>NW_015505296.1:1871987-1885285 GCF_001515645.1 Sinocyclocheilus grahami | reverse complement strand
CTGTCCCACCTTTTTTGGAATGTGTAGCTCTCATGAAATCCAAAATGAGCCAATATTTGGCATGACATTTCAAAATGTCTCACTTTCAACATTTGATATGTTATCTATATTCTATTGTGAATAAAATATAAGTTTATGAGATTTGTAAATTATTCCATTCCTTTTTTACTCACAATTTGTACAGTGTCCCAACTTTTTTGGAATTGGGTTTGTATTTGATCAAATATAGTATAAACAAAATAAAAGTAAAAACAGTAATATTGTGAAATATTATTCCAATTTAAAATTACTGTTTTCTATTTTGATATAAAATATAATTTGCTTTAAAACATAATTTATTCCTGTGATGCAAAGCTGTATTTTCAGTATCATTACTCCAGTCTTCTGTGTCACATGATCCTTCAAAAATCATTCTAATATGCTGATTTGCTGCTCAAGAAACATTTATTATTATTATTGTTTAATAATCAATTTTGTATATTATGAGTTAAATAATACATTTTTGTGGAAACCATGTTTGGAGTAAAAACAAAAAGAAAAATGAATACTTTTATTCGGCAAGAATGCAATAAATTAATCAAAAGTGATAGTAAAGTCATTCATAATGTTACAAAATAAATAAATACATAAATAAAGGGGAAAAATGTATCACAATTTCTACAAAATATTAAACCATAAAAACAATATTTATCAATAAAAAACTTGATATAATTGATACAATTATATTATACTTTATAAAATATAAACACTGATAATAACAAGAACCATTACTGACAACTAAGCACCAATAATAAGTGATAATAATTAAATCCTCATATTAGACTGCTTTCTGAATGATCATGTGACACTGAACACTGGAGTAATGATGCTGAAAATTCAGCTTTACCATCATAGGAATAAATTAAATTTTAAAATA
The DNA here is from genome assembly GCF_001515645.1 of Sinocyclocheilus grahami. Taxonomy (NCBI): domain Eukaryota; kingdom Metazoa; phylum Chordata; class Actinopteri; order Cypriniformes; family Cyprinidae; genus Sinocyclocheilus; species Sinocyclocheilus grahami. The sequence goes on along the minus strand of NW_015505296.1, from coordinate 1,884,369 downwards.
TATTCAAATAGAAAACATCTATTTTAAATTGTAATAATATTTCACAATATTACTGTATTTTTGATCAAATAAATGCAGCCTTGGTAAGCATTACAGAAATCTTACCAACACCAAACGTTAACCAGTAATGTAAACTATTACCTTAGTAACCCCTATACCACCCATTCCTATTCAACACAATACCCATGTGTCTAAATAACACTTACGATTAGAGCCCAACCCATATGGGTTTTTTGGGGCCGGGGCCGATACCGATATTAGGGAGTAAAAAAATATATATATATCGGCCGATATTCTTTGTGTATATTATAGTACAGTACCAGTCAAAAGTTTGGACACTTTCCCATTCGTGTGTCCAAACATTTGACTGGTACTACATATGGAATACAGTATATACATAAACAGAATATATATACATAAACACATTTTTTGCAATGATCACTCAAATGTGGTGATCAAACACTTATAATGGTGACAGAGATATGTAAGGGCATTTAACAATTTAACAATAAACTTGCGATGAGTGCGATGCACAAAGTAACGGGGTGTTAGTTGTAACACGTGGTTTGAATATTTATTTTACCATAGTAACATTTACATGCTGGCTTAAGTACATTTTTTATCTCAGTTTTTATTATTCATTTAAAATGAGACAAATCTGCTATTATTTTAATCTCCAATCTGTTATTTATCAGTTCAGATAGTTTTTTAATGCTTTGATTCCCTTGGAACTGGAATCATGGCGGAATTTCATGTGAAGTCCACTTCGCAGGGCACTTACGGTCGAATAAGACAATGCGTGAATGCTGCCTGAACAAGAAACCTCCTTACTGTTTGTGTTGACTGGTGTCACTATCTCGCGAACGCGCCAGCGGATCTCCACCAAATTCAGGGGATCCCTTCAGCTTGAGAAGCCCTCTCGAACGCCACCCTCCGTGCGTCGGTAGCCCCCCGGGATCGCTAGATCGGTCGGCGCCGGACCGGAAATTTACCCAGCCGTAACTCCCGAACCCCGGGGGCTATCCACGCGGGGGTGGTCTCATTCGAAAGAGGGCCTCGAGACGTACACTCGATTCGCGTTCGAGAGGGTTCCTTGAGCTGAAGAAATCCCCCGAATTTGGTGCGGATTCGCCGCGCCATTACCGAGATATGGCCGTTCAAAGTTCCAATGGTTTTCTATAGACTTTAGATTTAAAGCGTTTCATCCAGGTCGCCAGTAGCAAACAATGGAGCGCGCTCTGCTGGACAAACTAAGTAATTACACCATTTCAAGCACAAGCATTTTATCTGCATTATTAAAAAAAAAATTCATATCGGCGGCATATTCGCCAATACCGATATATCGGCGACAGGCTCATATCGGCCGATAATATCGGCAAAACAATATATCGGTCGAGCTCTACTTACGATCACCGCTGGCATTAGGTGTGGACATGTCCTGAGGTGATGTGGGTCTGCTGGGGATGTTTGGCTCTGCAGAGGCAGCTGGCACTGGTGAGGGGGCTGGCACAGGGGGAGAGGCTGGAGTAACAGCAGTAGGCAGTGGGACAGGCTCCACAGGAACATTACACACAGGTTCTGTACAAAAAAACAGAAGATATCAGCTAACCAAATCCAAACCTGTGTTGTACATGGTTGAACTCAAATGTTAAATATAAGTATTGTGATTAGCCACATTTCCATTGTCAGGCCAGTGCGAGCCAGGGCTAATAACCAGCCAGGCGGGGCCAATAGCATCGCAGCTCAAGCCGCGAGGCCAAAATCAAGCTGCATTTCCACTGTCAGACCAGCACTATTGTAAAACCTGCCTTTAAAACGCCTCTCTAAAGGAAATGTCACACAACCTCAGCATTTCACCAATGAGGGGAAAATGAATGAAAACTAACTATATCGCAAAACGAACTTGACAGAAGCAGGCATTTGGTCCTTACAAACACTCCAGCATCAATATTTTATATACCAATGATTTACGATAAAAAAAATTGTAATTTATTAATTTGTCAGCAGTGTATATATGTGAAGCTAAATCAAACTAATCTTTATCATTCTTTATCATACAGCCCCAGTTGGCCTACTTTGGACCAAGGTATGCAGAGGGCCGAAAATCCCTGGCCGTTGGCCCCGAGGAAGCCCCAGAAGTGACTGGCCCTGGCACGCACTAGCACGCTCGCTTTTGGCCAGACAGTGGAAACACAGCTATTGAGTGCTCAGTACCTGGAATGACAGCCTGTTTGAAGAGCTCTTCCTTCAGACGGGGTAGGAAACAGTCAATTCTCTCCCAGGTGATTTCCCACAAGTCTGAGTAGCCTGTACGGGAGTCTGCGCTGTGAAAGATCCCTGCTGTGTCCATCACCAGCAGCATGTTCTTCAGAGACTCAGGGATGGCCTCCAGCTGTGCACCAAAGTCAAACACACAGACTCATCAGCACTCAGAATTAAAAACCTTTTTTGTTTTTGCTGTAAATCTTTGAACATCTTATCTAAGAGTGGGTGACATGGCAAAATAACATCAAGTTTTTCCAGGAAGAATCACGATCCACAATCTTTTCACAATTCTTGTTCATTTTGGTTAAGACTATTTACTGGCAAGTTACTGAGCAGTCCAGTCAACCTAATTACCACATATATAGATATAACCCTACAAGGTAACAACACATAAGGCGAGGTTAATATTTTTAGATACAGAAGGTATTTTTAGCAGTTGCATTCAAGTAAAAAATTAATTTATAATCAAACGTAAAAATACATGTAAAATAATTCACTGAATTATCCACCAATTAAAATGATGAGAACATTTTGGGGTCAATACAGGTGATTCTCATACTCATCTGAAAGCATCTTACCAGAAGGTCGCTGGAGCCGGCGTGCATGTACTTGTCCATGAAGTCTAAAATGGTGAGCCAGAGGGCAGCAAATGTGGGCAGAGAAAGCAGTGGCGAGAGATGCTGCAGAAACACCTGAGGAGGTCAAACAATTCAAATAAATGAAATGATCAGCATAATAACTTTAAAATGAATTCAGATTTAAGTTATTAGGATTAATGAGTCCTAGGCCAGACCTTAGAAAGCAGTGTGCAGGCCCTCATCCTGGTCTCCTCCATGCCTCCCACATCAGCTGGACTGATGTTGTCTAGGAGTTTGGTCAGCAAAGGAAACAGGACCTGAAGACAGACAGACATTACCACCATTTCTCAGTTCTATGTACTGAAGAAACTTTTCCCCAAAATAAAAATTCATGTTACCAACTAAATCAACTAAATAGCCAAACAGAACTAGTTCACCTTGTTGAAGCAGGACTCCCACTCCACTGCATCCAGAATTTGTAGATCGTGTACAAGAAGTGCCCTCTGTAGGTAGGTGAGAGCTTGCATCCGGACTTGCCTCCGTGCATCACAGCACAACCAAGCCATACCTACAAGGCCGAAACACATACATTATAGAGCATCTCTCAACATCCAGTTCTTTTATACATTCAAAATTACATCAGATATTACAACAAAACCTCAATATTGTAAGCATATGATTTTGGGCTAGTCTGACCTTGAAGGAGGGGACACCAGCAGCTGGACCACAGTGTTTGAGAATCCGCCTCGATCTTTCTACCAGCATCCTTTAGATGGCGCTGTTCCTCTGCCCAAGAGCTGTAGATGCAGGCTGCTCTCGTGTGCAGTGTATGCATCAGGTCTAACAACTATACGGGCAAAAAGGCTGTTTTAATAATCACTAAACACTCACACACTATACACTTTCAGACTCATATTCATCTTATTAATGGAGATAATATAAATTATTGTAATACAACCACTACTGAGACATGACAGGTAAACCGGTGGAAAGAGCACGACAAAAGACAAAAATTCATGCTATACATTTGATACTATGTTCAGAAATCATGATATTGCTTTTTATGTGCACTATTCAGGCTATGAATATGGAGAAAGCATGTCTGGGTCATATTTCAACAGATATAAAAAGAAAAAAAATAATAAGGATATATTAGAATCATTAACATTTTCGTTATATGCCTTTTTAAAAATACAACCAAGAGCATATTTCTATCAATATTTAATGACTTTAAAAAAACCTCAATGTCAAAATGAATACTTTTACTCCGATACACATTCTCCTGACCCTTTCGTTACAATTGCAACTGCAAAGTACAAAAAACAGAAAGCAATCTTAGCTGATCGGTCAGCGATATTCAGTTCATGAATGAATCTTTTGTTTCAATTCGGTTCCTTTGAATGTGAAAACTGGTTCGCGAAGAGATGTAAATGATTCGTTTCGCAAATCACGAATCTGAATAAAACTCGAGAAGCACCAAGCAGTGCATAACGGATCTCCACTGTGGATCTAAATTTAAAACATTATTTGTGGAAGTTTTAATCTGTGTTTTAACAAGGTAAATAGGGTTTAGGCTAAGTAAACATTTTGAAATTGTGATTACGTGTGAAAAGACAAAGCCAAAGTCAAGACCATTCTGTTTTTGATTCGCATTTTGAAATGATAATCTAATTTAAATCAGAAACTGTTCATGCTACATGTAGCATCTTTGTTTGGATCATGATTAAAATGCAGTGGTTGCCTCTAATTTTCAATTGGTACAGATAGTTCTGTCTGTAATACAGAAAAACATCTTGTTCATGTACTCATTCTCTTAATTCTCTTGCTTAAAACAAATAAAAAATATATATATAATAATAATAAATCGGCAATAATATCACAATTGGCTCATTTGCTTGTAAAAAAATTGAATCAGAATCGGTCATTTTTGTAAACAATCCCTTTAACTCTTATATATCCTATACATATATCTATTAGGGGTTGAACGACTTCAGATTGGGTTTTTTTTTTTTTTTTTTTTTTGTCAAGTCGACATTTATGCGATGAAAGTCGAGTCGAGGTCGACTAGTCGCTGATGACGTCATTAATGAACAAATAAGCCTGAAGCTTGAGCTAAGACTTGTGCACAGCTATTAGTGATGGGAAGTTCGGATTATTTTACCGACTCGGACCTTTGAGTCTCGTTCAGCAAAATTAACTAACCTTTTTTCCGAGTCATTTCGTTCATTTTAGCAAAATATAATTAAAATGTTACACGTTACCTCCCTAACACGTCTACTACTAACGCAAATGTTGATCACACTACAAACAATACAAAATTGCTATAAGAAACAGAAAAGATTAATTCATTGTTTACCAGTCCATGATTAGCCCACCTCACCTCTTATCTGACAAGTATTCAGGTTTGAGTCGTTCGTTCATCACGTGACAGCCCCATAAACTTAACCAATGCAGTCTGAGCCGGAAAGAGAATTGATTAGTTCATCTCTCGAGTCTTTTGAATCGTTCTTTTGTCACGTGACGGGACAGCATTGGATAGAAAAATTTGTTAATTTACAAGCTTCCTTACAAACGGGTGCATAGTTATTATTATTATTATCATCATTATTATAATTATTATTTACTCTTACAGTTACGTGATGCGTTTCTGGTCTCAAATTGTAGCTTTTTACTTCTTACAGTTTATAAATGTGTGAATTTCTGTCATGATGGTTCTTTTCCATAACACTGAATGTTGTAACAAAGGTAATAAAGAGTTGGTTATTATTATTAAGTCTCTTTCCGGCTCAGACTGCATAGGTTAAGCTTATGGGTCTGTCACGTGATGAACGAACGACTCGAAAAACCCAAAGACTCGAGAGATGAACTAATCAATTCTCTTTCCGGCTCAGACTGCATTGGTTAAACTTATGGGGCTGTCACGTGATGAACGAACGACTCAAACCCGAAGACTCGAAACAGGTGAACTACTTGACTAATTCCAGTACAGAACCTATAGGATGTTGCGCTCATGCGCCACTGAACGAATCACTCCCCGAGATGACTCGTTTTTCCCGAGTCACATTAAAGATTTGTTCAAAATTAACGAATCGTTCAAGAACGACCCAACACTAACAGCTATGGCATATGACACAGCGCTGCCCACATGGCTATTGCTCCTATAACAGCTCATTTTTATCAGTTATTTTGTCTTTGGGTTGTTATATTTCTCACAGATTTCTGCTCGTTCTAAATCAGATACAGAAAAAGTAGCACAGCAAAGATTGCATTTATATGAATGCATTAGTGAGAGGGCGATTGCGTGTGAGAATTAATTCTACCTGGCAGCGTCTCTCTACTAATAGTGAAGCAGTGGGTTTTAGTTACCAAGAAATATATGCTAGAACTTTTCAGCTTCTAAGCTATATTGAGAAATCACAGAACAGTGTTGACAATACATTTCCGCGCTACTGAATGATTGTGTCCGTGCAATCTGTGCATGATGTACGAGCTGCTGTCTGTGTGCGTTACAATGCAGCAGCGCATTAGATTAGAATGGCGATTGTAATTTTATTATCAGTTACTTTAATGTTTACTTATGTGTTTTTCTTAAGAGCAACTTTAACTTTGACTTGAGTCAATTTCCATAAAGGTACCCGTTCTTTTACTGAAGTATGATGATTGGATACTTTATACAACACTGAAAATTACTGCAATAAAAAAAAAATCATCTTGGTCAGACATGATTATTTTTACCAGCAGTACAACATACTACTATGATAATTGGATTTACCAAATTTACTTCACATATTTAAATATCTAATTTTTTCTGCATTACTTTAATAATAATAAAAAATCTCAGTAATCAACTAAGAATTAGATGGAGAGGTGAAAAGTAGTCATGAAAAAAAATCATGAAAATATTCTCACAAAAATAGACTTGATTTTCTTTAAGCAAAATCTCAATAAATCATGATCTCATTTCGGCCACAGGTACATCTTTAAAAATTTGAATATCATGAAAAAGGTCAATATTTTTTGTCACTCATTTCAGTGAAATCCATATATTATACAGATTCATTATACAGAGTGGTATATTTCAAGCCTTTATTTCTTGAAATTTTGATGATTTTGGCTTACAGATAATGAAAACTTAAAATTCAGTTTCTCAGAAAATTTGAATATTGTGAAAAAGTTCAATATTGGAAAGTCATGGTGTCACACCCTAATCAGCTAATTACCTCAAAACCTTTAAATGGTCTCTCAGTCTGGGTCAGTAGGCTACACAATCATGGGGAAGACTGCTGACTTGACAGATGTCCAGAAGACAGTCATTGAAACTCTCCACAAGGAGGGTAAGCCACAAAAGTTCATTGCTAAAGAAGCTGGTTGTTCACAGAGTGCTGTATCTAAGCATATTCATAGAAAGTTGAGTGGAAGGAAAAAGTGTGGTAGGAAAAGGTGCACCAGCAAAAGGGATAACCGCAGCCTTGAGAGGATTGTCAGGCAAAATCCATTTAAGAATTTGGCACACACACACACACACACACACACACACACACACACAGTTAGTCCTAAAGGCAAAAAATTGTTCAGAAAATCTCAGTGAGATTCAGACAAATTAGTATTAATATATAATAATTAATATCTAATAATCATGCAGTCAATACTTAGTTTTATTAAACATCAGATATCTTTTGGGCTTTTTTATGTCAGTTTATAAATCTTTACTTGAATACTTCATGTTGCTGTTAGAGACCTAAAAACTAAAAAAAATTTATCTACATATTACTATTTACTTTAATCTAAATTAATGTGTACTTGATTGTGAAATGCCTTTAATCGTTAAATTATTATCATTTTTTATTAATTAAATCTTAATTAATTTTGTTAATTAATAATTAACATTTAACTTTTTAAATAAAGCTCTGCTTGATAGCATTTTAGTTTTTGCTGTGGTATCAAAACTTAGTTAAGAAATGTGAAATTGTACTGCTATTAGTATTGAAATTTTATATTTTTGTATTTTAAAAGTTCTAAAACTAAACAAACCTCAAAGCAAAGCATCAATCTTTATTTTTAAACTGTAGTGTAGAGTTTAAAATGCGAAATGATCACAAAGCCCTCCCCACTGAGCAGATCGGCAAACATGATGATGGACAGATTTAGGAATTAGGGAAAGGGCTGTCGTACTTACGTCCAGACTAACCTGAAAAGACACCGTGTGGTAACTGGCCGGCACGCCCTCATCTTCCTCATCGTCGCTATGAGAACGGGCAGCCCGCTGACTGGATGCTTTGGTTCTCCGCGATGTGCCTTCCTTCTCGCGTGGCTTCTTTCGGAGCCGGCTGGATTTGGAGTCATATTTGTGGCTCTTTTTCTTCTCGTGGGTGCGGTACCCTGCGGAGGGTGTGGAAACAATCAACAGAGTGACTAACAAGAGAAATCAAATTAAGTTTTCAAGTGCCCACCTCCCCATTCTCACGACTGACAAGCACGGTAAAAGCCTGCACCGCTTGATAATGACTGCAAACAAAGCTATGAGAATAAATGACAAGTGCTGATTTTTTTAGCAACCTTTTCTCAATGTGACTGCCCATCTTCACACCCTTTCATTTGCTGGTCAGAAGAACCTGTCTCTGACAAATCTTGGTCAATTTTGGGATTGCAATCAAAAATATTGTGTTCCGTTTCCAGTGAAAGGAGAACAGAGCAGATATCCACCATATCATTATCGCGAACTGTGTCCATTAGATGTTCAAAACTCAAAACTTTGATCTGCCGCCCTCAAAGTGAGCATGTAAGCCCCTGATGACAGCAGGTATCTTCCCATGTAAACAGAGGCCTCTAGCTCATGAAAAGGCCATGCCGAATGGCAGAGCAGAGCTACAAAGTGCTGAATGAGTCCTGACTAGGCCTACTGTAGATCGCCGACCACCCCAGATAGAGGAACTGAGAGACAGAGTGAAGGATAAATAGAGAGGGCACACAAGACGGTTGAATTGCCCCCAAGTTAAATGACTCACCAGTGGAGCACAGCTCAAGATGCAGCACTAAAGAGCTTACAGGCACTGACACATCCAATTACAAAGCCACAGAAGTGAGGCAGACACTCTAATCCCCCAAGGAGTCTAACGTCCTAGATGAAGTTTGAATAAAATGCCCTCCAAAAGATTAGTTTGGAATGAAACCAATCAAAAAATGAAATTTTACTATGGCAACACTGAATATTTTGTTAATGTGGCAGCATTCAAACTGGAGCAATGGCTGTGTGTCATGTGGTAATGTAAAGATGATAATTCATATTCATCAGATATTTAACAGATAATTAATTTGTTTCACAGAAGATGGGCAAGTTTCAGTGTCAATGATCTCACACCATATTCAGCAATAAAAACATTCAAGTAATAGCCATTTTACATCACATGCATAAGCAGGGGGCATTTTTACCTTCATTAGGGCATTTTATTTCTAACTGTATTAAATATATATCATCTGTAGTCATTCTCATATTTAAATTCATATTTCTCAAAAACTCATATTTCTCAATTAAATTAGAGAAATAGGACACTACAGGGCTGTTACCAATCAAATGAAATCAGTATCATCAAAAGCCATCATTGCACTGCAGAGGTGGCAGTTTTAAAATTACAATTACATTAATAATGCTATGACATGGTATTTTTTAATATGAAACTAAAACCACCATTAAGTGGAAATAAGTTACTGGCTTAATAAGTGAGTCTTTGAATCATTATTTCAAACAATTAGTTCAAAAAGACTGATTCATTCACAAATGAAGCAAGAGGCTGTCTTTATGAATGGCTCATTGAATCATTCACTCATTCACGATTTGTTCAAACACAGAATTGCAATTGTGCTGATATTTTGGGAAAACAGCACTCTTGCTTGTGTGATATTGCTTAACTATATCATGTGATATGAATTTAACAAAAACTAATACAGGAGGATTTTTTATCTTGTATCTTGATCTTTTATGGCTTTGTGACTTTTATTAATTTCAGTGGCATTTTTACCCAAAGCCCCAGTTGATTTCTGACATTAGCACTTTGTTGTATAAGAGATACATACCTCCATTAAGGCTAGCCTCCACAAACACACGTATGGCTTTAACACAAAGCTCAAAGTTTTCTGGAGTGACATGGGCGGCATCGCGTACGATGAAGGAAAGCGAGTCCACGCACTTGATGAGGGATTTGGTGTCATGCAAACCCATGTCCTGCCCAAGAGTTAAACTGTACTGGTTAATGAGAGTATGGCTCAAGGGCTTTGAAGCTGGGGTCACTGCTGCCTTAGATCCATCCAGATCATCTTTACCCACCTACCCAAAACAGAAAGAAATTATATTAGGGGACATGTCTATCCAAATAAACATTCATAATAATGATAGGACACACATTGCCCTTAGTGAGAGTGGATCTGTCTCCAACAGACTTCCTGTGTGTGGTATTGTGTGAACACTTACCATTAGCCAGCCCAAATCCACATCAGTAGCTGAACGAGGCATTCTGGATTTGCCGTGCTCGGTGTAAACCTCAGAGTCAGACGTATATCCCCGATCAAGACTAACTTCACTCTGATGATATGAACTGAGTTCGCTATCGGACTGAGCGCCTGGAACAAAAGGATTACACAAGATAAGCCCACCTGGAAAAGGACTTTAGGCCATACTCGACTGTGTCTTGAGGTGCATTAACAGATAAAATGGTTGGAAATGTGAATCACCTGTGTCAATGTCTGGGTTGGTGTTGGAGACCTGTAGGGCAGCCGGAGGTTTGACCCCAGTCCCGATGCACTCCAACAGTGAAAAGAGCGTGTACCAGTCGTCAGTGCAGTGGATGTTGGCAGCATTGGTTTTAAGCAGCTCATGCAAGCCATAGGCCACCTCTCGACAGACTCTGGACAGGACGTGCGGCTTCATCATCAACAGCAAGCGAAGAGAGAGGAGAACCTGTGCAGAGAGAGGGAGGAAACTGCTTAGTAGTCTGTTTGGTCCACTTCCTCCTTGTCTTCTCACCGTTTTATCCTCCACAACACTTATCGTTAACATGCATTATTCTTTTCTTGCCTGCTTATCAGCGTTGTAACACAGCCATCATAATGACACAAAGTGAGAGTTTGCACTGTATGTGTCAAGTGTGTGTACCTGTGAGCCTATGTCCTCTCTACGCAATAAGCGTATGGCAAGTCTGAGCAATCCCACCACTGCTCTCTCCACCAGGAAGCAGCTCTCACTGGCATGGACGCATAACTGGTACAGATGATCCCGTACCGTTTGCCAAACACACGATACTCTGTCCCTGCAAACACAGTCATCTCTCTATAAAAACCTACAAGCTGCCGTATCTTCGTCTGACTCCATCAACTAGTAATTCTCAATGACGTAATGCAACGTGTTAATGAGTGCAGTACCTGTTTTCAAGAATAATTCGCAGCAGCATCTCCAGACAAAAAGCAGCATCTTCTTCATCATATGTTTCCTCATCAGGGCTCACCGAGATGAGAGCCTGGAAGCATTAAAGATTACATAACAAACAAACCTTTAGGTAATACTGGAACACACCAAAGAAAGAAAATGGTTTTGTTCTTGTATACACCCAAGTCTTTCTACGTGTACCTCACCTTCATGAGCTCCTGTAAAGACTCCAATTGCAGAAACTTGCTTTCAGTAATCAGCTTTTCTGGGTCACAGTGCTGACGTAAAGAAAGAAGAAATGAGAGAAAATTCTGTTATTCAGGTAGGCTAGCATATTTTTCAGATGGAGTAATGAATCAGACTGACTTTTTAAAGCAATGCCTTCTGTAAGTGAGTGTGTGTGCTGTACCTTTATGCAGAGCAGGGCAGCTTGTTTGGCCTCCTGGTTCTCAGTGGAGGGGCCTCTGAGCCCAGACTGTTCACTCAATGTTAACCAGCTTACAAAACTCAATACAGCTGACTCACCCCTGACAGAAGTACAACAGTAGAAAAGAATAACTTAACTAATTCATCCAGGACCTTTAGGCACCCCCAAAAAAAGAGCCGTTTTAGATTTACATTAAAAATCAAATTGAGCTGAAAATTACATGAAAATTACAAATTTCCACAATTGGTCAAGATTTGGGCCTCTTTAGATTTCAATTAATATTTAGATTTCCTGATCAGGCAGATCAAAATTATATTTCAACATTGTTCTTATAAGACTTGAAAGAATCTATTAGGGCATCACACAAACATCAAAATGGCTGATTGTCACTGTGTGACCAAATGTGCATATAAGCAATAAAACAAAAAAAACAAAAAATGGTTTTAATGTTTTTACATTTCACATAACAAATGTGAAGATGTTTTCAATATGCATAACAAAATTGCAAAAGTCAAATTAAAACAAATAAAATAAGATAAAAAGTGCATATTACTGGACTAGAAATCACAGGTATAATAACTATGTATTAACTATGTAATACCTACATAACTCAAATGCATTAGTTTATGTAACAGATCAGAATAACAGATCTTTAGAGCCATAGTGCATACATATACACACACACACACATATATA
>NW_015505296.1:1868718-1871719 GCF_001515645.1 Sinocyclocheilus grahami | reverse complement strand
ATATATATATATATATATATATATATATATATATATAAAGCTGAAGTACTTTCAAATATTATCTTCAATATACCTGTTTGATGGGGTCTCTTCACGTTGTAAGGAAATCTTCTCATTAGGGTCCACAAAGTCCTCAACCTTTCAACAAGATTATCATATTTTGTCAAATGTGACAGTAGGTGGCACTATAAACCGCTAGTCAGCAGTGTCCACGGGCATGTTGCTGGTGTAACCCGCAGTACCACGGCAAAAGCAGAAGAAGAAGCGGCTCGTCGGAGAAGCATTATAGCCTTGAAGGCGGCAAATAAATATCAAATCATTAAATCATAATTTAAAACTACAAAAATTAGACAACGGAACAGGAGATGATGGCATTCTTTCAATCTGCACAAGGACTTGTACCACGGCAGATCAACATTGTATGTTGCGGACAACTACTGATGTATAATGCTATGTAGTATAATAAATGAGGAGACACTTGTTCTTTGCTTTGTTTTATTTTATATAAGAAGGTGTAACATTCAAATATATTAAAGTGCACATAAACACACAACTCACGTACATATGGAGGGAGGGGTTCTTGCAGACCAATCACAGCGCTTGCGGTCTGCGTAGAACTGACGCGCTGTTAGATTTTTGGAGAGGTGCATGTCAGGCTACGGCGTATGGGTGTGCGTCAATGCGTAAGCTACGGTGTAGGTCCGACGCAGAAGTATAAATCAGCCTTTAGTATGCAAGTGTTTGTAAGGGGATTTCAAGTGATATGTTGGCCCTCCCATCTCACCTCAACCATGGACTTTGGTAAGAGCTCAGCCCTGAAAAGCTGCAACATGGAGTCCATGATGTTCTTCCATCCTTCTCGTAAAATGTCACCATGACGATGGGCCAGGCTGAACATGGTCTTGGCAGCAACTTGAGCCTTCCTGTTACTGCCAAACACAGTAGGCAGGTTCTCTACAGACTAAAGGCACACAAATCCCAATCAGATCTGTTTACTCATGACCTAAAGCTGCTGCAGGAAACTGAACGCATCTGGTTAGGGTGCTTCGGGTCTTACCTCAGAGCTGAGAGTAGTAAACTTGCAGAGTGAAATAATTAAGTTATCAAAGACATCACTGAAGCCATAATGCGCAGAGATCATGGCACATTTCCTGAAAGAAAGCAAAAGGAGTACGGAATCATCATCAAAATCTCAATCGTTTGTAGAAACAAACCTCTGGCAATCATTAAACACAGTAACTGTTCAGTATCAAACTGTTTTGATTTAAAGGCTCTATGCAAAACAAGTCTACCAATCTACTGGTCTTACCTGAAGCCAGCGATGGCCTTCTGAATGATAGTGTCATCCAGGCTCTTGTCAAAAACGTAGGAGAGGGCAGCAATGGTGGGTCCCCAGGTCATGGTGAAGAGGTCGCGGTCGTAACTGCTTTCAGGCACATGCAGGAACATCCCTTCAGACGAGGCTCCTCTGTGCAGCAGAACACTCCACACATAGTTCTCCTTCACCAGCCCTGTCTGCTCATCAGGCATCACAATCTCCTCGCTCCTGCAGGACCACATACGTTTATCTCAGCTTATCCCATCTGAGTCACTGTATACATCATTATATCCACACATTTATTATTGAGCCCTGAACACTTTGAATTTCACAAAAAAAAAAGTTCACAAAAACATTTATTGTATAGCAAATTACCAGTTAAATATTTTATATAATTATATTACAAGTGTTCAACACGTAAGAGATAATGAAAACTATACATGAGCACTAAAGCAATAACTTACTTGATGGCATTGTAGATGTCTTCCAGCATGTCTTGATCAAAGTCATTTCCTCCATTCACACCTTTGAGATTCTTCTTGAATTGCTAGACAAATAGAACAAAACAACAAACAGGAGGAGGAAACTGATTAAAATGCCTTCATTCCATCCAATTACAGCGACATCCTCCAACTATCACCTTTCAAATCCAATAATTGGTCTCGGTTTATTACTGCTGGTGTCACTTAATAGGTGTTAGTGTTAAGCAGGTTGGTCTAAGGCCAGCCTAAGCTCAAATAAACACACAGACGTCCGCTGCTGAGTGATGGCGTTAGGCCACTGTTTTACTGCATACTTTCTTAATGGCAGGTAAAGCAAGGGAAACCTGAGCTCCTCCACGAGAGAGGGATGAACAGAAGGAGAAATAAACACAGAAGTAAACACAGGGTCTTTCCAGGACTGCATTTTCCATGGCTGGAGAGCTGGAGCAGACGCACACACGCTAGCTGACACAGAGATAAGACAGCTGGACGCGCCGTCTGCCAAAAGCCCAGTCCCGCCTCATCTCCTGCTGCTCGCCTTCCACTTCGCCGCCGCTTATCCCCTCTGTGCTCAGGCTGAATACCTGCTGATTACCATTCCCACTGCTCCTTGTATTCCTTTACAACACCAGTGCTTTTAGCAGGAAGATCTGTGTGAGCATCTGTTTAAATGGATCTGGTGCTAATGCATGGAAAACTCAAAGTGTCCATGGGCGCCGATGAAAAGATGCCACCAGCCACAGCCACGTATCTAAGGGTGAATCTCATGAAAACAGGTCCAAAACAAAATTAAGAAACATAAAAATAAAAAAATATATATATATTGCAAAAAGGATTTATTATTAATTTATTTGTGTTTTAAGCCTATTTTTAGAACCATGAAGGCAAAAAATCAAGCATATTTCCACCCTATTTTCATTTCCCATTATTATCATTACTGTAATACAGTAATTTTATACTTATTACTTAATATTTTCTATACCTAATTATACTATTGTAATATCATTGCTAAACTACAAATACAATACATATATGTATATGGGTCAAAGACGAAAAAGGGTTTAAGCATAAAAACAATAAGTGTAATACTGCTTTAAATTGTTGTTGTTCCCTGCTATTTCTGATCCCCAAACATTTAAACAGTAGTGTGTGCGTATATATATATATATATATATATATATATATATATATATATTTTTTT
>NW_015505296.1:1861663-1868529 GCF_001515645.1 Sinocyclocheilus grahami | reverse complement strand
TTTTTTTTTTTTTTTTTTTTTATGATAATGACAATGGGATTTTTTTAATTACAGTAATGAGATTTCCTTAACTGTCATAAAAATGTCACAATGCAAAAAATGATCTTAATGACTAAATAAAGCTTAATTTTTCAATATAAATTTATAATTGCTCATTTCTTTTTTAATTTTGGTGTAAAATCTGACTTTTTATTGGGTCTTGTGAGATTGTTTAGTTTCTTATTGTATCTCTTAACATTGTATCGGTTAAGAATTAGAGGACTTAAGTTTTGCTAGAGCATGACAGCATAAACATGGTTAAGTGTAATATACGACAACAAAAAGCAAAAATCGAAAATCTATGATGCTAGTGAAGTTGTTAATAACACATTTGTAAATGTGTAACTGCTGTGGCTGAAAATTTTTTTTTTTACATGATCGCAAAACTCCACTAAATTGAGACCAGTTGTTTGAAGCACGTAAAAGCAAGACATGGCTACATAACAGTAATCTGCATGTGTGGCAAATCTAGACAGATGGTTTCATAAACAACAATTAATACACTTATCTTCTACGGTTAACTCAGAGCTGAAACTGATCTCTCAGAGAGTGATTGCATGTGTGGCCCTGAACATCTGAATGACTTTTGGATGTTCCCGTCGTTAACAGGAACATGTGTGGCTCACCTCCGGTGTCATGGGGATGTTCTGCTTTCGAACGTTATGGTTGTGCTGATCAGTGTTTAGCATGATGACTGCGTAAGCCAGGGCGAAGCCAGCGTCGTTTGACTGGAAGGGATTACCGTTCACTTTCTGCACACAAAAGAACAAGGCCATACAATTGACTGTGAGCACAAGAATAGCATCATCAAATCACCTAATATGTACGCTCATCTTTACAGGAGCGTTTTGAAGATCATTCGCCACTAGAAAAATATAAAAGGTCACAGTAATTCCTACGGGATCTCCTACTAGTGTAAATGTCAGACACTGAATCCATTCCAGTTTCGATACATTGCTGCCTCAGGGAGGGCACAACCCCCATGTCTATGTGGCATACTCGCATGAGCTCATTCGTAGTGATTGAGAATGGCGCCTAAGAAAATAAATTTCTACAAATACTTTCCAGGTCACACACAGAGAGCTGCCTTTAAAATGCAGTAAGTGAGCATGTATGAAATGTCCTCGGATCGCCTGAGCTGCTTTCTGCAGGCCAGATGGATGTCTCTCACTTCCCAGTGCAACATTTTCCTCTTCCCCGATTACCTGCGTGACTAATGACCCTGTCCTTGATCCCGAGCGAACTGCTGTTCCGCTGGCCCTAATTACCTGATGATGGGGCCAGTTGGTGGCCAGGATTGCCTTGGAGTGTGGTAATGGAAGAACTGTAAGAATGCTCGTGTCTGTGACTGCAGCGAACCTACAATCTATTTAAAGATTATATATATGTGTGTTCCCGCTCGAGTGTATATATATATTCATGTCAGTCCCTGCCAGTCCGTGCTTGTGTTTGTGTGGCAGCTGACTTACTTGCCAGTTGTCAGTGAAGGTTTCCAAGAGCCGATGAATGACAGGCGCTTCGCCAGGAAGACGGAATGCCTCCAGATACAACCGGAGCGCCTCATCTATGCGCAGGCCCTGGAAGGTGAACGTGCTGAGGAAGAGAAAGAGATGGTCTTAACATAAGGTATAATTACCTCAAACTCCATATTGACAGTCACTTTGAGCCTGATAGTAATCATAAGTGAGAATAACATCAATAGCTAAAGGATCACATTCAATTTTCAGGTATTAGACTCAAACAAGAAGTTGGTGTTGACGAATGTTAACACCACAACAACCATCTCAACTACTTAACTGACTTGCCTTAACCCTCCCTGTAATAACAACTTATTATTATTTTTTTTAGAACCATCAAAATGTTTTTATAACATTTATATTTACACATACATATATACACTTACAATGTTACCAAAAAGCCTCAATTAAACCTGTTCATCACATAAAAAGATCTGATCAGAAGACCTGGATTGAACCGCTTGACTCGTATGGTTAAATTTTAAGATGTCTTTATGAACTTCTTGAAGCTTGAAAGTTTGGTTGCATGGACTTTCAGTGGAGATACAGACATTTCTCAGGTTTCATTACAAATACCTTCATTTGATTTGTTTCTCGAAGATTAAAAATTCTTGGGTTTAGAATGACATGAGGATGAGGGTGTTTTTTTTGTTGAACTATGCCTTTAAATAAATCCTGTATGAGAGGTTTTCAGTGGTTATTCTCATTTGATTGTCAATTCTGTAATAGAGTACATTTTCCACATTTTATTCCACATTATAATAAGAAATGGGAGCAAAATACATTTTTCTTAAAGTAAATCCTAAAATGGGTTTCCTTGCTTTCAAACAGAATTTCCTTTTTTCTTCAGGTGTGAAATATGACCTTAACATTTCTTCATTATTTTCATAAGATTGAACCAAAACATCTCCAACTAATGCTCCGAGTTGGCGATATGCAGCTAGCCTAACCTTCATACCAAAAAACATGCAATAAAAAGGAGGTTTACTTGACAAAACTGTCGAGCAGGTCAGTGTTCCTGCGGTCGCTGATAAACTCTCCGATCATCTTCTTGTCCAAGCGGGGGTTTTCTCTCAGCCACTGGGCTACTTCATTATTGTCCATGGGGCTGCTGAGCAGGCCTTTCTCCTGCAGGATCTGAATGCCCTTCTTGGGCTTCTGATTGAACTGCTCTGTACCCGTGATCAGAAGCTTTGAAGTATAAAGAAAATAAAATGTCATTTTAGTACAAATTTAAAGGTCTTAATATTCATGAATGTGAAAAGCAAATAACTGCACATGACCAGCTCACCTTCTTCTTGTTCTTGATCTCTAAAAGTTCCTGAGAGTCTGGAAGACAGCTGTTGAAACGGTGAGGCTTCAAGCTTTTCTTCTCTGCTGGATTAAGACAAAGCAGCATTTGATTATTCTAAATCCCTGAATGTTTAATTGCAAATCAGTAAGTATTTTGTCTTTGTGCATTTAACAGGCAAAACATCAGCAAAGTACCAGTGTCCGTCTCCTCCTGATCCTGTCTACCTAATCTCATCTTCTCTGCCATCAGATGACCGCTGGTGGGAGGACAGGCATTTCTTGACTCTGACACAACAGCATTCTGCCCATTACAACTGGGTGCATATTTGCCAGCCTCTGTATGTAGTGAACGAAAGAAGAAGGGGTTACTATTATGAGAAATAAACAAGCTCCTTAATTAACTGTAGTTTACTTAGTTTTCTTCATTTATTACAGCAGTTCTGTCTGCCATCCTGGGACTCTTGATCCTGCCCACCTGTTGTTGAATCAGTGATTGTACTGACTGAACTATCTCCTTCTACGGTCGTAGATTCTGATTGGTCCTGCTGTGCAGCGCTGTTGAGCACTTTGGCCTGACAATGAGCCTCTGTGCTGTCAATCACTGTCAGCAGGGCTTCGAGTGACAGGAGATGAGTTGTGTAGAGCTGCCCAGACACTGGAAAGGCATTCTGCAGAACAAACATACAATTAATCAACATAACTTCATAATTTCTATTAGAGGTAAAACCTCTCCTGTAAAAATAATAAAGATAATAATAAAAATAAATGACAGTGTAGTGCTTTTTTTCTGAAGCATGTGGACTAATGCTTGTAAAAAAAAAAGTGCTTAAAATCATCAGCCGGATACAGCAGTTTAAATATGAGTATCTGCCTAAAATGTTGTATTTGTTTAACCACTTATAAATATTAAACATGTTTGATATTAATCAGGGTGGCCACGATTTGTGTGCGAGCAGATATTAAAGGTGCAAGATTCGATCTGTAAATGCCTCACATAACCAGATATTCCATGCCGAACATCGGAACCGGCCGAGGTAAATATTTCTTATTTAATTTGGCTTAACTTGATGTACTAAAATAACTAAAACAAAAAGATATAGTTGTATTAAAAGTATATTTATATATTTTTTATATTTATACAATAACTGATCAAAACATTTACCAAACATTTTCGTGTTTGTCTGACCAAAGACAGAGTTATTATTTCACAGTTCCGTTTGGCATGACAAGCTCTGCAGAACTAACAGTTCGGCTTTAAAGGTCAATGGCTTTCTAAAAATGTACATTAAAATGATTCTCTAATCTACCAATCAGGGATTTTCAAACTCCAGACACACTTGTTTCATAAATGATTCAAAACTTCGCACTTACTGAACTGAACTGAATTAATACAGAACTAAATTGAGCTAAATATTGACACTATTGTTGTCTGAAAATCAAATTGCTTCATAATTGCTCAATTTTCCTGGGTTTATTACTATGAGAATTTAATATTCTTAATATTCTAACATAGACAAATGATATAATGAATAATTTAAGGTTCTAAAGTAGGCCTAGATGGTCAACTTTTTTCAACATTTTCCACACTGATTTTAAGGGAACACCTGTGAAATTTAGTAGAAACTCTGGCTCTCTCGACCACACACACACACTACATTCACTGCTTATTACCCTTAGGCACACAGAAACACACACTCTCATTATTAAGGCTTCACACACCCTCATTGTGAAGGCGATGTGGACAAGAGGGTCTGGGCAATAAGAACGTGCACAATAGGACCGGCAAACTCAGGTTGTGAGTTTGTGTGTGTGTGTGTGTGTGTGTGTGTGTGTGCATTTCTGAGATTAAAAGGTGTTATCAGCTATAATTAAAAAATTATTAATGAATGCTCCTCATCTGGAGGACGTTTAGAGTGCATGAAATTATAAAAACAAACGGAGGATGTTTACATGGCTTGAAAAACAGGTCAAAACACTGATATTATTCAGATGCTTCTCTTTAATGCAAAAAATATTATCTGTTCCTTTTTGAATTAGCTTTTTATAAGAGACCAAATTTAGTCATTATGTCTTTGTTGCGCACACATATGTGTGTGTGTGTGTGTCCCTAATCTATATGCAGATGGGTAGAGTGAGATGTGCTCGGTGGTCTCATCGTCTCGTCTGTGCGGGATGTGACTAGAAGTCTAATGCCAGTGTATACGCACCTCTGATAAATGCCACCCCATAATCATGTTATTGCATTAGTGCAGCAATACACTATGACCTGCATGAGAAGACTAAGGGCTTCTGCTCACAATTACACCACAATCATAGAACAGCATGTTAGATATGAACTAGTCAGAACTACATATTTCTAGATAAGATAATGATATGTGTGATATTTATCGTTATCGTAAGTCCATAACGATGACAGTGAACTATATCTGCGCTTAATACTTGTATCTAGACATTTATGGCCAAGAACCTGTTGGAAATTTCAGAGGAAAATGCAATGTTTGAATATCACCTTGGAATTTAATATTCTTAATATTCTAACATAGACAAATGATATAATGAATAATTTAAGGTTCTAAAGTAGGCCTAGATGGTCAACTTTTTTCAACATTTTCCACACTGATTTTAAGGGAACACCTGTGAAATTTAGTAGAATACACACAGGGCCGTTTCTAGGCATAGGCGAGCTAGGCGGTCGCCTAGGGCGCCACCAGCTGAAGGGGCACCAATGAGCGCACGTACTGGCACTTTTAGCAGGGTTGTGATAAAGAGTGGCATGGTCACCCTGAAATATGACTGCCGCCCCCACTGGATCCCCCAACATTATTGGGCTAGAGTACTGTCAATCTGACGATGCCTGTATGCCACTAGATCAGAGTGCTGTCAATTGCTGCCTGATTGTTGCATGCAAAGTTTGCATTTGGAGCGCTCAACAATGCCATTAGATCAGTGGGCTCTGTCAGTGCTTTGGCAAGGTAACACTTTTTTTGCCATGCAATAAAGCTAAGTTCAAAGGCCAATTTAAAATATTGGTACAGTAAATAAAGTGCACAAAATCAGTATTTTGTTTAGGCAGTATTTGTGGCACCTTTGTGGCAGATTTGTCCAAAAGGTGTGCGTTTTTTGCGCCAATGCATTGTTAAAGGATCAGCGTGTCATGTAATATTCCCATATAAACTTTAACATCCAATTAAAAAATATTTGTATAGTAAAATTCGCTAATTCACAAGATCAATAGATCCTTTATTAGACCGCTTTGTCGAGTTAAATGCATCCTTACGGAGGTGTCGAAATGCTGAATCAATTCATTCACTTCCAACAGCCCTTAATAGGAGCAGCGTCATAGAGGGCAGAGCGTTGCGTTATTTAAAGGTGACGTTAACGAGTAGCAAATGATTAAGTAGCTGCATTGGTTTCTTTTTATGCCACGATAAAGCTTTTATATGTAGTTAATGATTAAGTAGCTGCATTGGTTACTTTTATGCCACTGATAAAGCTTTTATATGTAGTTTGGGGTAACAAAGGGGTTTTATAGGTTTAACTGAAATAATAATGCAATAACTGACACTTTAAATCAATGTTTCAAGAAACAACAACAACAAAATTTAACAAAAACCAGATAAAGACAAAAAAGTAAGTAATATCTAAACAATATGTAGTAGTATAGTATCCAAATTAAAATGTAATAAAATTAATTTAAGTGTGATTTATGTGCAAATTAAACAATATGTAGTATATAGTATCCAAATCAAAATGTAATAAAATTAATTCATGTGTGATTTATGTGTAAATTATGTGCAATGTCTTAGCCACTAGGGATTGTTACATAGGGCTACACAGGCATCTAGTGGCAACACTATTACAGATACTAAATTGTGCAAAATGTTTATCTTAACAGTCGATTTACAAATAATGCATTCAGATTTGTGGAACTCAATGCACTGAATCTCCACAAATTAGTGTCATTACTATGACAACCAATTTGAATGTGACAAGCAACTGGTGTCTGAAAATAATTAT
>NW_015505296.1:1808869-1860438 GCF_001515645.1 Sinocyclocheilus grahami | reverse complement strand
GCCAATGCATTGTTAAAGGATCAGCGTGTCATGTAATATTCCCATATAAACTTTAACATCCAATTAAAAAATATTTGTATAGTAAAATTCGCTAATTCACAAGATCAATAGATCCTTTATTAGACCGCTTTGTCGAGTTAAATGCATCCTTACGGAGGTGTCGAAATGCTGAATCAATTCATTCACTTCCAACAGCCCTTAATAGGAGCAGCGTCATAGAGGGCAGAGCGTTGCGTTATTTAAAGGTGACGTTAACGAGTAGCAAATGATTAAGTAGCTGCATTGGTTTCTTTTTATGCCAATAGGGATTTCGCCTAGGGCGTCAAATTGGCTAGAAACGGCCCTGAATACACAGCAGCAGATTCTGTGTGGGCCTGGTTTTTAGCCATACTTCGCATTGTCAGAGACTGATGCTTTCACCTGTCCTTGTATGTGTGTGAGGGGGTAGTCGGAAACCTCCGGAGGTAATTGAGAGAGGCCTGAGAGTGAAATCGGAGCCCGTTATGGAGACAGACCCAGTTCCTGTTGTGTTTGGTCTCAGGTTCGGTTTGATTATGTGAACAGCAAGAACATGTCTCTGTTCCTAATCCCCATCTCTACATCCCCTCTTCCATTCTCTTTCTAGTTACCTGGAGAAGAGCAGCTGCACCATGTCCACCAGCGTGTGCTCAGCTGACTTTCTCAGCAGCTCTGTGATGAGAAAAGAGCAAAACCAGAGAGAAAGAAAAGGAAATGTTAGTCCCGAGGACAAGAGCAGCACCTCGGGGGCTCAGAGACTAGACTCTGTTTGGTCAGGATTAGAGCAGAGGTTTATCACAATCCTGAGAGCACAGGAGGCAGATTCACATATTGAAAAGTTCAAGGAATGCGCAACATTTAGATTTTATACAAAGCGCGCTTAAAGTATAAATTTTTCCCTGGAAATCAAACTTATGATCTTGGCATTGCAAGAGCCATGCTCTACCAGCTGAGATGGTGCAGAAAAGTGAAAAGCACAAAGAAATTCAAGGAAGACTTTTTTTATTTTTTATATAGTTTTCACTTAATTTCACTTACCACTTAATCTCATTTCAAAGCATATTCGGAAACAGGACTGCATGATCTCACAAACAGACTCATTGGTCAGATGGGCTCCAACTGGAGTCAGCAGCAAAGTCCTTAAAACCTGGAAATAATAACAGTAATAACAATGATGAAAAAAAAAATCTTGTACTGAAGCCACTTATTCGGATTCTTATTCAGAGTTTTAATACGGTGTAATATTATTTTATAAGTACAAATATTATTTGTTATATATACACTAATGCTTAAAAGTCTGGGGTCAATAAGATTTTTTGAAAGAAAGTAAGACTTATTCGCAGTGGTGGAAAGAGTACTGAAAAAATATACTCAAGTAAAAGTACCATTACCTTCCAAAAATGTAGTGTGAGTAGAGTAAAAGTACTTGTCCAAAAAACTACTCGAGTAAGAGTAAAAAAGTAGCCTATTTAAAAGTACTCATGAGTATTGAGTAGTGAGCACTGAGCTGTGGATTCTACCCCCCTCATAATAAACGCTGTACACCGCAATTGACACATTTTAAAAACTTTGTACATTCTGTAATTCACATTATCTTATTTGTCATAAAGAATGAAGAGTATCTATCATCCAGCAGTTTTAATTTTGACTGCCAACTCTTTAAAATACATCAAAACAGCACGGAAACAAATAACTAAACTTGATAATTTATGTTACAATTTTAACATAAATGCACATTGAGCTAGAAGGACGGCAAATTCATGCCATACCTTTTACACATTTACTCAAATCGTTATGCTGATAATACAATTTGTAAGGAAAAATGCATTAAATAGCGAGGTATTTCTGGGGGAAAAGGAACACACACACACGTATGTCTCTTTGCTGAGCCGTGGCGGTCTCGGTGAATCAGCAGCATCCACAACTGAATGGAACAAAAAGTGTTGAACTTGAAAATTGTTTATGCGCGAGCGCACTTTCTATATGAAGGCGGATTGTATAAAATGGATTTTTTTTTAAAAAAACGTTTATTAACGAGCTGCAGTTTTATTACATCACGCGCTGGCACAGATGCAGTATATTGCCACGGGTCATCAATAAGGTGCAGATTTGGTCCTCAATTTGTGTTTCCAACACACTTTTTCACAGCATGCATCACGCGCTCAAACTCATCAAAAGTCAACAAGTTCCACAAGCAACAACGACTTATCCAAGTGACTGCTGCAGAACGCATGCGAGAGAGAGACGAGGCAGCGCAGGTCGCACGTCTCATAAGCGAATGGGAATTTACCGAACGTGGCACTTGCGGGAGTTAACACTGTATGCAATATCCGCAACCTCACACCAAATTTCAGGCCGTGTAGATAGGCAAGCATATATACAAATCATTTAGTTAGCAGAAATCCGAAACTTACCTTAACATATTAAGTTAGAGGAAGAAGCGACTGAATTGATGCTTGAAGAATGCACTTCCAGCAGCCATGATAAACAGTTGGCGGGTTAAAGTTTTCTATGCACAATTTGATTTGACGAAAGTCACGAGACCTATTTCTCTCTATCCAATCACGCTGATGGATAAAAATAAAATTAAAATAAGCATGTAACGAACACAAACAGGGGGAAATAGCGGAGTAAAAGTACCGATACATCACTTAAAATGTACTCAAGTAAAAGTAAAAGCACACAATTTTTAAACTACTCAAAAAAGTACAATTACTGATAAAAACTACTTAATTACTGTAACGTGAGTATTTGTAATTCGTTACTTCACACCCCTGCTTATTCGGCAAAGGATGCATGAAATTGTTTAACAGTGACAATATAAGACATTTAAAATGTTACAAAAAAAATGTATATTTCAAATTCATTAGAATTTTCTAATTATTAAAAAAACCTGAAAAAAATATCATGATTTTCACAAAAATAATAAGCAGTACAACTGCTTAATATTGTATATCATTATTTTAAAAAAAATCTTACCAACCTCAAACTTTTGAATGGTAGTGTACATGTTTATTTATTTGTTAGTTATTTTTTAATATTTATTTGCTGTTTGATAAGCGTGTTACCTGGAGGATTTTCATCAGCACCACCTCATCACTAGCGGGGTCGGTGCCCACGAATCTCGCATGTGTGACTGCGTCTGCCATATTCTCGATGCCCTCCGCTGCCCCTTCATGATTGGCATCTGTGGAGGACAGGGACGGTAAAATTTAAAAAACTAAGAATATCCTAATATATTCCCCCTCACTCTCTCATTAATGCTCCTGATTCTCAGCCAGATAAGTTGTACGTGGGTCATAATGACAAACCATGGTTATATGATTAATCTTACACAATTAACCTGGTCACCGGTTCAACCCCCACATCGCTATCAACTGACCACGCTCCATGTGACGAGCGTCGAACAGCCATCTGACATCTAATCACCAGATGTGTGTGCTTTTGTGGACGGCCTGGTAAATTGGCTGTCTAGGCAATGATGTTTTGAAACCCAAGCAGGGCCAGATAACAGGCTGGAGCCAGGCTGCTTTTTCTTTCCCATCGCCTCTAAAGAGCATTTCATTAACTAATAAGCACAGGCTGCCAGGGGCTGTGACTGCAGGTAAAGCCTTGACACAAGAGCGCATTCCACTTATTAGCAGACGAGAGAGAGAGAGAGAGAGAGAGAGAGAGAGAGTTTACTCTGAACTCTGAGTGAAACCCACATTGGTATTAAAGGATTAGATTACTTCCGGAATAAAAATGTCCTGATAATTTACTCATCCCCATGTCATCCAAGATGTTCATGTCTTTCTGTCTTCAGTAGCAAAAAAATTAAGGTTTTTGAGGAAAACATTCCAGGACATTTCTCCATATAATGGACTTAAATGGTGGCCAACAAGTTAAAGGTCCAAATTGCCGTTTCAATGCAGCTTCAAAGGGCTCTACACGATCCCAGCCGAGGAATAGGGGTCTTTTCTTGCCAAACGTATATACTTTTTAACCACAAATGCACATCTTACACTAGCTCTGCTATGCGGGTCCACAAATTCACACATTATGCAATCACGTTGGAAAGGTCACACGTTGTTAGTTCTTCGTCTGTGTACTCCGGTTCAAAAAGGTAGGGTAAGGTGAAAAACTCCATCTCATTTTCTCCTCCAACTTCAAAATCGTCCGACAGCGTCGTTTTACCTTTTTTTGTAAAGGGCGTTTGACTTTCTTTGCATGTTTGCTTTGTAAACACTGGGTCGGTACTTCCGCATATGTCATGCGTGACCTTTCCAACATGATTACATAATGTGTGAGGTCTGGCTGGTGTAAATCGAGCTTTTGTGGTTAAAAAGTACATACATTTTTTTTTTTTTTAAGAAAATGACCGATCGTTTTGCTTGATAAAACCCTTATTCCTCGGACGGGATCGTGTAGAGCCCCCTGAAGCTGCATTGAGCTGTTGGTCCCCATTGAAGTCCATTATATGCAGAAAAATCCTGGAATGTTTTCCTCAAAAACCTTAATTTCTTTACATCTTGGATGACACTGGGGTGAGTAAATTATCAGGAAATTATTCTTGAAGTGAACTAATCCTTTAAGGTCTGGAGAAGGGCTTCAAATCACCAAACTCTTTAATAATTGCCCAGTGATTAAACCGGAGGGCAATATATTGGTTGAAGCCAGTAGAAATCTGAAGATCATTTCTACCACTGAGGAGATTGTGTGGTGTTGACTCTCCGTTAAGCCCTGCCCATGTTACTGTTGCTAACACTTTCGAGCTTTACTACAAGAGCCTGCCTGTTTTGTCGCTGTCAAACACAGAGAACTATTAAAGAACAATGTGCATTTAAATTGAATTGCTATATATATATATATATATATATATATATATATATATAAACCCCAAAGACATATTAAAGTATATCAACAGTTCAAAAGTTTTTTTTATATATATACAAATGAATACTTTTATTCAGAAAAAATGCAATAAAATGATCAAAAGTGACAAAGTATAAAGGCATTTACAATGTTACAATTATTATTTTTTTTAATATGTTGTTCTTTTCCACTTTCGATTCATCAAAGAATCCTGAAATAATGCCTCATTGTTTCCACAAAAATATAAAATCACGTCAAATCAGCATATTAGTATGACTTCTGAAGGATCACGTGACACTGAAGACTGGAGTAATGATGCTGAAAATCTGTAGAGGACTGTTATTTTAATTTGTAATAATATTTCACAAAACGACTGTTTTTACTGTATTTAAGTAAATGCAGCTTTGGTGAATATAAATACACATTTACAATATCACATGGCCTACTGTACGGTACCTTATAGCTTATTTGATTACTAGTTATGTGGTATATGACAACACAAATGCTTTGTAAAATCAAAACACTTAAATGTTTTAAACAACAGGATACTACTTTAACAAATTACTGTTTATAGAGGTAAATAACCCACTGATTTGGCACAGTGACTGAACAACTACATTTTGAGTGAAAATCTATGAGTGAACTGAACAGCAATGAAGAGGCGGGCTCACAATAAACACGGGACCCCCTTCCAAACAGCCCATTTCCACGGAAACCAGAGCCACGGTCTATTCAGCACAACATCAGAAGTCATCTAAAATACTAATCCTCACTTGGCACGGTCTACACAGCCAAGCGGGAGAGTCATTGTTGAAATAACTGAAGTCTGGGTGGGGCTGGAGGGTCTTTGTGCATGTGTATGAGAGTATCAAAGAGGTTCAAACAGCTGTCGTGTACTAAAAGGTTAAGTAAAAGTACATTCAGACACCAGAGTGTCCCTTAAGTGAAAGAACTGCTCATCGCAGAAAAGGGAGCCTGCATTAACCCCTAAACCAGGTGTGCATGGGCGCCAATCTGGCAAAAATATAGCATATGTCCAGTGAGGCTTTTTTTCATGGTTGAAGCTAAACGTTGCAGGACATCGGCACTCCAGGACCGATGTTGCCTATCCCTGCTCTATGGGGACCAACACAAAATGTACTAAAGATCACTGCATTCATGTGTCTGGCCAATAGATGGCAGTATTCTGTCTCTGTACAGTACTGTCAAGGCTTTGAGTTGAACAGTCACTCTCCAAAGACACTTTAGTAACCTCACGGGACTAGCAACTCACTTCTGTCCACTGTAGAGAACATTTGGGTTTTGTCAAGACTATGCATGCATCTTACAGAAGACATCCTGGTCTTTTCAGAGAAACCAAAAGTTTAAGGGTTTGGACATGAAAACTTGATTTTTGCATTTTGTCTTGAAAATACACATTTGAGCAAACAATTACTGAATTTTTTTAAAGTTGAGGAGTATAAAAATAGTATAAAAACAAAATAATAAAATTTCAATGTAATAGGAGATATTCTAAGTTACTACTCTTATTATTACAGTTTTGTTGTATTGCACATTTTAATACAATAACACATTAATTCAATATCGTATTAATTAATACAAAACTAAAAATAATTTATAATAATATATTAAATTGAGAACACACATTTTTTCATATATAAATAAAATTAGGACGATGATATATCAACTAAAATAAAAGTTTATGTAATGCATTTCATATCATAGTCCAGCATATATGTGCATACTTAGGTTCAGGTATATTTAGATATTAATGATTTCAGTGTTTAGGGAAATAATATTCAGTGTATTTAGGACAGAGTCCCAATGTATTTAATGAAATTTAAAAAAAAGATTTTCAAACTCTAAATAAATAAATATATGTATTATATATGTATCAACATATTATTAGTCCACACATCAATCATCATTATTATAAATTAATATAAGCATTTATTAATGATGACAATATATATATATATATATATATAATTTATTTTTTTTGCTAGTTCCCAGGAGTATAAAGTTGGTCTTCAGCATCTCATCCACACAAAGCATACAATAAAACCCTATCTGAAACATCTGAAGAGTCAGTGATCAATTACAGTCTATAACCAACATCCAAAGCTAAGAGCCCTGTATCACAACAAGTTGTGAATCAATCAGAGCTGTTACAAGACCTATAGCGTGTGGCTGTACTGTATGTCTACAGAATGCTAATTGGGAGTAATGATAATGTCACTCTTCATGGCAAATCAGTGCAGTCTGAATGAGCATAACCCATCAGTCAGCACACAGCCTCTAAAGGTCATTTAATCACACACTCATACGAGTGCATTAATATGTCACGCTCGTCAGGAGTGCTCACCTGGGATTAGCACAGCTCTGCGCATGTGTGAGAGAGAAGAAAAATAAATGTGTGCGAGAAAGAGGGTTGAAGCTCTGTTGGGAAAAAAAAGGTCTACATTCTGCGTGTTACTCAAAAAACAGCCCGATTGCATGTAGGCTGGCATTGTGTTCTTTCAATTCATACAGTATTTGCCTAACCTGAAAGAATATTAAGCCAATAGCATTTTTTTTTAAATAAGCACACTGAGTTGCTTTAAAAAAAAATTCAATATTTACGGCAGGTGCGTTGCTGCTAGTACTGTATGAAAGCATGACTTAATTTGTACTCTAGGAAATGTAAGCGTGTGATTACTATGCCTTATCCTAGATGAAAAGAGAGACCCGGTTTAGCCATAGCAACCTGAGCTTCCTGACGAGATGCTGGCATCATGGCTGATTAGGAACAATGGTGCATCTGGGGTGACTGGAGCTCTCACGATGTCTGGGATTCATTTATTTCATCTGTGTGTCTGCGTCTATTGCATTCCAATGGAAATCTATACGATTAACTTCCGGTAAAACTGTAAAAGTACAGCTATTTTATGGTCTAATTTATTTATTTACTTTTGTCATTTCTTTCAGTGTCACACATTTACTCATTTGACTAATGACCAAAAATAATAATAGTGTAATAGTGTAGAATCTTAAGTCTTCTTTGGTTTTAAGTCATAACATTGCTTTTGTTTAACATTTTTCTAAACCTTGAAACTATGTTTATTTCCAGGTTTAAAATAGATCTTTATTCCCAGATTCAATGTTCAATGTAGAAAAATTAACTAGACAAAATCTCTACATCACAGAAATCCACTGATTCTGGAACTGTGCTATAATACGTTATGGGTTTGAGCACCTTTAACATTTGTGAAACCATCTTTCAGTTGTGCAAACCATACAGCTGCTTGACAACTGCCGTCATAGTATTTTTCAAAAATTAGAGACGGCTTGTATCTTGAACAGGGTGCTGGTTTCACACTTTGGCGGCATTTGGCCATATTTCCCTAACAAGAAAGAGGACAGTCTGTGCTGATTACAACTGCTGCAAAACAAGCTCTCCTGCGTCAGTGAGAAAATAGTCCACCCATTAGGAACAGTGACTCTGGTCAAGTTACATCAGGACTTCACCACTGAGAAGTGCACTCAGTAAAGTAAAAATGTGTTGTTAACATTGACCAATAAGCTACTCTCTGGAGAGTTTATGATTAATGAGTTAAGGTGTAAAAAACTATATAAATTAAAAAGAATAATAATAATAAACTGAAGACCATTTAAGGGGTTCAAAAATGCATTCTACCTAAAATCCTCACGTTCCAAACAAGATATGCTGTTTGTTACCTTCTTTTTTTCAGAATACTAATTAATAATTATCAATAATTTAATAATTTTGTAATTTTTGGAGTCTGACAGCCCCTGGTCATCATTCATTTTCAATGTATGAAGCAGCTGCTAAAATGTTCTTTAGTGCTTCACAGATGAAGGAAATGCAGACAGGTTTGGAAGGGCAAAATAAAGACTGCTTTTTTATTTTTAGGTGAGCTATTGGTTTCAAGTTACCAATATTTAGGCTAATATGCATTAATATTTATATACACTACTGTAAGTTTGGGGTCTGTAAAATGTTTTTGAGAGAAGTCTCTTATGCTCACCAAGGCTGCATTTATTTGATCAAAAATAGAGAAACAGTAATAATGCAAAACATCACTGCAAATTAAAATAACTGAAACATTTATTATTAATGCTGAAAATGGTTGTGCTGCTTAATATTCTTGTGAAAACCGTGATACATTTTTTCAGGATTATTTGATGAATAGGAAGCTCAAAAGACCAGCATTTATTTGAAATCGAAATCCTTTGTAACAAATATATTTTCAGTCACTTTTGATCAATTCAACGCACCCTTACTGAATAAAAGTTCATTCATTCATTCATTAATTAAATAAATAATATCTCACTGACCCAAACTGTTGAACGGTAGTGTACAGTATATTTAAAATGTGTTCATAATCATGCTTAAGTACATTTGATTTGTTATCTGGTATTCTGGATGAATAAACAACAAGCATCGTTTCATAGGCATAATAAAAACCTACCTATCAGGCCATATGACAAAAACTTGTTGACCGATGTGAGAGCAAGGCCTGTGATTGGTCCAGTTGTGTCCTCTGAGCGGACCACCTCCAGAAAAGGTCTAAGAAACACATTGGGTTCCACATCAGAAAGATCTGGAATGACAAAAGAGAAGTTTTTAGGTCAGAGGAGAGCAATTCAACCTACTGACATAAACACATGACGAATGAGATACTAGTCAGTTACTATTTTCAGCTTGGACAAATTATTCAATCGCTAAGAATCATTTTGTGACATACAGTATACATGAACAATGATTTATGAGAGGTGTGTCACGACTGAAATCACAAACCTGTGTGCATGCATATGCAAAAGATGCAACAGGACAGAAAGGTAGAGCCAGGGAACGAGGAAAGCGAGGGCTGTTTCTTATTCACCTTGGTAGATCTGGGTATCTTATTACAACTCTGTTTCCAAAAGCTCTTGTTTAAAGCAGCTGTGTAGGATGTAGGATTTAGCATTAATGAAAATGACTGAACTGGCTGGGGTGGGAGGACTCTGCTGCGAGCCCGCTGAAGCAACAGCTGCTGGGAAAAATAAAGCCTCTCTCTCATCATTAGAGATGCAACGATACCACTTTTTAGAAACAGAGTAGTACTTTTCTGGTCCTTCCCGCTATTGATAAATGTATTTTTTTTTTAGTAATGCTATAATTCTATTCAAGTAAAGTGAGACTCCCTCATCACAGACATGTTCAGGCTTTTAAGGAAATGTTTATTTGTACATCTCTCAACAAGCACTGTGTTACATTGCATTGCATTATATGTTTTGCCTTCCACAATAAAAACTACAGAGATTTGATCATAAATTTAAATAAGACAAATAAATGGGAGATAAAGCGTGACAACTAACATTTATATACATTTTATGTAAGTAGTCTGCTACACTGTTATGTCACTGATTTATATTATCAGAAATTTTATAATCTATCAAAATTATCTTATTTTTTGATTATCAGCAACTGTAGCAAATTACAAAGTTTTGCTCAGATCGGGCTTCTGAACAAAACTGAAAACTGGGGGGTTTTTTATCGTTCTAGCCATAATAGCATGGTTAATCAAATACTAAAAACACATACGCAAATTAGATTTTGTCTAAAGGTTCGATAAACTGTTGCATATTTTAAAAGAATGTTGATTTTTCTAATGCCAGGCTTTGCAGGGTAAAAAAACAGGTCCACATGAAAAAAGGATCAACTTTGTTTGCACTGATCACAAAGCGTTTTATGCAATGAATTACAGTGAGAATGAACCATCAACATTTATTAAAACAAATACTCAAAATACTAATAAAAATGCTAATACTAGTAAAAATACTCATTTTTTACATTTTTTTTTTTACAGTGAAACCAATAAACCTATAAAACATTAACACCGTATTGAATCCAATACACATACGATCAAAGTATAGTACTTGTACTAAAAGATCATAAGACATGCTTATATTAAGGTCAAAAATTAGATACATTCTGCACAGTGTGTCCCATACAGTAATTTCTGAAGAGAATAGCAGAGACCAAGAAAATAAACGGCCAGTTGCACGAAACAAATTTAGGCCTGGGGCACTGAGTTTATTGATGAGCTTTTATAAGAAATAAGCCGAGTCCACCACACATAAAGCCTTAATCTAACAGAGCCAACAAAACACAGCTGCAGCCTAGGATGCAACATACTTCATTATCTCCGCCGAGCTCTTTATTTGTGGATGGGAAAGCACCCCGGGCCAATCCACCCGGGCGCGAGGAACAGCCCCTCTGAGAACGCCTGAGAGAGGGGGCGAGGGTTACAAAACACAAACCAGGTAAAATAACAATGGAAAAATTAGTGGAGTCACGAAAACCTGCTGCGGGTGTCATAGCAATACTGGGCGGATTAGGGTTCCCCCGAACAGTTACTTTGACGCAAAAAAACAACTCGTGACTTCAAAGCCCGACTCCAGCCTCAGCCAATTTTACAGAGAGCACAAGTATTAGCTTGTGATATCTAATACGCCTGTGGCTTGTTTGGAGATAAAATATAAAATCACTTGAAAATTTCCACACTTCGTCTTATCCATGGCCAGGTTGCTTCTAGACTCGCTTCCAAAAGCAGATCTTCTCTCGCACACTTTCTTTGGGGAACTTGACGTTTTCTTTGAATTCTCAAGGGGGAAAGCTCAGTAATGCGTCGTTCCTGCAGTGAAAACTCTTTGTCGGTGCTGCAGATCTGATAACAAGGGTCTCAAGTGCTTACCACTTAACCAGAGTTCACAAAAAAAGGAAAAAAAATTGTGGATGGCAGAAGAATAACCAAAGTTACTTTGAAATCAAGTCGAAGAAACATTCGCGAAGCTTCGAAAGCACAGGACAAAATAACTCCACTGTTAACAAGTTTCATCAACCCCTGAAACTTTTAAAGGTGGGCTTAGACTATATTACTTTACAGTGGAAGAGGGGGTCTGGAGTGAAGTGGGGGCGATGAAGGGAGTGGGATCACAAATGAATCTGTCAATAGAGGCTAATAAAGTCTTCATCAGAGGCGATCACCCCGTAAGTGCCACCTAGTCTCTCAGAATGGAGAACTCAATTGTGTTGTATTGATCCGGCCGGCCATCGGCGGCCCATTGCTCTGCCTCCCCCCAAGTGCCACAATCTTCTTAAATAAATGCTAAATATGACTCTGTACTTCAGCGCAATCTCTGGGACCATGAAGGGAAATAAAGAAATCGAGGTGGTGGACCATGATGGTGAGACAATCACACAGTAACCAGGGTGACCTCTGTGTGACATTGGCAAAAATAACAAAGGGATTAAAGTCGGTCAGCCATCCATGTAGGTATGTAGGCAAAGGGTTTTGAGTGTCCTTGGAGAACAAGCTCAGAGAATTGAGCAACGGCATGGCACGGTTCCTAACAATCTCCCTTAAGATTCAATTGTGTCTGTACCTAACTAGCAGAGGAACTGTTAGCAAAAACAGAGACTATATATCTCATTTTCATGATATTTACTGCTTCATTATGCACAAATACCCCATTTTCATTGTATTTCGAGTTTTCAGAAAACGTCAAATTTTTCCCATCGCAATGGAAATCATGCAATCATGCATGTCCGTTCTGTTGTGCTGGCTGTAGGTCTAAACTCTGATGAGTGGACTGAGTCTGGTTTAACAGCCGGCCTGTGCAGCAGAGTGTGACTGGTACCTCTGCAAATAGCCCCGGACCCTCGGGCCCCTGGGAGCATCTAGAGGAGATGCGGCCAACACACATGCACATTAATTGGCACTGGTGCAGAAAAGGCTTAAAACTAGGGATATACCGAAATTACGGCCGCCGAAAATTATCGGTAGAAAACGGCATTTTCGTTTTTTGGCCCGAAAGAGAAAAGCGGTCGAAAATATGAGCCAAAAATATATGGCGCGCCACACTACCCGGCAGTGTTAAGCAGTCGCAATTTTGGTTTTCGGCCAAGTGCATCCAGAATTTTCATTTTGGTGCATTCCAGCTTAAAACAGAGCACAGTTTAAGCAGTTGAGGGTCTGAGCGATAAACAGCAGAGCAATGTCGAGAACAGCACTGAGAAAGCACATTAAAACAGTGTTACACTAATTCAAATGCATCCTAAGGAGCAAGGCTTTTAACGTCACCTTAATAATGGTTTAGAATTCAATCAGAATTCAGCCTCAAAACATACATGTCATCCTTCATGTTTTATTGAAGTCGGCATGAAAGGAAAATAAACATTTTCAGTACATGTTATAGATCTTATTGTGAACAATTCACTCGTGCATGTGTTTTCCAATGTTTTGACCCTGTAAATGAATCATAATGCCAATGACAGACTTCTCTCTGGTGACGTATGCAGGACTTTTCCAATCATTTAGCGTGCTTACAGTACGCGTTTCAAGTTGACTCTTGTTCAGTCAGTGTTTCCTACAAGATGTATGATGTGAACCTGTTTTTGACTGATGCCAAACTTATAATCAATCTATTATTTACATTTAGGCATTTGGGAGACGCTTTTATCCAAAGCAACTTACAAGGCATTGAAAGTATACATGAATAATATCTTGATATTAGATATTATTTTTACTTATTTAAATTATATTATTTATTTTTAATTGTATTATTTGTATTTATTGCTCAGGTTTTATTATTATTTTTAAGCTATTATTAATCCATTAAGCTCCAAATAAAATTAGTAAATATTAAAATCTTCATTTAATATAGTGAATTATTCAAAAATAGTTACTACCAACGGGTTATTTAAAATACAAGCCATTTTTTGAATTTAAAGCAAAAATAACTGTATTGTGACATTTGTACCATGATATAAAATGGCTCATAATGTAATAACATTAACATTTTGATCATACCTCCCACTCCTATACAATATACAGCACTAGTAGGTGATTATTTAGAGACTCTAAATATTCTTCTGCTCTGAAAGGAATAAAAAACATAGCAGAAGAGATTCAAATCGACCCAAATGATCCAGTTTCCTAAACTGTTTGAGATTTCCCCCCTGTAGTAAATGTAACTAAAGCACCACTGACAAGTTAGAATTCCATAAGAGCCATGCTACACCACACAAACAAGAGGAGGCAATTTTCCAGCAGTCTTTATAGACTAGTATGTGTGTGTGTGTGTGTGTGTTATGTGGTTTATTACAATATACAGCACTAGTAGGTGATTATTTAGAGACTCTAAATATTCTTCTGCTCTGAAAGGAATAAAAAACATAGCAGAAGAGATTCAAATCGACCCAAATGATCCAGTTTCCTAAACTGTTTGAGATTTCCCCCCTGTAGTAAATGTAACTAAAGCACCACTGACAAGTTAGAATTCCATAAGAGCCACGCTACACCACACAAACAAGGAGGCAATTTTCCAGCAGTCTTTATAGACTAGTATGTGTGTGTGTGTGTGTGTGTGTGTGTTATGTGGTTTATGAGGACACAAATTTGTATAATAACATGGGTATGACATAGGTATTACAGCAAGAAGGTGATTTATGAGGACATTTTCAGTGTCCCCGTAATTCAAAAGGCTTATAAATAATTCAGAATTAGTTTTTTTGACAATCTAAAAATGCAGAAAGTTTCCTGTGAGAGTAGGTTTAGGGGTAGGGTTGGTGTAGGGCAATAGAAAATACGGTTTGTACAGTATAAAAACCATTACGCCTATGGAGAGTCCCCATAAACCATAAAAACAAACCTGTGTGTGTGTGTGTGTGTGTGTAGGACACAGCTATGCAGAGCAGCAAATGATCAGGCTACAGCAGCAGTAATACAAACAGTGGCTGATTCTCAGTACTAGACTTGATGGGCCTTTATGTTTGCTTAATTTAAATCACAAAAGAATGAATAACTTAATTTGTCAGACTGCTATGTCACATATTTTACCCAATCATACGGGCCAAATGTCTTCTGTCAGAATGAAAATTTACAAGAGTATAAGATTTATCAAACTCTTTCAACTGTTACTGAGGAGTACAAGAGTATACAGAAAAAAACTGTTTGGAAATGTGGGTAACATTTCTATACTCTTTGAATAAAAGAATGTGCATCGAACCATCCTAACCCACTCACTCCACACAGACAAGAACCAATTGAGAATCAATTGAGACACAGTTCACAAGCTCATAGTGAAAATGACCTCTAAACAAAACGACCCTCATCCCACAAGGGTG
This sequence comes from Sinocyclocheilus grahami, assembly GCF_001515645.1. NCBI lineage: Eukaryota > Metazoa > Chordata > Actinopteri > Cypriniformes > Cyprinidae > Sinocyclocheilus > Sinocyclocheilus grahami. Next base: position 1,845,392 of record NW_015505296.1, on the reverse strand, counting down.
AGCTGGGGAGGTGGGGGGTGGAGCATCCCATGACCAAGCCAGCAGCCCAAAACCGCTGATGGTTATTGATCTGCTAGTGGAATTAGAGCCAGGTCTTTCCAGCAGGCTGCTCTAATGCTGAGGGAGATGGGACGAACTAACAAGGCCAACACGGCAAAGCAAACCCAGGGAGACTTCTCATCTCAGGCCCCAACCACAGCCTGATCCATCTGCAGGGAGGAGTTTGACGCATGTCAACGCGCCTCTCGCCCGTCTGCTCTTTTCTCTCCTGCCTCTTGAAGAAAATTGGCACTTGTCGAAGAGGGCAATTAGGTTGTAACAATGTTATGGAACTCCATATGGTCGTTCAGTACAACCCACAGTGGTGTTTTATAAATGCATCGAACAATGCGCGCCACAACCTAAACAGGCAATTTGAAAGCCCCAGAGAAATTAAAACTTTTCAGAGAGCTTCTAAAGTAACTCATTGAAGACCCTCACAGTGTGATATCAAAGCTGTATTTTAGCATGAAGGGATGAAATTTATATTGCACAGGATGTCGAGGTACATCTGATTTTGACATTTGGCCAAGAAAAAGGAAAAACAGCTTTAAAATACATAAACTTAACCTCCCCAAAAACCTTTGAAAAGTAAAACTAACCAGAGCTCTTAAAAGCCAAACTCCAGTTGAATACTATCGTTCAAAGGTTTGGGGTCAGTAACATTTTTTTCTTTTAAAGACTATCAAAAGTAATCAGAAGTCAACAATGAACATCAAAAATGGCAGTCAAGACATTTATAATGTTACAGAAAGATTTTAGTTGCAAATAATTTTCTATTCAAAGAATCCTGAAAAAAATGTAATCACAAAAATATTAAGTTGTTTCCACAAAATTATTAACGTTTTCTACATTGACAACAATAAAAAACGTTTTTTGAACACCAAATCAGCACATAGTACATTAAGTAAAGTCTGTAAGAACAGGGCGCCAATGTAGTGTTAATATATAAAGGAGTTTCCATATTAGGGTGCTTTCACACTAGCACTTTTGGTGCGCACCCGGGTTCGATTGACGTCAGAGTTCGGTTCGTTTGGATGATGTGAACTAGGGTTGTGCCGATAGACGATAGTATCGTGTATCGACGATAGTCAGAGATATTGACGATAGCACATGTCTTTGTCGATAGTAAAGACGATATTAGGCTCATTCTCCTGTAAATGCATCAAATTATTATTATTATTAGGTGGCCTATTATAATTCGGCTATTATTATTATTATCAAATTGCCCAGCTATTTCACTTCAGCACCACATTTCACACTTGCGCAAATGAGGTTTAGAGCCTGTAGCTGGTGAAGGAGTCTCCAACTAGAGACCTGCACACCCGCGGGAGTACCGCGGGACCCAACGCAACAGGGTGCGGCGCGGGACAGCTCTTGATGGGCGAGTGTGGGTGTGGGCGTGAAGAGACTCTGTGTGTGCGGGACGCAGGAGAATAAAATGATTTGCGGGACTCCCGCAAAATAGAAATGATCTAAACATAAAATGTCTAAAACATATAAATTGTTATTTATGTGTTGCACAAAAGCAAAAAGAACAACTAATAACATTAAAATGATTAACACGCGCAAGCTAGGCAGAGTTTCTATTTATAACACGTGTTTAAAGCGTTGCGCAATGTAGCCAATCACAGACTCAGCTGTTGATTTCTGGAACGCAAATGGCCAACCAGAGGTGATTAAATTAGAATCCACTCACAGCAGTGCTGAAATTGCGTGCTCACGAATAGTCTCATTTTAACACACGAAGTGTAGACATTGTGAAATATTCATTGTGCATATGTTCATTGTGTTATAACAGAGCTTTTTGAGATCACGATGAACTGAGATGTCAGCTTTTAGTGATAATAAAAGGAAGCGCTGCTCGTATTCTGCCATGCCAAACAATGCACGCAGCAGCCCATGCTTGCTTTTCTGTTAAAAATAACAGTGGTTTGTGAATGTTGATGCTTAGCCTAAATAACAAATATTTTATCGGGAGTATTTATGCTGGGATGTTGTGAGATGCTACAGAACCATTTAATGTAAAAGTTCTTTGATGTGCTGAAAAAAAAAATCTATATAGATTACTTTTATGCGGGCGGGAGCAGGACAAAACATGAATGTCGCGGGCAGGAGCGGGCCCAGATAAGATATTTTTCTGCGTTAAAGGGTTGCGCAATGTAGCCAATCATAGACTGAGCTGTTGATTTCTGGAACGCAATGGCCAACCAGAGGTGATTAAGTTAGAATCTACTCACCACAATGCTGAAATTGCGTGCTCACGAATTGTCTCATTTTAACACACGAAGTGTAGACATTGTGAAATATTCATTGTGCATATGTTCATTGTGTTATAACAGAGCTTTTTGAGATCACGATGAACTGAGATGTCAGCTTTTAGTGATAATAAAAGGAAGCGCTGCTCGTATTCTGCCATGCCAAACAATGCACGCAGCAGCCCATGCTTGCTTTTCTGTTAAAAATAACAGTGGTTTGTGAATGTTGATGCTTAGCCTAAATAACAAATATTTTATCGGGAGTATTTATGCTGGGATGTTGTGAGATGCTACAGAACCATTTAATGTAAAAGTTCTTTGATGTGCTGAAAAAAAAAATCTATATAGATTACTTTTATGCGGGCGGGAGCAGGACAAAACATGAATGTCGCGGGCAGGAGCGGGCCCAGATAAGATATTTTTCTGCGGGAGCGGGACTGAAAAATCCGTCCTGCGTAGGTCTCTATCTCCAACCACAAACACAGACGTACACCGTCTGCTGATATAAGCTATTTCATTGAATTTTAACAAGTAATCTGAATGGTCTATATATGTGCAATATTTTAACCGAGCCCTCACTAACTGAGTTTAACGCCACAGTTATGTTAGAACGCATCCTTGTTTCTGTGGCGGTGTGTCAGGCTCGTCATGGGGCGCATGGTCCTGAGCGCTGTATGACTGATGTATCCGTTCAATTTAACTTTACTCCAAATATATGAACTTACCTGTTTTAAATACGTTTATATTTAACTTTTTAGTTTATGTCCAATATTTAGTGTTAAACTGTTGGTCTTTAAAATAAATCTACTTTTGATTTTCACCGTTGACTGCAGACCTTTTAGACTGATAACTTCCGTGCTCTGATGCGGCAAACTTGTCACAGGACGGGCGGACCTAATAGCGATGTATGACTGTTGTGTCTGAATATATATGAAATAGCCGTTTTAAATATTTTTATATTTAACATGTTAGTTTATCAGTATGTTTGAAAGTATATTATTTCGATTATTGGTGCTTTCATAGGCGCGCACTCTCTCTCGCGCACCCGCGTGGTTTAAAACACCACATAGTTATGAAATAGCCTACGATAAGTACAGAGTGTCTCTCTCTTGCTCCCACCCACCCAAGCATGCATGCATGCACGCACGCACGATAATATAGTGTATTGCCGATCTTATCGCCCAACACTAATGTGAACGCTGTCTTCTGAACTTGGGTGCACACCCGAGAACCGTACCCGAGTCCGCTTAAAAAGAGCGGTGTATCTCATTTCTGTTCGCCTTCAGTGTTCTTTAGAGCATTTGCAGTACATTCGTAAGACAGATGTAAGTGCCGTTATGTACCGAAGCTTTGTAAACAAAACGAACGGATCAAAAACTTAAATTATTTAAAAGTGCAGAGAGCAATGTTATGCATTTGCTGCCTTCTCCTGCTCCGTCGTTACTAATCAACGGGGTAAACAGCTGCAGGCTTGATGACGCAAACGAAGCGCGGTTCTGACCCAAATAAAATAATATGAACACAGTTCAGCGCGGGTAGAGGGAGGGGGGAGCAATCGAACTCAGGTTCGGACCAGAAAAGCGAACCAAGTGTGAAAGCACCCTTAATTTTTTCACAGGTGTGAAGAAATCACATATTGTATTTTAGGGTTGAAGGAAATGTTCATAAAATTAACAATAATGTCTTGGCAGAAAATGAACAGTAACTTTTTCATTTTTCTATTCTTGTATTATTTCTGAAAGATCATTTGACACTGAAGACTGGAGTAACGGCTGCTAAATTGTAATAGTATTTCACAATATTACTGTTTTACTTTATTTTTTATCAAATAAATGCAGCCTTGGTGAGCATAAGAGGCTTTAAAAAAAAAAAAAACCCTCACCAATCCCAAACCTTTGAAAAGTAGTTTACAAGCAAAAAGTTAAAAAGGACAGAAAAAAAGAAAGTGAAAGAGAGAGGGTAGACCGTTATAAATAACATTAATTGTTCCAATGCATCAAGAGGACTGTTCTTCAAGATCAAAGCTCTTAACATTAGGTAAGCTAATAAGACGGGGGTCTGAAGTGGTCTTACATTAAACTAATACCGACCAGGAGCAAAGAGCACGAGGAGGAGCGTGTTTTTTATGTGAAGAATGAGAAAGTGACAGCACAGCACTACCTTCACTGCACAAAGATAAACAACTGGCCTGTTTAGCTAGCCCTCACCCCTAATCCCAGCCTTTTCTGCTCTCTCCTCCACCTCATCACTCTCTCCTGCACTCGAGGGGCGGCTGGGGCTTTGTTTGCTGCACCTTGAGGCCGATATTAAAAAATAAAAAAAAAAGTGCAGAAGAGATTGAGTGTCAAAAGCAAACAAATAAACAGCAGAGCTGAGACGGACCTTTGACCTAGGGGGCTTTGTTCAAATCACCCTCCAGTCATTCGGAGCAGATTCAAACGCTGTTAGTTTTGACAGAGGTGAAATGCTGTGAGAATGAACTCTACTTTGAAGAAGGAAAAAAAAGACAAAAAGAGGGAAGAAGGGAAAGACAAAGAACTTAAAGGTGCTGTATGTGAAGCTAAGCATGTTGTTTTTTTTAAGAATGACATCTAGACAAAACTACAGGTACTGATAAAACCATCAGAAGCTATAGATATCTTTTTTTTTTTTTAAGAAATGTATACTTTTATTCAGCAAGGATGCATTGAAGTGATCAAAAGCGACAAATAAATGCTGTTCTTAAGAACTTTCAAAATATCCTGAAAAAAAAAAAAAAAAAAAAAGTATCACGGTTTCCACAATTTTTTTTTATAATAATCTACACTGATAAGAAATGTTTCTTGAGCTTCAAATCAGCATATTAGAGAGATTTCTGAAGGATCACGTGACACTGAAGACTGGAGTAATGATGCTGAAAATTCAGGTTTACTATCACAGGAATAAATTACATGTTAAAATAATGAAATGGCTAATAAAATAGATAATGAAACAATTTTCACAATATTGTACTGTATTTTGATCAAATAAATGCAGCATGAGTGAGCACACATTTCTTTCAAAAACATTTTAACAGTACTGTAAACTGATAAATATTTTCAGATTATGGTTAATAACTAATAATAATATTAAAAATTGAATTAATAAACTCATGTTCAGAATTTTTTTTGTGGCATTTTCAAAACTTGTCAAATAAGTAGACTGGAAATCACATACCATTATTACATACTTTATTATATTGTATTATAACAACTTTTACAAAACATTTAATTTATAACCGCTTTAATCTATTCCTTGATGTAATCTTTCTTATTAATTGGTACAAAACAAGTTTTGTTTATTAAGAAATTATTGGGAAACAAGAGGGCCCCAGTCCAAACATGATGCATTCACAAACCATGACTTCATTAGTACACATTCCCTGCCTAGCCTGCACCTGTTATCCTGCAAATAAAATGTATTTTTTATGCTGCATACTTTGAACAGAAGCCACATTATTCCGGCTGACCACAGAGCGGAGGCAGTGAAGAGCAGGCCGGAGCATACAGTAATGTGTTTCACAGCTTGCTGTCTACCCATGATGGATGGACTTGTGCTCCAAAATACTTTACGCTCAATCACCTTATAAATAACGGATGTTTTATCATGCTGAATTAAAACATTTGAGAGATGGCAAGCATACGGATTCCAGTTCCGCCGTGTGTGAGTGTGTCTCCACCGAGCGCTTCCTGAGGAATGTGTTGCTGAAGGTTACTTCCTGGGCTCCATAAGTCTGCGGTGGGAAGTATCACGGTTTCCACAATTTTTTTTTATAATAATCTACACTGATAAGAAATGTTTCTTGAGCTTCAAATCAGCATATTAGAGAGATTTCTGAAGGATCACGTGACACTGAAGACTGGAGTAATGATGCTGAAAATTCAGGTTTACTATCACAGGAATAAATTACATGTTAAAATAATGAAATGGCTAATAAAATAGATAATGAAACAATTTTCACAATATTGTACTGTATTTTGATCAAATAAATGCAGCATGAGTGAGCACACATTTCTTTCAAAAACATTTTAACAGTACTGTAAACTGATAAATATTTTCAGATTATGGTTAATAACTAATAATAATATTAAAAATTGAATTAATAAACTCATGTTCAGAATTTTTTTTGTGGCATTTTCAAAACTTGTCAAATAAGTAGACTGGAAATCACATACCATTATTACATACTTTATTATATTGTATTATAACAACTTTTACAAAACATTTAATTTATAACCGCTTTAATCTATTCCTTGATGTAATCTTTCTTATTAATTGGTACAAAACAAGTTTTGTTTATTAAGAAATTATTGGGAAACAAGAGGGCCCCAGTCCAAACATGATGCATTCACAAACCATGACTTCATTAGTACACATTCCCTGCCTAGCCTGCACCTGTTATCCTGCAAATAAAATGTATTTTTTATGCTGCATACTTTGAACAGAAGCCACATTATTCCGGCTGACCACAGAGCGGAGGCAGTGAAGAGCAGGCCGGAGCATACAGTAATGTGTTTCACAGCTTGCTGTCTACCCATGATGGATGGACTTGTGCTCCAAAATACTTTACGCTCAATCACCTTATAAATAACGGATGTTTTATCATGCTGAATTAAAACATTTGAGAGATGGCAAGCATACGGATTCCAGTTCCGCCGTGTGTGAGTGTGTCTCCACCGAGCGCTTCCTGAGGAATGTGTTGCTGAAGGTTACTTCCTGGGCTCCATAAGTCTGCGGTGGGAAGTCTTCAGGAAGCATCGCAGTAGCGTTCAGAGTTGATTTACTGCGTGACACGGTGGCGGAATGATGTGGCCATCATAATGTGGCAAGAGTTTCAATTCTGATACATCACTAATCATGCAAAGCTGCTTACAATAATACAATAACACTTGCCTGATGTATCTAGACATGGAGATTCTTTTCTTCTGATGCAATTCAGTGTATTAGATTGGAAACATGGAAACATCCAGGTCTGTCACTCTTACTAGGAATATCCCTGTATAAAACAGAACTCCAAACAAAACAAATCCATATAAATATCGCTCCGTTTTGGTAAGAACATGAAACAATAAATCTAAAAGTGAATCTTTTTTACTTGACTCAAACTGCTTACACAATTTCCCAACTGTCACCAATGGCAACTATAGTTTTGACTAAAATAAAATACAATTTTAGTCACAGTCTGGAGCATTATCAGACTACAGAAAAGGCTACGTGATCACTGTTAACACCATTTACAAACAAAACATTCTTTGCCCAATAATAATTTCAATCCACTCATGCTTGGTTCTCTAATTAAATTCAATCCTTATCCTTTTTATTTTGAAATGGAGTGCTCAGATGTCCCCCAGTGTGTCCTTCAGCCGAGGCGGCCCCAAATTAGCGCCTCTATTTAAAGGAAAAACAAACAGCCAATATGAGACCCTCTGTTTCCGTTGCCTCCTTTGAACATGTACCCTTGCAGATACCCTCCTATGTGTCTTGAGTGAAGGTACGGGCATCCGCGGGAGGTTTGACTTGCGTACAGCGAGGGGTTAAGCCTGGGAGAGTGGTCAGCTCGGTACGATAAAATCACCACACATGCTCTGGCTCGGAGCTCGTTTCACAGCACTCCTGATGACTACTATCATCCACAACTGCATAGAAAGAATGAAGGAGAGAGAGATGACTGAAAGAGGAAAGAGAAAAAACAAGGGAGCGAGAAAAGGAAAAATGCGAGGTGACGAGAGGGAGAAATTCAATCCACTCATGCTTGGTTCTCTAATTAAATTCAATCCTTATCCTTTTTATTTTGAAATGGAGTGCTCAGATGTCCCCCAGTGTGTCCTTCAGCCGAGGCGGCCCCAAATTAGCGCCTCTATTTAAAGGAAAAACAAACAGCCAATATGAGACCCTCTGTTTCCGTTGCCTCCTTTGAACATGTACCCTTGCAGATACCCTCCTATGTGTCTTGAGTGAAGGTACGGGCATCCGCGGGGGGTTTGACTTGCGTACAGCGAGGGGTTAAGCCTGGGAGAGCGGTCAGCTCGGTACGATAAAATCACCACACATGCTCTGGCTCGGAGCTCGTTTCACAGCACTCCTGATGACTACTATCATCCACAACTGCATGGAAAGAATGAAGGAGAGAGAGATGACTGAAAGAGGAAAGAGAAAAAACAAGGGAGCGAGAAAAGGAAAAATGCGAGGTGACGAGAGGGAGAAAGGGGGGAAAAAAACCTGGGCCTTATTTGTTTCACCTGCTGTGTTCCTTCAGTTCCACACTAATGGCATTCCCAAGGGGTGTGAGAGCATATACTGCAACCACGCACTGTAGATTTAGACAACAGGCCTCGGCTACTGTGTTAGCAAGACACTGAGGCGCATACTAAAACAAGCCCTGCCTACAATAAGACCGCATTTAAGTCGGGATACAAGGGGAAGAATAAAGGGTGAAAGGTATGCTTCTGTATTCAAAGAAAAATAAGTATTCAACAATTTGCCAAAATTTCATCATCATCATCATCTATACTACCTTTTAAAAGTCTGGGGTCTGTAAGAAATGTCATTGTTAATATGCTCACCAAGGCTGCATTATTTGACCATAAACATAATAAAAATGTTAAATATTTTTACAAATTAAATGTAATATATTTTAAAATGTCATTTATTCCTGTGATGCAAAGCTGATTTTTCAGCATCATTACTCCAGTCTTCAGTGTCACATGATCCTTCAGAAATCATTATAATATGCTGATTTGCTGCTCAAGAAACATTTCTCATTATCATATATGTTGAAAACAGTTGTGCTGCTAAATACTTTTTGTGGAAACAGTGATTCTTTCTTTTTTGGGGGGAGGGGGGGGATGTTTGATTAACATAAAATTCAGATGTATTTGAAAAAAAATTTTTTTAACATTTCTTAATTTCTAAATTTCTTTCAGCAAAAAATACATTCTTACTGACCCCAAACCTTTGACCAGTAGTGTAGTTCGGTTGTTTTTTTTAAGTGCTCACTGCTCACATTAGTTTTAACTGTATGAATAAAAACAAACCCATCAACTCCGGCCATTTGGCCAAGCAATGTCAAATCGAGTGCCTCAGCATACAGTATAGTATCAAAATGTAGTATAGCATATAGTATCAAAAGTCATTGATAGCAATTCACACCAACTAAACTAACTCCAACATCAATACAAGTGTTTAAATACATTATGAACAAAAACTGCAACAATGCTGAAGAGATAGACATTGTCTTGACTTTCTTGATCAGATGGTAGAGTGGAGTTGTCAGTGTGAGTTATCTACTGGAGCGTGACACTGGCCGGTGTCCAGCAGAGCTCTTCACTGCAGAAGAGTACAGCTGATTAATCTCAAAGGTGCGGAGCTCTCTCTCCGCCTCCTCACTTTAAGAGAAGCCAGCTGTGTTGCTGCTACTGCAGCCTGATCTGATACTACCATAAGTCAGAGCGCAAGGGATTCATAGCCACTTGACCCAAAATAAAAATTCTGTCCTTCCTCACACATCTTTTCTTATTTCCTTGTTTCAAACTTTTCTTTGACTTCCTTTAATATGCAGAGCAAAATGTGATTTTGATTTGAAAAATCTTCACCAAAAGGTCTTTCACAGAGCAAAAGTTCATAGTGACTATAGCTATAGTGCGAGCAGGAACATTTTACCTTACTGTGGAACAGCAAATCGAGAACTGCTGTGAACACTTCAAGAACAAGTTGTGAACCCAATCTGACTCACTGAAAAGAGGCCAATAATATAGAGCACTTATCATTCTTTTGGTGTCTTTAGTCAATTTCAGTCACTATAAAGTGTTGCTGGATGGAAAAGAGCTGCATGAAGGATCTTCAAAAATTCTCCACTGAAAAATAACAGTTTGAACAATATGAGGGGGGGGGTAAATAATGACCGAACCATAATTTTTTGGGTGAACTATTCTTATCAGCATGAAGTCATCTAAAGTAACATGGACGCTTACTTTCCAGTGAAGGCTTCTCCGTCCATTCACACTCCAGCTTAACACGAGCTCTTCATTTACATTTACCATTCAGCAAAGCCTTAATCAGTATTAAGTGTCAGAGCGGCCTGTATTCATACGTGATGCTGTGTTTCCAGCCTCTAAGCATTGACAGCAAATCCTGTGTGTGTGTTTTATAAAGCACGGTGGTTCGATGGGCTGGATTAGGCTCAAGTCACCTAATGACTATATTATGAGCTTGTGCATTAAGGAGGATTAATCTTAATCTGAGCTGTTTCAGTTTGCTGTGTGTGTGAGAGAGCGAGTGAGAGGGCAGAGGGCCTAGTGAGGAACAGCCCAAACACGGCAGAGTCGCATTAACGAAGAGCTCTAGCGGTCTAAACTGATCAGTCCTGTGTGGCCTGACTCCTTGACTCCCAAGACAATGACTGTGTTAATATATTAGGGGCCCGTGTTGATTAGTTGTGGATCAGAAGACTATAGTTGCGCTTTTTCTATTCATGACGACTGCAGAAAGAACATTCTACTATCCATGAACTGTGTGTAACCTGCAACAGCTAAAAAACTATTTGGAGTGAACCGGAGCACATAGGTGTGTTAATCTTATATTAACATAGTGTGTTAATATAAGAGCTAAAATTATTGTGAACAGTGCTATGTTGCTTTTAAGCTTCCAGTCAGAACTGAATAAGAACCATGAAATAATGCATTAAACATAACACATCTTTGTAGTTGACTTCGCTGGTTGCCCACTACAACAAACATCAAAAGCAGCATATCTGGTTCATAAACATTTGAGAGGCAGTTTTCAAACCAAACCAAAAACACACACAAGAAAAATTATAAAAACATGAAACTAATAAAAAAAATAAAGATAAAACAAAAGTGGGCAACAAAGACTGATGTTAAAAGAAACGCCATTTGAAACAATATTTTCTATATCTTTATACTGCTGATAAAAAAAAATCTGAAACAAAAACAAAAAGTAATGACTATCATTAAAAAATTGTACTGCCTACACAGCGTTGAAACTGTAATACTGGAAAAACAAAAGCAAATTTGTCAAGAACAATCAGAGTGTAATCATCCACCAAGACCAAAGGAACTGAACGTCTGTTAGTGCCAGTATCTCTCTCCATGGTAACAGCTGGTGACTTTGAACAACACGGGCTCGGGGACCACATTTCTGTGCAGTGATACCACAGGGTCTCCACAGTGGGGCAAACATTAAAGCCTATCGGGTGTACTCCCAGTGGGATATTGAAATGCTATGCTGAGAGTGGCGGGCAATGCCCTGCGCAGCTTAGCAGACCAAGGCGACAACCGTCATAAATTACTCCCCTGTGGGTCAGCATGTCTGCAGTACTGTAAGCAGTCCGGCATGGAAAGAGGGGTGAGAGACCGCACTGTGCTTTCCACAGGCCGAGACTGGCATCAGTTATGACCCGTTCAACTACCGTAGCTCTCAAAACAAAACGGCACGCACCGAGACACACACACACAAAGCTGGAAGAGCCGTTCCGGGGAAGAAAAATTACGGAAGGACTTGAAGACTCGTGCACGGCCTCTACTCCCTCTTAGTTTCCATTCATGGGCTGAGAGTTTGAAGAGCAAAAGCAAAAGTACTCGAGCCAAGTTCCCATCCCATCTCAACCTTTTCTAGTGATGTCTAAAGTGCACTTCCCTGGGGCTTGCTGTTTGTCATAAAACATCTCTCAGCACATAATTTACCCCAAACCGGAGAAGCAAAAAAGAAATACAAACACAATTTACAGAAGTGGTGGTGGACCAGAATACTGCAGCCGTTTGCCAGCAGTGCGGTAATTTTAAACCATGCAGCGTTAAGTGGCTCTTCCACCATACTGTGTGGTAATGTGGGACAGCTGAGCACATGGGCCCCTGGCCAGGGAGTGCATTATCTTTATGAATTCATGACAAAATTCTTCCTAGATAGCAACAGCAAGATAGGTGTTTGTAAACATTCGAGCTTTTCACATGAGAACATTTTGAACAAATGGAGAGCAAGAAGAGACGTCCACACACTACGCAAGCAATCGGTCATGCCCTCCTAGTCGCAAGCCAACTCTGGCAATCAGCTTGCTTTGTAAAATCACTAAGTTCACTAAACATACGTTTTTTTTCATTGAAAAAAAACAATCTGAAACACACAGGGTTCCCAAATTTTTTGAACAGTACCTTTCCATGACCTTTCCAGTCATTTGTGAATACTGGATAAGAATTTTTCAAAATTCTTAATCAGGCTAATTCATAAATGAATTATTCATAATGGATCTGTTAAAAACTATTCACTAATAAACTATTATTTTAATTATTATTTTTTAATTATTTAATTTTTTATTATAAATTATTTTCTAAATTATTATTATTATTATTATTTTGTATTTTCCACAGAATGTCTGACCATGAGATCTCGTGAGTAAAAAATTATGTATAAATTTAAATAAAACAAAACGAGAGAAAGAAAAAAAAAATGACAATGGAAAAAGTTTGCTACCAGAACACTCTTGAACGCTATACTAATCCACATGCCAACAATGCTCTGAAGGTTTCAGACTAAACTTGACACAATGTTGCTTACATTACGGGCTTTGCTAGGCTTAGTTTATAAGTGCATAATTGAGACCCTCATTCCCTTTCACACTTGTCAACTAGCTCAGTTTTATTTATAGCCAGTCCCTAGATAAAAGTATGACATTGATGTGGATTTATTAACCTCACAACAAATCAATGACTCAATGTAGAATATTTTATTTATCTGTTCTTTGTATGAACCATGTAAAGGAGGACTGTGAACAATTAAACAATGCTTTGACAAACTCAAATCATTGCATTTATCATGTGTCGTTTTGTTTTTTGTTGGTTTTTTTTAACCTTATGACAGAACTCTTTCCCATAAATTGAGTTTTTGCAGTCTGTTGCGTCTCCATCTCGGCCCGTTCGTTCTGCACACGCAAGGCTGCGCCTATCCAATCCAACTGGCATCACTGCCATGGAATGCTGAAGTCCACATTTTTCCCATTCAGCAAGGAAAAACGGCCTTTCAAAACCAATCAGCTAGAAATGTTGCTTTGTTTTTATTTTCAACTGAACTTCCTGGAACCTATTATGAAGCTGTCAGGGATGTATATTTAGCTATGGCAACAGTGGGCCTCCTCACCCACTTGCGCCAATGGTCATGTCACCTCTGATAAACAGAAAAACAATTGGCTATCCCCTTTGTCACCTTAAAAAAAAATGGCCGAAAGAGTGTTGGCAACGAGATGGCTAATCATAGGCAGAAGAAACAGAGACCTGATGAATTCTATGGGTCTTTTACAGTGGTTGATCGGTTCCTTGTGATTTTTCATTGAAATAAGACAAACTATTCATTAATATTATCCTAACATTTAGATCAAACTTTCTGAGGGTCCTTCCACAATCAAATAACATCTCTAGTGATCCCTCTTGCCCTATAATGATGGCCTTCCTTCACCAAGATCTGGTGCAACTAGGCATGGGACGATAACCGGTTTCAAGGTATACCGCGGTTTGGAAAAGTCACCGTTTCAAAGACGGAAAGTGCAGGACTCCCTCAGTTGTGTGCAGCGAAGAGCGTAGCGAGTCTCACGACCCCTCCCCCTCCGGTTGGTGTGAGCGGAGTCACCTGTGTGTAGGATGGCCGAAGGAGATGAATCCCTGGAACTTTTTCCCCCGTTGAAAAAGACGAAGTCTGTCGTATTGAAATTTTTCGGGTAACGTAGACTAACCATGTTCCGTACACAACGATGTTCTGTACAGATGACGTTTTAGCGCCGATCGCTAAATAAATACTTCCAAGTCAAACATAAACTACATATCTGTGTCATCTTCGGTTTTCTCCCTCTTTCACCCCCGATCAAGACAGAGACCCACCCGCCGTTTGTTTCAGGTGTTGAAATAAATACTATTTGGCTTGCTACCGAGGCAGATAACATGGCTAATTAACTAGCTAACGTCAACTAGTTTCCTCCCTCATGTTACTTCACAGAGTGAGGAATAGCACTCTAAAGTACGTACTGTAGCCTATTTTCTGCGATTTAGTACAATAACTAAATTTAGCTGGTATCACATCTATACTTTTAAGCCTCCTGCCATTGTTTACATCTGTTCAAAAAAAACTTTAAAACTTTGCCAGTTTGAGTGTTGTACGGAGAGACCGTGTGTGTGTGTGTGTGTGTGTGTGTGTGTGTGTGTGCGCGAGAGAGAGAGACACTCGCACTCTCCCTTTCCTTATGCGTGTATGTGCACACATCCTCGTACCTCACCGCTCCAAACCATAGCTCCAAACTTAATCCGGGAAAGGTGAACATTCCTGCATCATAACTTGGACTGAAAGATGAATGTGTAGAAAGCGAGCATGTCTCCAAAAGCCTTGTTGAGCTGCAGGTTTATGCATGCATTTTTTTATTATTTTATTTTTTACAGAAATTGTGTTTTGATTATATTTTTGATTATCGAGCTGCAGGTTTAGGCTCACTTAAGTGACTGCATTTAATTAAGAATAATTTAATTATTTATTCTAATTATTTAGCCTGACATGTTTACTGTTCCAAAATGTTCTATATGTTTCTTAAAAATAAAATGTGTTCGGTGGGGAAAAAAGTTGTTTTTTTACCCAGACATTTAAAAATAACATATTTTAGAGCTGTAAATCGCAATACCGTGATATTTTTATCTAAGGTTATCATACCGTCAGAATCTCATACCGGACCATGCCTAGGTGCAACCTAACGGATTAAAACTAATTAACTGAATGGAGTCTGAAATTAGATTCCTTTGTTAATCAATGAGATTAAATGACAATTAAGAGATTCCAACCAAAAGTTTCAACCAAATGTCACTGAAAAATGTACAGGATGACAGAACCTTAAAGATTGAGTAATGTTGATGTTTTTTTCTACACCGCTCAGTGCACACAAATACACCCAACACTGCAAAAAGAGTGTTGTTTATTGGCTTGCTATATTGAGAGCAGACCCATATATCTGTGCTGTTGAGTTTGGAATCTGTGCATTGAGCCCAGGATTAGCTCAACCCAAACTTGACTAAACGGTAACAAGGCAGCCGACTGGTTCACAAGTTCAGCCCCCTGTGCCCTCCCTCAGCCCTCTTTAAAGAGAGAGAGAGAAAAAAGAAAAAGAAAAAAAAAACAAGACACAACGACTCAGTGCATGTTCCCAGGTCATAAATTCAGGGTCAATATTTCATCACGCAGGACCACTGCCAGCATTGCCAGTTTAGCAGGAATTTTTTACAGTTTAAAACCAACACGGGCTTATGTGCATAACTGGGATGACTGAAGACTGACCTGTACATACTGGAGCAGCTCAACGGGGGGCAAGATGTGACAGAACAGCCATGTCAGTCAAAACACAACCACCAAGATGGACTGGTGCTAAACATACTATCAAGCATTTCCATGTGTGCATTTGGTAGATGTGGTTTCCTAAGCGACTTCAAGGAGCACATTTGACCTTTATAAATGTGCTGGGATCGCACCCATGACTTCAGACATGCTCTTCCAGTTGAGCTAGTTAAGTTTAAGTTTTCTTGCAACATAGAGTGCAAGAAGCAAGTGTCCATTTCATAGTCCAAATCACTGAAATCAAAATTCAGTATTATAGTGTAAGAATGACAACATATCCACGTGTTCTGGTTTACTAATAATAAAATTATAATCAAAAAATACTTTTTAAAGGAGTATTTAACAGAAATGTTATTTACCAGAATTTATTTAGGAGACAAATGTAAATGTGCAGTATTTCTGAAAAAAAAAAAACTTTTTTTTTTTTTTTTAATAAAATCAATGAATTGGAGATGCTTTTGATTGAAAGGGAACTGTTAAAATAGCATCTAGAAAATAATGGAAAACAGAATTTGGTAAAGATAAAACTGTAAAACTCAATTAATTAGACAAGCTTTTTGATTAATACAATTTTATTTAACCATTAAAACAGAGTATAGAAAAATGAAAATGGAAAAAAAACTGAATTTGGAAATAAAACGGATTTCATAGGGCCCTATAATTATAATAAATTTTTTGTGGTAATAAAAATAGAAGTAAGTGAACAACAGCCTTTAAAATTACTTAAAATACATATGTAATAGCAATGAAGCATTAATAATTACTTCAAATAAAGTATCAAATGCAAGAAATCATATAATTTTATTGAACAAAACTGTTAAAATACATAATGTTTTATAAACAATAGAGCTAATGTACATTACGCATTACAACAAAGGCCTGCAGAGGGCGTCAACGGCCTAATGATTATTTTTACACATTGCTTTGCGGTCTAATAATTGTTTAATATTTATCAAGCACCATTTAATTCAAATGTCCACTTAATCTTTAATATTTGGCCATTTCTTTAGGACATAAATGCTATAGCCACTGTAATTAAAATAATATGTGGACATCAAAACGTGTAAACTCAGAGTGAGGGTTTGAGCTTTTATTTTGAAACCACGATGTATTCTCCTGAGTTTGCATAGATTTATAAATGATTTACCTTACAAATCTGATGAAATGGCGCACGTTGCATTCCCAGATGAACGTTATAATTAGTGGTCGACCGATATATCGTCAAGGCCGATATATGGCATTTTCCAAATATCGGCATCGGCCGATAAGTTTTTCTGTTTGGCCGATGCGTTCGACTTTTATTTTGATGGTGCTGAGAACGGCAGCACCTGAGCACACAGTGCTCACATTCTCCCTCTTGTTCGCCATTCTGTCTAATACGGATAGAAGTCTATCTAATAATCCGATAGAACTGTTAAACAAAGGAATTAAAATTGATACAAAAAGTATAACGATTGCTTTTATATTATTAGTAATAGAAAGGCAAACATTATAATACTTTCTCATTTGCCATCAGCTATTCTCCTGTGTTTGCGTAGATTTATAAATTATTTACCTTACAAATCTGATGAAATGGCGCACGTTGCGCTCCCAGATGATCGTTATAATAAATCCAAACTCACAACAACATGTAGAGATGGAGTTTGAGACGCTCCACACACGTAAATGATAACAGTTCCTGTGGAACTACTGTGAACGGAGCCGCTGTGTGACGCACGTACTTAACCTACATGCATGTAAATAATTAAAGTGCATATACTGTATTAGAACTGCATCGCATATAATTATTTAGCTAATTAAATCGTAGCGTTTGTGAATTCACAATTATTAAAAAATATTTAAAAATTTAATAAATGATAGAATGTGTATACAATGATCATTATTTGATTGAAATATAATACAATAATAATTAACATTATTATTATTATTATATATATTTATATATTTTTTTACCAGCCATGAAACTGTGTGTGCATTACTTCATTAAAACACATATGTAGAACAAACTGGGGAAACGCATCTAATTTCAATAAAAATTATTATTATTATTATTTAATCAAATTATAAAGATTAAACCTATAGAGAAACATCACTATAAGACTACTGAACTGTAAAATATTTCAGAATCATTTCAATATAATAATAATAATAATATTTTATATACCAACACTACAATTACAATATTAAACCAGAGAGCTTTTATTTTGGAGAATTATTACTATTACTGAAATACTACTACTAATAATAATAATAATAATAATAATAATAATACATATTCATACACGCATACAAATCTTGATATTCTCACCCTGTATTACTATATTTGTAGTTACATCACTCAGCCCTATTTACAGCGTTATGTCCAGATCTTCAAATGCTGTTAAGTCATTGTCTATGAATGGAAGACTAAGTTGCAAAGCCTGGATAGCACCATGCAAGGCAGTAAAAAAAAAAAAAGCATGAGCACGTGGGGAGGGATGTTGGCACGCCAGAGTACCAGCAGGTCTATTTTGCTTTCAGAGCATTCATCACCTCCTTGTTGTCCTGGGTTGTTAGCATGTGCACCGGTCAGCTGTGGGGGCTGTGCCCGAGCCACAGTCTCCTGTCCCTGTCAGCATGACGGCTTTTGTCAAAATTTGTAATCGGGGGCACTGATCTGATTCTATTTAAGAAGGGCTCGTCAACAGGTTTAAAATAATGGCCGCACATGTCACCTCTTTCGATTGAATATTTATGCAGCCACCCCCCTCAAACGAATGGCTGGCAGTTGTTTAATCATCTGAGAGCGTCTGTTTCTCCCCCGACGGCGACAAGAAAGTTTTGACCCGTGACACCTTTATGACGAGCTCTGCTCTAAACTCAGCTGCTGGGCCTAAAATAGGAACTGTTTTTAATGCCAGGCTGCTTGAATGTTATTGACTTTCCAGTGTTCTGTTCTTTGCCGCCAGCGGGCATAAGGCCTTTAATCGTACGGTTGAGCTTTGTCACAGCATTTCAATGAAGAGTAATTGAGAGTGATGGGTGTCACTGGACAACTTCCAAGGACAGTGATTAATGAAGTGCTGGTAACACACGGGCTGATCAAACACGGACACGGACATCTGTCATACATTTTACGATGGTACTCGTCATTTTCATTAGTCGAAGAGAGTAAGATGATGGTTCAAGGAATGAGTGACAGCCACAGCTTGACAGTGGAGACCCAGAGGCTCAAAACTTCAGCACAGAAGGCTACAAACGTGTGGTATTTATCTAAATAAGCTCAACGACATTTCTGTAATCGGAGTAGAATTATTTTTCCCATTCATTTTATCTGTAAGTATTTTTTTTTTAAATGCTTCTATGAAGACTTCTCAGCTTTGAACCCAACCAACCAGTGCAAAGAAGAATCACAACATTACAACTTTTGATTCCAAACCAACCATTGGCCTATTCACAACATATACTGCAGCAACAACATAAAAAAAATTAATAAAAAAAATACTGAAATATACAAAATATGTTTTAAATATATTTCCATAGACCCCATTCTTACTGTGGCCTTCACCAACCCCACATGCCCTAAATACTTTATGCGTACAAACACAGGACTCAATCTCGAACCCGTGATAGTTGTCATGTTGATAACCACAGCTATGTTTTGGTGTCTCATGGCTGTAAATAAGACACATGGTTGCCAAGAGTATATCTCGTTTGGGTGTTAGCTATTTTTGATGAAAGACACATTAGCAACCGGAGACGTTAAGATCCAGCAATTTTTAGTAAACCGCCATGTTGTTTATACTCGTTAAGCTGCTGCTCTCCAGTCCTCAAACTTTTTGACACCTAGTGTATTGTCAACATTTCAAAGTGCCATGGCTTTTCCCGTTTTTCATGACTTACAAGACAAGGATTAAGAAATATATATATATTTTTTATATTTACTTAAAAATATTTACAATTTTGGCATAACTAAAAAAAATTCATTATAAAAATGTCAATGGAGTTATAAGATTTTATTAAGTTACATGACTTTCCCAGGTACAGCTTTTTCATACATCCAGGTTTTTCAAAACTGGAAATCCTGGTTCTTCAAAGAGGGAAAAAAAAACTTGTTGAAGGAGTGATTTAAAATAAGAAATACCTTGATTTTTAACTGTTTTGGCTATTTTATGCTTGTTTTTTGTTTTGTTATAAATCAATCATTTTAAATCATATTGAGGCCCCCTTGGAAAATTGCTGAGGCCTCCAAGAGGACCCCTGTCCCCTGGTTGAGAACCAGTGCTCTAGACCATAATGTACAGGTTACCATTGGCTGGTAAAAGCAACTACAAGACAGCAAGATAATTATCTGAACAGTGAGATATGCATGTCAGAAAAGCTGTAGCTGGAATCACTGTATGTTCCGTACAGTTCTGTAAAGGGTTGCCAGGTCTGCATAACAAACCAGCCCAGTCACGGCCAAAACTAAATTAATATTATTAAATGAATATATGAATGAATTAACCTCTGAAGGTTCTGACTGTCTTCAGAAAAGATTCCAGTGCATTTTGTTTTCATCTTCGCTCCATGTAATACCTAATAAAGTAATGTTCTTATGCTGCCTTCACGTGCAATTGGAAATTTCCCATTTCCCACTTAAGTCGTGATTACAAGCTATATTTAATTTAGTCTTATTCCGGTGTCAAATGTAACTTTTAGTTTTAGTCAACTTGTCCTGTTTTAGTTTTAGTCAACTAAATGTCTGAGAATTTTAGTCTAGTTTTAGTCAGTGGAAACTTACACATTTTCATCATATTTCCGGCTTACTGTATAATGGTTAAAAAGATGAAAAGAATATATTATTTTGCTCAATTTTAATTGAAATTGTTGTAATTTGGGAAATTAATTTTTACATTTCATCAGAAGTTGCTTTTTCACCAATAAGCACAAATCAATAGAATATCGACTCACATGCATGGTTTATTCTACCTCATCTAAAAGTTAGTATACAGATTTATAACAGGATATCAATTAGAGGCTACATAAACACCAAAGACGTTATACACTCGCCCTGTCTACGTTATGAAAACTGGTGTAACAAAAACCTACTCTCAAATATTATAACAGAAATTCCTAATAGTAATTCCAATAATTCCAAATTGCACTAATGTTTCTCTTTTAAAACAACGGCAAAAAGACTTCTTGCTGCATAGAGGTTGCGTAAGTAACGTTACAATCAGCAACCACTATCGCAAACAATACAGCCGAGATCCATGACAGAACACAGACTGGCTGAATGACACTTTCATTTAAGCAGAATACCTCAAATGAAGATCGCTGAAGAAGCGTACTTGTACAGTACTGTATGTCGGTGTTTCGGATCACGGCGCCTCCGCAGAGAGAGCCATGTGAATGGTTGCTAAACTGCATAACGCAAGTACATATTAATTTAACAGAAAAGCTCTGACTGGGGGATTTGATCTCTTGATATCTGGCAACCGCAAACATGAACGCTTGCATAATAGAGTCTTGTACAGCTGTCCGAAATGTTTTGGTTCTACCTTTTTCAACTAAAATAAAAAGGTTTTGGTCAACTTTGTGTTCTTTTAACTACATTTTAGTCTCATCTTTTTTCGTCAACAATATTGCATGTTAATTTAGTCTCAGTTATCATTTAATTACCTAATAATCGTTTCGTCGTCGTCTCATTTTCATCAGGGGAAAAAACCTCGTTGACAAATATTTTCGTCATAGTTTTCGTTAACGAAATTAACACTACTTGGTAACACTGGTTCTGTTCATAATGTGATTTTTCAAGTCTAAATTTGAGTGAAGAATGTGGTTGTCACTTCTGTAAATAACCACACTATACAGTACTTTTACAGAATGCGATTACAGACTCAAAAGAGGAATGACAGACACATTTAGCTGCAGTTTGTATGTGGGCAAAGTGTTTGATCAGTTACACATGATTACAATAACAAATGATTTCTCTGTATCCTCTGCCTGCACTTTAATCTTAATCCAAATACAGCTTTGGCTTCATGATACAATGACAAATTCTTCACAAAAAAAAAATTGTTGAATAGAGGAGGAAGAATGAAACAGAAATTCACTCAACAGTGTATTAAATAAAATAAACTATCCAACATACTATAGGACGTATAGAAGAACACATGGCCTAAACAAAGTGCAGAAAATAACAGCAACTCAAAACACTGTCAACATTTGCTATGAAACTCACTTGCCCATAAAACCAAGGCTTTTGTGTGCATGCTATATGGGTGACAGTGAAGGAGTGTTTGTCCTAGCATTGACAAAGCGAGAGTAGTTTGAATTTTATTCGCCAATAAGCCTGTCAATCTGTGTGTCTGTGAGTGTGTGTGTAGAGCAAGGAGTGAAACAAGACAGTTGGACTTGAATGCACACACACACACACACACACCGATGCCTATTTAATTAGAAATGTGTATTAGAATGTTCGTGGTCACGGGGTCCTTATGGGGCATGAAATAACAAGCAGCTGTGTTCAGGGTGTGTGTGCGTGTGTGTGGAGAGGTTTATTAGCTCAGTCCATAAAGGCAGTCTGGGATTCGCACAGGGACGCCCTAGGCTTAAGATCTGAACGCCACACAAGCAAGGCGCTGCCTCTGAAATACTAATATTGGCCCTTATTTCTGCAAACCCCCCATCCCAGACCATTCCCCCTCTACCAGGGCTTAGTCTACTGCTGGTCTGCTGTGCGCTTTGATTTCTCCAGCCTGACAAAAAGAGAAGCCTCTCAACATCATAAGACTCTACATTGTCAATAAAAACTGAGTAACCTCTACTCTTGCTCTAACATTACACTCCTCAATGAAATCAAGACACTGGTTAAATCCCACACCTTTCCTCTTTTAGCATTACTGTCCATTTTGGTTGGCTTTACACTGACCAGATGTAAGAAACCAGAAAGCACAATACTTTTTGCAACTATCAAAGGGTAATCACTTTGGTCAGAATCAGAGAGGCTTTGTATTAATTTAGCCAGGCCTGCATGTAAGCCAGATTTAGAATGATTCAGTGTGACCGATAACTACAGTTATGCCTCCTGCATGCAGCTTGCATCTTTTATAGTATCAGGCACTCACATGTGGAATCTCACTGAAAACACATAGACAATAAAGTGCTCTTGACATGACCAAATTGTTTATACATGATTTAGCTTTTTTTCTCAATTTCCTAGAAATGCCATTGCTAAAAAAAAAAAAAACGATGTCAGCAATAAATGTGATGAAGCATTCAGGTTTTTTTTTTCTTTGATATTGGGGTGAAATTAAACATGGAATTGAAAAAAACAAATAAATTACACTACTGTTTAAAAGTTAGACAAATATAAGAAGTCTCTAATGCTCACCAAGGCTGAATTAACTTGACCAAAAACTGCATTTTTTTGTGTGTGAAATATTATTACAATTCAAAATATCGGTTTACTATTTTAATATGATTTAAAATGTAATTTATTCCTGTGATGAACTCAATTTTCAGCATCATTACTCCAGTCTTCAGTCTCACATGATCCTTCAGAAATCATTCTAATATGCTGATTTACTGCTCAAGAAACATTTCTTATCATTATAAGTTTTCATATATCTTTATTTAAATGTGTTGTTTGTTTTTTGTTGTTTTTTAAATGATTGTCATGAAAACTGATAAATGCCACAAGCTAGACTGCAACTGGTTTCGCCGCTGGAGCACCACAGCTCAAATTGCAGCAGGAACAATGAACTGCTAGGCCAGAGACCAACAATGATCTTTAATTCAGCCATCTAAATTTAGACTTGAAATACAAAAAAAAAAAAAAAGACAACAACTACAAACAAATGGTTTAATTCTGTTAGTCTTAACTTGGCACCTTACTGGTTTACTGGGACTCAAGAGGATACAAGAGCATGTCTGGTGCACATCTATTATGACAGGAATACAAACAGGCTTTCTTCAATATGACTGATCAGGTGTGAAACCATGCTGGCAGGAGACACCAACAATACAGCTCATAAAAATAATTACCATTAAAAAAAAAAAGACAATTGAGCCACTCAGCCTTTGCTAAATTTATTCTAGCCTCCTGTAGGTTAAACATAGCAACAGTATTATTTGAACATCGAAAACCAGCACATGGAACTTGCAGAAACTGCAGATACCCGGTCATTTTGTCAGTTTAGGAAATGCCAACTGTCCTATCAACATTAGGGCTGGGTATCGATTTAGATGTCCCGATTCGATTCGATTTCGATTCGCAAGCTCTCGATTCGATTCGATTCTCTCTTCTTCTTCTTTTTTATTACATTCAGTGAATATAGTTTTAATACAAATGCTATTGATATTTCTAAAAAATGAACATTAAACATCGGTTTACAAATGGTGAATTTATAAAAAGAAATTAAGAGCCACAGGCCTGTATTTTAAACCTATTCTTTTTTTTGTATAGGGTCCTTTTTTAAACAATAATAGGGCCATATAAAATGTTCTTAATTTTTCTGGTAATCAGACGAAGGCATAAAACATTAATTTAATTTATCCTAATCAAATGAAAAACCCTTGTATTTGTTGGCAAACTAAGTGCTGCACAACAGAGGTTTACTGTTAAAATGAAAAAGAAAACAAATGTGATCATTCCTTTAAAAATAAAGATTTATTCATATTTATTAGTAGCAGTAGTAGCATTGGTGTTACACTGAGTCTTAAGACTGCTACATAGTAATACTTCTGATACAGTTTCTTCACGTTAAATAACTTTTATTTTGACGGGATGCCGTGAGGAACTTGCAGCTGCTGTGTATGTGACGGTAGTTTTGTCAAATTAAACGGTAAAATGCTAATGAAGTGACTCTCAGAGCAGCTGCGGATGATATGAGTGTATTCATATCATCATAGTGAGACGACAGAGGCTGAAAACACCGCGAGCTCGTCCGCGCTTTAGTAAGTGTGTAGTAAACAAAACCGTGCGTCGCACCATTCGCCATTCATTCATTCATCGCGGAAATCATGGCGCCTTTACGCGTGATGTCGAATGCTTCCACAGATTTGTAGTATTACTATAGAATTTTACCCGAGCATTGCAAATCACGCATGCTTTGTTCTTGGTTCTTGTCAACAGTATCTCCGCCATGATAAGCACTGAATGAATGACAGGCTTTTTGTTGTAACATTGCGCAAGGTAAATAAGAGGGTGACATCTAGTGGAGAAGACTAATGATACGATTCACTTTAATCAGATCGTTTTAAATGTTTGCTGAAATAACTACTGGAAAAGACCGATTCGCAGCTTTTGAGAATCGATATCGAATCGACATTATTTTAAAAAACAATTAATCGGGAAAAAAATGTTTTGCCCAGCCCTAGTCAACATGTCACCACACAAAGGGCTGCGGGATGAAGGCAGAGGTGTTGAAACGGCCCAAAACCCACCTTAATACCCGTCAGTTTATGAATGTCCTCGGCTCGCAGTGTGGAGTTATTAGGGGCCAGTGCCCTCTCATTTTGCCGTAGCAAAGCGAGCAGGCGTCTAGCAAAAGTCTCCCAACCCTGGAGTCTGGACCAATTACCACCTCATAAGAATATACTTAACAGAACATTAAAGAACAATCAAACACAGCCACACAAAAATACTCAATACTTCTGCCAATAACGGCTGACATCTCACATTAGAAAGGTACAACAGACTGAACTGCAACCTGTAATAACCCTCTGCATTACAGTAATGAGCCCAATGAGAATCCCCAGTGAAAATAATAAAAATTACAAATATAAAATATGTGCATTGCGGCAATGACAAAAAATCTCAATAGTCCTATAAGAAGCAAAATTTGTCTTTTATCTCACGGAGGAAAACTCCCTTACACGAGCTTCATGCCTCAAAGCCAGTCTGAAGGACATTTCAAGCTGCATGCAAACAGTGGTTTCATATCAGCAGAGCATCTGTTTACATGAGAGTGATATTAATTCAGAAGGCAGAAAGTAATTAAGCAGTCTTGTTTGCTAATCATCATCTGCTGCGCTGTTGAGGGATTACTGCAGACCTCACAACAAAAGCTGCCAGTGTAACTTGAGTCAATCTGCACTCTCTACAGAAGGGGCTTGACTATTTTGAGAGTCTCGAGTACAAATCAATTTTTCTTCGGTGCCATGTTGAACAACTACAGTACCTTTAGGTGACGCAGGATTTATCAGTGAAGCAGAAAATTAGACAAATGGGGAAACCGAAATGTTTTTGTTGTTAAAATAGTACACAAATAATCACTACAGTCCTCCAGGATGGACAGAGTCTTATATATATATATATAACAGTATATATATATACAGTATATAAAAACAAGCTATATGAAGCCTATTATAATAATTTGATTATGTGACAATGTCCATGCTGATTTTCTTATCTATTACTACAGGTAAGTATGCTTAAAATACGGTACGATTCAAAATTTGGGGGTTGGTACAATTTTTTTTAAACATTTTTAAAAAGCTAAAATGTTGTGAAATATTATATCAAATTTAGAAACGGTTTTCTATTTTAATGTAAATGTAAATTATTCCTGTGATGGTAAAGCTGAATTTTCAGCATCATTACTCCAGTCTTCAGTGTCACATGATCCTTCAGAAATCATTCTAATATGCTGATTTGCTGCTCAAGAAACATTTCCTTTTATCAACATTGAACAGTTGTGTCATTTAATATTTTTGTGGAAACTGATCAATTTTTTCAGGATGAACAATTTTAAAAAGTCTTAAATAACTAAGTAACAATGTAGTTTTTACTGTGAATTTTGATCAATTTAATTCATCCTTGTGGAATAAAAATTACAACATTGAACAGTTGTGTCATTTAATATTTTTGTGGAAACTGATAAATTTTTTCAGGATGAACAATTTTAAAAAGTCTTAAATAACTAAGTAACAATGTAGTTTTTACTGTGAATTTTGATCAATTTAATTCATCCTTGTGGAATAAAAATTAACTATACCTTAAAGGGGTCATATGATGCGATTTCAATTTTTCCTTTCTCTTTGGAGTGTTACAAGCTCTTGGTGCATAAAGAAGATCTGTAAAGTTGCAAAGACTAAAGTCTCAAATCCAAAGAGATATTCTTTATAAAAGTTAAGGCTTGTCCACGCCCTCCTAAAACGGCTCGTGCTGGTTGCTGAGGAAATACAACAACTTTGCCCTGTGGATCACCGGATCGGCTTTCACCGTGGATGAAGCGGAGTCATCACATGTGTTGTATTTACAACACTGTTCCAGAACAGTTCAACCCACACGTACAGATTTAATTGATTTTATTGATGAAATAGATTTTTTCCCAAAATGTCTTGACTGTTCTAAAATATGAGACACCAATGTTTCAGGAGTTTAAAATAGGACACATGCTTATTCGATAACTGTTTTATTTTCTATTTGTGTTTATGTATATGCTTTATTTTTTAAGATTAACTGTATCCTGACATATTTGCTACGCAAAGATTTGATTTTAAAAAACTACTGTGTCTTATGATCTTAAATTTGTATTTAACCTCAGAAAAAAAAAAAAAAAAAAAAAAAAAAAAAAAAAGGTGTTAAATTTAATCTTCATATTACAATAAAAAATATATATTTAAAGCATCAGCAGCAACACTAATATTAACAATAATTGTTAATACAATTTAGGGGTATTTTAAACAAGTGAATCTTGGTAAAAGTTACATGTGGTGGCCGTGTTGGAGCATTTCCTGAGCATCAACCCGGTGAGTGAACAGCAATATGAAAACGGCTTCACGAGAATAATGATGAGCAAATATACAACAGCGAGAGAAGTAAATTTATCGTTTTTAATTCCAACATGCGCTCATTCATGGCTGTATTATTTAATTAATGCAAAGTTACGTCTTTATAATTGGGAGAGGACTTGACGGTTATCTTAGCCTACGTGACCCCGCCTTCATGAGACGATGAGCATATAGACAACAGAGAGAGAAGTAAATTTTGCGCATGCATGGCAGCATATTATTTAATTTACGCAAAGTTACATCTTTATTGGGACAGGACTTGACGGATTATTTTACGTGACTCCGTGAGTTTGTCTCCATTTCTTTGAGCTAAGTTGCATAAACTGCATATCAGGCATTTAGGTAATAAATCTAATTTGTACATTAATGGCTGTTATGTTAAGTAAAGTTGACTAACTACAGTAAATCAAGCACCTATGCACGCCGTTGTTGTTGTCTCCTCTCCCCTCAGATGCCGTGGTGCAATGGCGATCCTGTGCGCAATTCTCAAAATATCCACAAGATGGCAGCGTTTATCGGTGAATCCGATATTACAAAACCGATATCCTATTATTGTAAAATGCTTAAATATCGGGAAATCGGTCGATCTCTACATATGACCTCTTTTCTTATGAAAAAAAAAATTATACAGACCCGAAATTTCGGAATGGCATTGTATAGCTGATATTGATAAGGTGATCATTTTTGAAGTTATGGCCGATAATAACCAAGTCTGAAACAACAGTGTGAAAATGGATATTCATTTGCTACTGAGAACTGCTACAGAATTACATTTAACAGTATTGTTAAATTATTAAAGATGTGTTTTTAAAGGTACAGTGAACATTAGATTTAAAAAAGATATATATATATATATATATATATATATAATAATATAATCTAAATGTGAAAACAGTGGAAATAAGTATGCATAATTAAACACCAATTTCAACTGATTCTGATAAACTGCATAAAAACATTTCTAACACTGGCTAATAACCGTTTATCCCGATTTTATATGACAATTAACAAAACCTCCCCATACTAGTTTTTAACCTGTAACACACTGTAAGGAAGCTTTCTCAAACAGAGCAGTATATGATTTCACTTCTCTGGCCCCTATAATTGTTTTAACCTTGCAGCTCACACACCTTTTAACGTTTCCTCTTTAAAGCACTGGGTTGGCGCGGTGTTAGCGAGGTTAGACGTTTAGGTCGGGGGGTGTGGACACATGGAGTCAGCCGGCTTGTTGTGCTCCATCTTGTCCTCTGTTCCTGTCAACATAACCACCACACCAACGCCACCTCCACCTCCTCCATACACATGTACCCCCATGCCGTGAGCCTTTCATAGCACAGAGTATGATTAATAGTTGTGCACTGGGCCCCTCCGTGCACTCAGCACATTGTTGAGAGGCTCTGAAACAGGACAACAGTTGCATCCCCACCTAACACCGGGCCTAAGCTCCGACTGTCAGTCCCCGTTTAGAGCACTGTTAACTGGCCAGATTTACAACTACTAACCAGCACTGGGTTGCTGCTTGGCAAAAAGGAGACAAGCATCCATCATCACGACTTATGGAGCATTTTATTACAGCGGGACAGAGGCCATGATGAGCACGCTGCCACCCTGAGTGACACCAGTACAATGCTGTGGGTGTTAAACTTACCACAGGGACGGATGACTTGCATATGAAGCATGTACTGTGGATTTACAGAGCTAAAGTAACACTTCAACACACCTTCGAAAAAGCATCTGCGCGACTTCAAGTAATGCATTTCATTATTCAAGCCCAAGTGCTGCAGCTACACTAAAGCCTTTGCTATGCGATCTACATTTACAACAAGGAGCATGCAACAAAACAAAATGGGGAGGAGAAAAAAAAAAGTACAGTAGTTACATTCAAAGAATATCGCTGTAGTTTTTGTTTTGGGACTCTATATCAATCAGCTGTATTGTCACCAAACAAAGTTGCAAAATTAATGTCTGTTTTCAAACAGGTTACACCGACATTACATTACTCTCCCGTCTCACACTGGGCCACCTTCAAAGCAAAAGCTGTTCTGATGTACATTTTTGCATTCATGAATGTACATTTTAAATTTTCTAAATGTAAGTTGGTATGAAAAACAATTTATACCCACTCCCAACCATAAATAAATAGTGCCTAAAACATCCAAATGTTTTTGTTTTGTTTTTGGGCAAACAGGAGACACTGCTTTATTTTGATAAAAATTATTAACTATATTAATATCTAACAAAATCAATTAGTTGTGAAAATAAATTTAATTGATAAATAAAAATTATTTAAAACAGCCGCATAATCGGTTTGGCTTCTTATTATCGATTATTATTATTCTGAGCACGAGAAGTATCTGTCTTAAAGGGGACATTGGATTAAAAATTCACTTTTACATGGTGTTTGAACTTAAATGTGTCTTAGCAGTGTGTGGACACAACCACCCTACAATGATAAAAATCCATTCACTATTTTTTTAAATCCCCAAAAAACCTCAATCATCAAGCCATTTTGATTTTCTGAGCAGTATGACGTCATATTACACAGGCCCCGCCCACAAGCCACTGATAGACTGTCCTGTATTAGCATATCTCCGCCCTCAGCCAGTTGTACACTGTCAGATATTTTCTCCGCGCTCGAACAGCTGTAGTAACGTCTTGTAAACAATGCAGGTGTTTTGTAGTTGGATGTAAAAGTAAAACATGAGTCTTCATTTTCCCCCGACATCAGAGCCACTGAGAACGCTTTTTTTTTAAGTTTTGTTTTTGATGGTAATGTGCCACCGAATTAGGGATGTGCGCGACGACTAATTTGACTGTCGTTTAAACTAAAGTTTTGTATCCGACTAGTCTAAAAGCAAGAAACTCCCAAAAGCTGGTAAAAAAAAAAACCTCTGTGCGTGCGTGTAGCATAGATAATAGCCTATATTTGAAATACTTCATCTTTGAATCACAATGTCAAATCCCTCAATGAATTCCGCTTGCCGCACACTTGCCTCACGTTATCATCGCTTCATTTTAGGCGGTCGTTAAAAATAAATAAATAGAACAGCATACACTCAACGTCGGTCAAAGCATAGTTTATTTGTTCAAATCAGCTGGGGAAATGCAGAACAATGGAAAATCAATCTGACAGAATTCTTCATCTTCATATAACGTTAGCCAGCATATTAAAACACAAGTCAAAAACAATAGGAAGGTTTATCAAGAAATAGCATTAAAACGGCTTTTAAAAACGTACTTCGTGTAGGCTATATAGTCTAAAAACAAAACAATGCAACAATATCCATTTTACTTACTCAGACCATGCTGTAAGACAATTTGACATTACACAGTTTACTCAAAACTTTTCCGTTTCCTTCTAATTCAAAATAATCCCACACCTTCTCGTCTTTCGGGTGTTCATTTTTGAACTCGCCGCAACTGACACGAAGAAAATGCATGTGAGGTCTGAGGTAAAATGTAGTTTCCGCCCAGATAAACTTAAAAAAATCATCTATTATTTTTCAAGCATTTTATTTTAACTTGTTATTTATAATGTTTTAAATGCAATGTTAAAATGATGGTAATGTGAATGATAAAATCCTGTTTTTGTTTTACTTTTTTCTTTCTGTCGTGTAATCGACTATTGTTTTCAGTGTCGACTAGTAGGAGCTGTACCGTTTAGCCAACTAGTCGACTAGACCCGCACATCCCTACACCGAATACACCTAAATTCCTTTGTGTCTGCGCAAATCATTTTACTCCGGACTGCTTTTCGAATGAGTGACAATTCAAGGCAGGTTTTGCTAAAAAAAAAAGTTAAAACTCAAGGATGGATCAGTACCCACTGTTCATGACCCAGCTGCACCTCCAGAAGGAGGAAGTCTCACACTTTATATTTTTTGATTATTTGCAAATTGCCTTTCCTCTTCCACAGAAGAGTGAGGTGGGGTGAGCAGAGCTCATTAGCATTTAAAGAGACATGAACCGAAACGGGTCACTGTGATCAGAGCTGTTTTTGACAAGGTAAAAAGGGTGTCGTTTTAAACGACCACCGAGGAATTTTAACCAAAGTATGTAGCAGACATTTCATGAAGACCCTAAAGAATCATATCAACTTGTGGAAAATGGGCATCCGTGTCCCCTTTAACAATTCATTGAATAATTTTTTGTTAGGCATATGGCCAAATAGTTTCTTTTGCATTAATGCAATATTTTGGAGCCAGAGTCCAGAAGATCCCACAGCATTCCTGTACAAGTAATTCAACATAACTGATGGGCGAGGATTATGCAAATCGTGAACATAATAATGTCATAATATTTTGGTAGGACAAATATTTAAAATTATTTTAATTTAAAAATGGTAATGTTTAAAAAAAAAAAAAGATTTTAATGCTTTAAAAATTACACCCTTCAGTTTGAGTGAGATTTCTCAATCTGTAATATATAATCATAAGAAAAATTAATAAACCACTCATGACAATTATTTAGGCTTGTCAACAAATCAAAGAAATCAGCTATGTGTGGTATAAGTTACAAGGTTAAAACATTAGCAAGTGTTCTCTTATCTCTCATTAGGACAGGAGATCAATGTGGCGAAGAGGATCCAAGGACAGTTGAGAATTGTTTTGTGATGGAAACCCAGGACGGGAGATTGGGCGTAATGGAAGGAGGCCTCTCTCCTCAGGGGACAGCAGTTGTAAATTCCTTCCAGTGAACCTCTCACTATTCACCAGGTTAGGTCATCTCATCTCTATGACATTGACATCAGGACAGTGACCCTGCCTTTAAACCTTCAGCTTAGCATTAGAGGTTAATGATAATAATTTGGATATTACATATGTATCACAATATGGCACCGTGTCACCATGAGGCAAATGTCAAGTCTGCTCCACTGACCAACCAAATGGTAGCCTACAATTGTGAACTATCCCTGATGCTGAATTCAGTGAGGTTGACTAGATTACCACCTTAATCAATAGAAGAAGAAAAAAAACATGTTGTAATATCTGTCCTGTAAGTCATTACTGTTATTTCTGTCTGTATTATTCTGTAACTTTAAACCTAAGTGACTTCCCTGAAGAAGCATTCATCACATTGATATTGAGAACACTCACACTCTACTTACTATTTGTTTGCAATCTCAGATGACGTTACCAAGGACATGAGTGGCAGACCCTCATGTTTTCTTTCCTCTCCCTTCCCTTGAAGGGGAAGGGGAATTTATTTGCTCCATTCGCCGTGGTAAGTAAACATATTTGCATTTGTGTCGGTCTGATCTGACTTATGACTCTGCTCTTTTCTTACAGATCATCTAGGTATGATATACATGCACATATCAAATGGCAGAAGAGTCCATAGGGCATCAAAGGAGCAAGATATTCCCACGTTCCCCCAGAGAAACCCTTGTTGGGACGCCAGCACACAGGCGCAGCTGTGAGCCAGAGACATATCACACTTGACCTTGAGCTATAGTTCACTTTACTTACACGTGTTAAGACTGAAACAGAGGACACCAATGGCGGGTTGCATTTAAACTTGCCTAAAAAGTTAGTCATCTATTTTTTATGTTTTAAAAGTTGGTTAACTGGAAGGAAGGCTGAACTCATTTGAATCCAAAAAGTAAGACTGATTACCACCTTGCTACCTGCTAGTTGGTCGAACTAGTTCTTAAGACAGACTCAAACTAAATAAAATAAAAAAAATTAGGTTTTTAATTCATTGTTTCATTTTAATTATATAACATAATAAAAGGTAGTACAACAAATGTTATGCAAAAATGTAATATTGAACCCCATTATTCAAGTGTAATTTTCATACTACAGTAACAAGAATGAGGAAAATGTGCTTAACGTATTCAAATAAGATCATGGTCAAATAAGATTAAAAAAAAATTGAAAGGGTCCAAAAACTATAATTTCCTACATTTAGTTTGTCTCAAACAGCTTAACAACTTGGGGTGGGGGGGGGGACTCTCAACCATTCAAGCAGAAATTACATAAAATGTGTAGGTCGAGATGTCAGGGAGCTTCACAATATGCAAATCTACTTGCAAATCTGTGGGGGGAAAACCTTTTTAGTCTTGTTTAGCACATTTTAGCAAAACCACACTCACTGCTTGAATCAGGTGTAGTGCACGTGTAGGTGAGGTAGCATGAGTGCCCACACATGTTTCTGACGTACTAAATTCAGGAAACGCTTTGTTTCATAAATACAAAAATGGTCTTATTCAAGAAAAGAACACTTTTTTTGTGGAATGGGAGACAACACTTCCTTTCCCAGAACAATATATCTCTCGGGTTGACAAGCCTCCCTGCTATATTTACCCAACCTAAACTGCAGATGATATACTTCCAGCTGCACTCTGCTCCCATACGGCACATGTGCCTGCCAATCAAACGAATGGTGCAGAGGAAGGAGAATGAAACCTTTATCAAGCCAGCGAAAGTGGCTAGTAAACCTTTGGGGCTAATCCACATTTCCTTCAGTGGTATCTTTTGTTGTTAGCTAAGATAAAATGGCCACAATGTGAATGGAATTACCAGGCTTTCATTAAGACGACAGCTGGGCTACAAAAGTCCACCCAACACCATTTAAGAAATACACATATAACATTTAATTCACAGTACCGTGAGCCAAAACACTGGCAATATAATATGACCCCAATTCAACTTATTTCATCATTCTCGAAAAGGCATTAAGCAGTATTTGTGCATTACTCACTAAGCTCTTACATTTTTAAATCCATTATTAAGAGGCACATAGTAAAACAAGGCAATCAGTAAGTCTGTAAATCAAATGAATGTATTTCATACTTCCAGAAATAACTTGACTCATTATTTTGCATCCTACACTATCATTCAAACGTTTGGAGGCATTAATGATAATAATAATAAGAAAAGTTTCTTGAGCAGCAAATCAACATATTAGTATGATTTCTGATGTAACAATGCTGAAAATTTAACTGTGCATCACAGGAATAAATTACATTTTAAGATGCATTAAAATGGGGAAAACAGTGTTGGGGTGCCTCCAGGACCAGGGTTGGGAACCACTGCTCTTACCATTAGGCCACGACTGTCCCATCACATTAAGATTACCTTTGCCATCATCTAACAATGTTGTGATGCCTAAATTCACTTGTAGCATTTAAAATGACTGATTTTTTATGTTTTATTTGTACTTTCTTTAGACAAAATGGTATAGAATTTTAATATCAGCCATAACAAGACGACATATAACGGCTTATCAATTTCAGTCAGAATCTTATTAATATCGGTGCATCCCTAATTTAAATATTAAAGAATTATGAGAAACATACGGTCATAAAGTGGCCAGTAGGATGACGATGAATATTTCAAATATCTAACGTGACATCAGACAACTAATATGTTCTTATAATAAAACTAATTTGGACAACTTACCAAAGGAGTATGGGTACTCCATCTAGAGTTCCTCTTGATAGCAGCAACGACAACAGAAATCTCCCCTTGAACGATGTATATATTCTTGTCCACCATAGTGAATCTAAGATTTAATTAGAAATATGCAATTACACACAAGTATAAACTCAACATCAAACATATATAGTTTTTCTGATAGCAAGAGATACACATGAACATTATATATGATCATCCTAGTCAGATAGCTCAACTAGACCACAGGTTATAGAGCAGAGCTTAAAGCTGGAGGTAATTTCTGTGCAAAGCATCAGACAATGTTGAGTAGTGGAGCAGCAGATCAGACTTCATTATTGAAGATATTGCCTTGTGGGGGCAAGACGGGCATAACGGAAATCACAATGTTTTTCAAAAACGTGTTGCTGCAAGGATATGTCCCTCAAAAATAATAATGTTAGAAATACATAGAAATAAAACTATGAGGCTCAATATGACAAGAAAATGTATATATACACATAGCAACTTCAGAAAATAATCCCAACACATAAAAATCTATTTGTTTATGCAGAAAGACAAACATTTGGCTCATGTTCTGGAAAAGTGAAACTGTAACCCATCTAACCAATGATGACTAGATATAACAATCACAGTGTTAAATATAATATGTGAACAAACCTGCATTTCAAAAAGTCAAACAGTTCTACAACTATGCATACTGCATCCACTATGGCAATGGCTATTTTACATCAGCATTCAAGGCGGCAAAATCCTGATGTATGCTGTTAAGCTACAAAAACTACCAAATGAAAGCATTCACCTTAAATAACTAATGTACAGGGTACACTTGGAAATATAGTACAAAAGGTTTTTGAAGCATTTGATATTTTAAAAAATAAAAATCTCTCCTCTGAAAATTTCTAAGGCCTCTAAATTACAAACAAACAAAACATTTCTGAACAACATATCGGACATAATCTACTGCATGCCTTCTGTCGTCTGATTGATAGATCATACTTTTTTAGCAAGTAATAGGCCTTTTAGCGAAAAACATCCCCCCACGCGAGTCTTTTTTGTTTTGAAATCTTTGATTTTTATGAAGTAAAAATTATATTGCTTTTATTGCTAGCAATATTTCAATATGAATACTTACTCGACTGAAACAATTTTGGTTTACGTGATTATTTTGCCTCCCTACAGAGCTTTAATCATAAAACTATAGACATATTAATGAGAGATATAGAGTCATACCTGGCATCTAAGCAATACTTTTTAAAAGATCTCACTTATTTACATTACAAGCTATTAGAATTTCATCTTATTTTTCACTAAAGGATCAACAAGTTGTCCCATTAAAAAAAAAAAAAAAGAATAATAGATTTATTTTTTCTGACTATTGCTGTACATGTCAGGCT
Source organism: Sinocyclocheilus grahami (assembly GCF_001515645.1). Lineage (NCBI taxonomy): Eukaryota > Metazoa > Chordata > Actinopteri > Cypriniformes > Cyprinidae > Sinocyclocheilus > Sinocyclocheilus grahami. The sequence goes on along the minus strand of NW_015505296.1, from coordinate 1,809,149 downwards.
TTACAGGGTTAAGGGTATTTCAGTGAATACATACAGCATCCTCCTCTAGATCTAAACATATTGAAGAGAAGTGTGGGTGAAAATTACACTCTATAGAGCAGGGGTGCCCAAACTCGGTCCTGGAGGGCCGGTGTCCTGCAGAGTTTAGCTCCAACTTGCCTCAACACACCTGCCTTCAAGTTTCTAGTATGCCTAGTAAGAGCTTGATTAGCTGGTTCAGGTGTGTTTAATTGGGGTTGGAGCTAAACTCTTCAGGACACCGGCCCTCCAGGACCGAGTT
>NW_015505296.1:1765979-1808800 GCF_001515645.1 Sinocyclocheilus grahami | reverse complement strand
TTTTATCTCCAACTTGCCTTAACACACCTGCCTTTAAGTTTCTAGTATGCTTAAAAGAGCTTGATTAGCTGGTTCAGGTGTGTTTAATTGGGGTTGGAGCTAACCTCTTCAGGACCCCGGCCCTCCAGGATCGAGTTTGTGCACCCCTGCTATAGAGTGTACACTCTATATCAAACATCTGTGCATAAACCTCTAATGAAGCACAATTATTTTTTTTCTGCTTTATTGCGAGCAGATATTCCAGCGAGAGGGCCTGGATCATTCAGTGATAATGGCCACGTACTAACAACCAGCATCATGATGCTACAGATCACTTCTTCATGACAGCCTCGGGGCACCTGCTATAGATCCGTCATCTCCAACAGCCTCCTTTCATTACAAACAACCTTTCCACAGTCTTTCACTGCACCGTATGATCTACACAGGTTGATGAGAAGTGTGAATTGATTATAGCTGAATTGATCAGTAGGCCGAAGATATTGAATTGACGATTGTCAAAGATAAAACAACATGTTAAGCGACCTGCGACTCACAATGTGAACGTACACCTTCCACATATGTTCTCCGAGATGCGACTGTGAATGTGGAAACCAAAAGCCTTGAGAATAAACAACAAAGCTGATGATGCAGCTAACGTTAAGCAACCTGTCAACAAACTAGCAAGCGGTTTGTCATACTGACTACAGCAGTTAACCAGCTCAAATAAACGTGTTAAATGTGACCTCGTGGCCCTCTCGTTGTGATTTATAAGAGCTCGTTCCTCCTCCTGCGTGTATGCGTTTGCCAAAACATGAAAACACTGCTGTTGACACTAAGGCAGCGAATCCAAAATGGCGTTCAGATTCATTTCCACTCATTTGGCTAACTAGTTTAGCAGGCTGTCAAAAGCGTTCGCACAAATAATAACTGCGTTGAATAAATGCTTACATTTTAGACAGTTCCGCGTAGTGTTGTCATGCCCCGCTGTTCTTCTGTAAAAGCACTAGACGGATATTCTGTCGCCGGTTGCTAATCTCCTCCACAGGCAAATTTACTGACGTGGAAATGGTGCAGGCGCACACTACCTTGATAGTTCCTGTCAACTGACAGCTGTTTTCAGCCAATGATCTTTTAAGTCTGGGACCTTACTTCCCGTGTTTTTAAAAGAAGTTACGTCGTTATTTTGAAATAACGTCACATAATTGGCATACTTTTAAAAGGTCAGTTTTACGAGTTTATACACTGTAAAGCCAATTTGAATGTTTATAATTGTCGTAACATTCATATTCTCCTGTTAGCGGTCAAAATAGGGCGGGACTTCGTTGAAGTCACATCCAAACAGGGTTGGTTGAATTTCACAGACTGAGGGTAGGAGGCGTTCAGAGTTCAAACACACGGGCTCATTTTTCTCCTGTCACAGTCAACAATAGCTCCAATAATGCAGGTTCATTAAGACAATCCATTTCCAAAAGATCTACCGGTCTTTGCAGTCCGTCGAAGAGTCTGACAGAAATGAACAAAACGCATCAGTAACGAAATTTATGTCAGTGCTGCAAACCAATTGAAACGATATTTGAAGGTGTTTGCTAACAGGGCAGCATAAATCCACTGATTGAAATAAAAATACAGAAACTTTCAAGAAGCACGGAAAGTTCATACCCACATTGTTGCCCAAGGAGGGCAGTATTGTTGGCCTTCAAGTGGTGCATGACATCTATCCATAATCTAGGCTACACAGTCGCATTGTGTAGGCTATCAGAGACAACAGTGGCCAGTTGCATAAACTACTTAAACTAGTTTTAGAGGTTATAGTCATCCCATTTTTTTCTTCAAGAGTGGTCATAACTTTTTTAATTCAGTGACATAAAATGGTAGCCTATTTTGATCTAATTTGAATCTGAAAAGTAAGATTGATTAGGCCTATACCTCTTGGTTAACTGCAAGTTAGTCAAACTAGTTCTTATTAAGACAGTCTTAGCATATGCAGCTGGCCCCAGAAGTAGCCTACAACAAGCATAGACATCTTCATGTCGAATTTGATAATGCCATGTACGTTACAAGGTGCTGAACCGTGAACACCTACAATTATTTTGTCTTTATTATTGATTTATTACACTAAAGTGTCTGCATTGAGCTCTTTCAATGTAGCTAGTCCTTCACCTAAAGAGAGAGATATCTGATCTAATACAGCTACTTTTTCTTACGTAGGCTACATTTGCTTGATAGATGAAAATGCAAAGTAACTTGTGAGGTTGAGCCTCAGAGACAGAATGCAAAACTGGCGTCAATTATGGGTCGATTCATTCTAGAATGTAAAACCCTCTGAAACTTTAGCTGACTCCTCAAGAAAGAGTCATACCTGTACATAATTGCTTCAAACTAGCCTACACTGTAAAAAATAAGTGTAATTTTAACTGTAAAATTTTGTAAAAACGCTACGGTTAATAGGTTAACAGTAAGTTCCCGTACTATATACAGGGAAAAACTGTAAAATATCTAACCAGACATTTCATGTAATTTTACAGTAAACTGTTGTTAATTTTACAGTTTTTTTAGAAGTAAAAATAACAAATCAATGTATAATTTACAGTTAAAAACTGTAAACTGATATTCCCAGAATTCCCTGCATGACACTCCACATTTGAAAGTATTTTGTTTAAATAATCATGTTTTTAAAAAAGTTTTTGTTATTAGTTATGTATATTTGGGCTTTATGTTACATCTTCTGTTGTTTAATGAAAGTTTAATGCATTATATAAGTATCATGTGTGTTAGCATGATGGTGTTTAGTGTTTGCATGAATGACTCTGTGCACCTTCTATATATCAGTACATACTTCTGCTTGTGGCGAAGCTACTTGTGATGAGCTTTGATTCTTCATGTGGCTTTCTCTTTTACCACCTGCATTATTATGGTGGTTGTCAATATGTTAAAGCTACTAAACAGATTTTAATAGCAGTGTGCATTGTTGAATTTACTGGTTTACATTCAAATTGTCTTGTTTGTAAATTACAGTTTTATACTGTAAAAATGTATTACAGTTTTCTGTATTTTCTTTTACAAAATTATTCTGGCAACCACAGCTGCCAAAATGATTTTGTAAAAACAACAGGATTTTTTTTACAGTGTACAATTGGCTAAGCGTTTTATTATTATTATTATTATTATTATTGTTTATTTACAGTATTCTATAGGCTATTTAAATGCATGAATACTAACGATTCTATCTTAAATAAAGGTTGCAAAAGGGGGGGGGGTCGCACCGATGCCACAACAACCATTTTTCTTAGTGCGAAGAACATTGTGATAATCTGAATAAGCCTTTTCCATTATATAGAACCTTGGAAGTTTCCATAATCATGGATGCCAATAAAGAACTTTTCCTTCAAGAGTGTTGAGAAGACAAAACACTCAATCTGCTAAGCAGAATGGAATAGTTGGCTTATAACGCACCACGCACCACGATAAATACATGAATGTTCATGTTTTAAGTCTTAAGGTTTTGGAGAAGCTGTGCAAGTGAGCTTGGGGTGATTGACCGAAGCCCTGATTTACTGTGTGTTTAGCCAGCTCATGTGTGAGAAAGACCGTGGGAGAGAGAGAGAAAGAGAGAGAGAGAGAGAGAGAAGGGGTGGGCATTCCTTTCTGCCTCGGACCTGTAGCACGAGATATTTAGCATAAAGTCAGTCCCCCTCTGCATGGGGATCAAGCCTTCACTCTCCGCTGAAAACTTATGACAGACAACACCGAGAGAGTGAAAGGGGAAGGACAGAAACCGTCTCTTTTCGTTTGCTCATCCTAAGGAACTTTCTACATGACTACTGCATCGTTTCACAAAAGCAGCTAACACGCGTTGTACGCAAAAGTTGTGTATTTTTCGAGGATTACCTCCACTAGACCGGGACTCATGTGAGTAGATGCATGACACAAATCACTGCGGTGCATGAGATGTGATGCGATGGAGGAGCTGTGCGGATGTTGTCTTCTTCAGTCTAACAAAAACAGACTACCTGAACCCAGATCTCAGATGTATGGCTCAGGACTGCGAGCGTCGTTTATCCGTTTATCAGTGCTGATGCCCGGCTGCATGTAGCCTATAGGCTTACAGGTTACTTTAGCTTTAAAAAATGCGTTTAGGGTTATAATAATCAGCTATAATGCTACGTTGTTATTAGCCTATTTTACGATTAAGTTTATAGGCAATTTAATCTAGTCAGCCTAGCCTATTTAAAATAGGCCTATGGATTAAAACACAGATACATTAAGAAAATCATTAAAATACATTAAGGACGTTTCTTACATTTTTAACCATGGGTATCTAAATTTTAAGTTAAGCGCTGCCTTGTGAAGACTTTTAATGAGCTGTATGTTAAACTAAAAGCTTACATTGATTTTGTTCAAGTTCAGTTTAAGCCAGTTTGTGCCTTCAGCAAAATGTGTTTCATTGTCGGAGGTTAAAACTTTAGTTACGCGTGGTTTTAACGTTAACACAATTGTCTACTCATATGGGCCTATTGGATTACAAAACAACAATAGTAAAATAAAACCTCTTGTCTAAATATCTCAGAGCTGCTATTGCTGCATATCACGGTATATTTCAGGATTGATTGTTTCGGGATAAGTGAAAATATCAATGCAATATAGGCGACCCAAATTGATAGGTGGCAGGTGCTACGAAGCCGTAAGAGACCAGAGAGAAAAGCAGACTCCCACCCGCGCCGAATGAAATCAGTTATTTTGTAAACGAATTTTTAAAAACTTTATAAAATGATATTAAGGGAACAATGGCATGCAGCTGTGTATCTAGATTATACGTGCGGCCAAATAGTTCAACAAGATTGACAGGGTATCAAAAACGTGGGATCAAAAATGCATCCGATTCCATTTCTTTCTTTCCTTTTTTTTCGTTTGTTAGTTTTTTGTTTTTGTTTTGTTTTATTGTGTCCTAGTTGTTTTTTTTTTTTATTGCAATGTTTAAATTGTAGTTCTTTTGTGCACGGTGAATGCTTTTTTTGTCAACAATATTTAGGCTATTCGTTTATTTTGATTAGAAACGCTAAATATCGTTCAAATAAAATGCGTAAAAGTCAGCCATAAAAGCTAAATATCTAATACATAAAAAAAAACGGTTTATTAATATGTGTGTGCTTTAAACACACACACGGAACAGTGCGTGACGCTCTTGTGTTTGGTCAAGTCTTCTCATGTTGCCTTTAATACACACAGTACAAGCCTATATGCTTCTGCTTCAGCCTGCAGTCATATCTAAAATTACTCATATAACATATAGCCTAAAAACTTTTTTTTTTCTTCTAATTTTGCTTACAAACAAATCTCAAGGTTTTTTTGTGGGTGTGATGTTTCCCCATTTCAAAACATTTGTAGGCTATCTCAGTCGAACGTGAATAGTGCCCGTGCGTACTGTGTAATGGAAATAAGCATGACCGATCTTATAGATGAGCATCTCCTCGTACACGGATATTCGGAGCTGTGCGTGCAGGGAAAGCCGCGCTTTGACATACACAGCCGAATGCAAATGGGTGTTAGGAGGGGAGAAATTAACATCTACAAACATTGGGTAGAAATTCCATCTGCCGCCGGCTCGAGTGGGCCCTTAATAAGTTCTCAGACAGCAAAGTGACACACATCTTAATCAACTCTTAATCCAAGGAATTAATTCTAAACGCGTTGATGAATAATTCCTGAGATAATGCAGCAGCCCGTGGAAATGTATGCTGTCTGCCTCCGTCGAACCAACAGATGGACCCAGCAATCTTCTGGAAAACGAGAGGATTTTACCTCTATCATCTCTTCTCTTATTATATATATAGGCTATGTATATTTTGAATGAGATCGATGTCGTGCATATAAGCTGCCCCTCACTGACATGCATTCCTTGAGCCATGTTAGTACGAATATCTCAAAAGCAGCATAAATCTCCTTTCTCCAAATGGCATCAAATGATGTGTGCCACCAAGGAGAGACTTAAAGTTTGAGCCAAACTTTATTTCATAGAAAATTTAGGGGGGGATCAACAATTAAAATAAAAAAAATAATTTAAATCATAAATTCTTATTATTATTATCGTTGTTATTATTAATGTTATTGCTATGTTAGTAGTATTATATTAACCTTTAACCAATTTGAAAATAAACCCTTTGGATATTCATGGACAATTGGTTATATAATTAGTTATAAGCTAGTTCTATACACTCTTAAAAATAAAGGTGCTTCACGATGCCATAGAAGAACCTTTTTGTCTAAATGGAACCTTTAGAGAACCTTTAACATCTGAAGAACCTTAGAAAGGTTCTTTGTGGTGAAAGAAGGTTCTTCAGGTTAGAAAGAGATGGTTCTTTAAAGAACCTTTGACTGAATGGTTCTTCTATGGCATCGCTGTGAAGAACCTTTTGAAGCACCATATTTTTTAAGAGTGTACATAACCATGAGATAAACCAAGGTCAGAAAAACCTGGTCACTTTCCTTATTGGTCTCTCCATTTTTTACATTTAAGAAATCTATCAGTGCATCTGTGGCATCGGAGTCTTTGATCACTGGCCTTGTTGGCCCACAATCCTTAATAGGACCCTTGATAGAGTTTGAAATGTAATAATGTCACAAGTCTTGGCAGGGGTGGGGGGTGCATTGACACCTTGCTTCGGATGAAATAACCAGCTTACCTCACCTATAGCTCTGGCCAAAAGACACAGCCTGCCTGACAGATAGCCATTTATCAAAGTCACTCTGGGTATGTGTTGAAGTATATGCAATTCTGCATTCTCATGGTAGCCTCCCCACAGGCCAGATGTACTTACAAGGCAAGTTACCTCAACTGTTTATCAGATTAAAAAGAAAAGTGATCTTTAAAATGACATTTTGATTGATAATAAGGTGGAGCAAGAATGTAAAAGTGTAGTGCTAGAACTACGCTTGATTTAGAATGTATAAAAATTCGTATTTTTGTGATTTTAACTCATTAATTGCATTTAGTAGGCCTAATTACACCAGAAATCATATAAACTGTAAAGTCTGTGAAATCAGATGGCATGCCCTCCTGTGCACACTGAAACAAATCATAATTTAACAGGACACCCTGCTTTGGTAAAGCACACATTTGTTATCCAAATGTTTTCTTTTAAGCATTGGTTATATTGAGTAGGCCTATGTTTTCAGCACATCACTCAACATGTCTGAAGTATAATGAGGTCACTTTTTCGTCAATTTAAATTATTGTAATTTTTAAAATGTATTTTTACATTTAATTTGATAACAGTCTATTAAGTGTATTCCATCATATGTTTCACCATATGTAACATAATTTCATTGTTTGTCATCTGGTAACAAAACTTAAACAAAATGTGATTTGGGTGCTCTGAAAAAGGCTAAACACTAGTTTTAAGTGTAGAAAGTGTTCTAAATCAGTGATATAACGGTCTATTTATCACCACTGATAATCTCTATGGGCCTGTCACCTCATGAGTACTGATCATGGTCAGGTGTATGTACTGAGACACTGATGTTGAATACAGTATGATCAAATAATGTTGGGAAAAGCGGTCATAACCTCCAGTTTACGCGGTGGAATAATGGCTGATTTGGTATCGCACGTTACGGGAGCTGTCAGGCCTAAAGGTGCAGAACTTTGTCTGGAAGTTATTAAACATTTATTATCATAAAAAATACCACTTAAACATGAATGCTGCCATGGTGCACACATTAGGACAGTTATTGAAAGAAAAATGGGCAATGCACAAGGGCGCTCATATAGCCTTCTCAAATGCCCTTTCATAAAAAAACTGTTTATTCAAATTTACTGCAGAATCACAATAACAGCTTACCTGTGAATAAATAATATTATTGTGCTCATCAAATTAAAGGCCCACGTGCTTTGTGATCTGCCATGGAAATTCAGGCCTTATGTGGCACTGTAGTTTCATTTTAAATGAGTTTTTAACCAATACTTTGACTCTCTCGTTTATAATAAATTCTAATTGAATGTATGTATATGAAAGCAAACGGACTTGTCCAATGCGAACGTTTTTAGCGCTAGACCTATTGAAAAAAAACGATGCTTTTGATGCATTTTGATTAACTGGGACAAACCCAGCAATTGGGCTGTTTTGACCCAGCGGTTGGGTTACTACCCAGAAGGTTGGGTTAAATATTTAATCAAAACAACCCAATTGCTGGGTTTGTCCCTATTTTACCCAGCGCTGGGTTGTTTTTAACCCAGCATTTTAGAGTGTAACATCTTTGTTTACATCCATTTAACCTGTTCTGTTCTAGCCTATTAAATGGGATCTCAGAGTTTCCAGTTCATTTTCCTCATCTGAATTCAAATCCAAGGTTGTGGAAACACTGTAATGCACTTATCAATGCGGGCTGTGGCTTTGCCACCGACGTTGACTTAAACATTAGCAAAATACAGTGTCGTCCTCTTTTTTTGATATTCCCAAGCGAACATTGATCAGTCGTGAAATATTATACGTAGCCTATATCTGATAAAAAATCAGATTAAACAAGAACATTAAATCTGATTAACAAAACATATTTAAAAATCCATAAATGTTTAGATAACAAGTGTGTGTGTCTTTTATTGAGTTCGGCTATAAGATGAGCTGCGTCCGTGAGCCTGCAGCAAACAATGCAGTCTCGTGTGTATTCGCTTTATCTCTAGCCTGCAGCTTGTTGGCCTGTCATCATTCACGTATCTAAATAGCCCATGACTTTGTGCTGTTCGCAGAGCCTGGCGGTCGAGGTGATGGATTTTAACCTTCTAGCGGACAGCGAGGCCCGTAGCCCGGCACTGTCTCTGTCTGACTCCGGGACTCCTCAGCACGATCCGGGATGCAAAGGCCAAGACAACAGTGGTCAGTTCATGTTTAATTAAGTCAACACACAAAAACGCATTCACGTATTCGAGGCTGTTTAGGCTACTTAAAATGAAGCTGCTTCTGTCTATATCAGAATGTGCTATTTTGTAAAATTGAGTTTTGTGATCGTCCACATCCAGCTTGCCTATTCGACCCAAATGCACGACTGAACGCACATCCTGTTGGGTATTTTATGGCACACTGTGTTCTTCAGTTAATTCGTGTTTAAGTTGTATTGGGCTAGTAAAAACAGCACCGCATCTTTGGTTGTAGCTTTGAATAATCTTGGTTCATTTGAATCCAGGCCTGCCTTGCTTTTACAGATGTTGGACAGTCTTTTCTGTGTGCACTGTGTACTGATGACAGTCGCCATTTGAAGAAGATCCCGACTAGCCAGTCACGAAGGAACGGTGCATAAATTATTCATTTCTGTGCCTCAAATTTGGTATCCAAATGACTCAGTCAGTAGGCCTATGCGAATAAACCTAAACACCTGTGAAAAGAGCAATGGTCTAAAGAAGATATACGCACTTCACCGAGAAAATGCAAGACAGAGGATTAATCCTAAACAAACTTAGAAAACCCGTCTATTTATCGACTTAAATCACTGCTTGTTTAGCTATGTTAAACTGCATAACCGAACGTGTTACAAATAGGCAGCGTTTCACCGCGCAGGTCGGTGCAAAAATGAGACACCGCGATTATGCGCAAAGCGATTTTAGTGTACAGGCTATATTGTAAAGGAGGTCTATAACAATGCCAACGTGTGTCTTTTCGGACCGTATTTTATGTTTGATCGCATTTAGCCTATATCAGTAGATGATATAAGCCTAACCTGAATATGTATAGCCTACTAGACCTGGTTGCTTTGTAACGTTTATATTTTTAGAAACGTTTGTCGCATAAAGAGCGGGTGCGCTAATAAATAATGAAAAGCGCAAAAAATAGTGAACCGCCCATGGAAAAATCTCGCACTATACATCAACTCAGTTACAAAAATATGATATTAAGCTGTTAAATTATGATTATACATTTGATCCACCTTTTATTTATATATAGAGTACGTTGCGGGTTTATTTAGGCATATTTTACTCCTTCAGAATTACCACATTTGTAAAAAATAAAATAAAATAGCGCATATCTGTAGTAAAAGAGATGTTAAATCTTCATTATGCTATCTTTACACTGCATTTAATAACACGAAAAGGTATTATTATCATCATCATTTTATAGAAATAAATGTGTTTGTTTTAAAATATGTCCACAGTCAAGAATCTAAAGTCACTCTGAACACCAGGGATAAAATAAATAGGCTTATACTAGGCCTATATTTTAATATGATACGAAATTTACTCAATTGAATTTTGGTTGATATTTTGAACGAATAGTAAACACGTTTATTTGCGGTCAACCGCTTATAGATCGAAATCTACTCTCATGTACAAAAATATTTCGCTACCATATATTCAGATTAAAAACAAAACGAACTACAAAGGAACAATAAATCAATTAATTCAAAGCGTTGTAAACAAGGAGACTGAAGAAATGTAGCAGTATATTGAAAGTCCTGTGTTCCTCCCATTAGTTTATACATAGCCTATCACTGAAAGGACAGATAGCCTACAAACCCACAATTTTATTGATTTCTCAGCAGTTTAATTAATTTAATTAAACTCTAATTCAGTTTAACTTGAAATATTGTGATCTTGTTACTTTGAATATTTTATTTATTTTATTATTATTATAATACTTTTTTTTTTTTGCACCTTCTGTAGAGTTAAAGGGTCTCTGTCCACGGACAGATGGCAGCATGATGTCTTGTTGGTTTTCCTAGAAGCCCTGTAGAGTCCTGGAAAGCTTGCTGATTAGTTCAAATTGCTCCTAGAGAGTTAAGCTCTTGCCAAACAGCCCCAAACCTGCCCTGTCACTAATAGCTGATCCCAGGATTATGTGGCCAGCTAATTTAGCCCTTTCTGTGGGGTCTTGAATTTGCAATTTTGCAGAACTCTACACCACAGTGGGACGATTTTCATCACACATACAAAAAAAACATTTTGGGCCCTGCAGTTTTTCTTGTTCTATTTTCAAGCCAAACAAAAAACAAAGTGTTTTTATTTTTTTTTGTATTTACCACATATATTTATCCACAGCTTATTTTATTTTGTAATCTATTATGATAATAGTGGGACTTAACTTTATATGTACACACTGTTTGGCCACAATGTCATATAGAAGAACAATTTTTGGGTCCCCATCTCCAAAGAACATTTCAGTGTGAAGAACATTCTATAATCTAAAGGACTTTTTTCCACTTTTCTTCAATGAAAGGTTTTATGGATGTTAAAAGTTCTTCATGGAACCATATCATTTTTTAAAGAGTGTATCTATTTAAGTAATGCATTTTCCTTGGACCCATACAGACACGGAGAAGTCCCATCAGAACCACACAGATGAGTCAAACCCAGAGGACGGCTCATTAAAGAAAAAACAGCGCCGACAAAGGACACACTTTACCAGCCAGCAGCTCCAGGAACTTGAAGCCACCTTTCAGAGAAACCGCTATCCTGACATGAGCACGCGAGAGGAGATCGCTGTGTGGACCAACCTCACAGAAGCAAGAGTACGGGTACGTGTCCCTGCCAAACTGCATAGCTACAGCACATTGCGTTTCAGAAAAATATGCAGATGTTATCATCAAAACCACTGAGTCAACACGCTAACTGACAAAGATAAGATGTTCACTATGCTATCACTATGGTGCATTTGGGTACTGTATGTAATGAAAGGGCGTCCTTTTGAACCTCGGGACATAAATCATAGGCCCGGGCTATTCCAGGATTTTCAGGAACACTTAAACAGAAGACATCAGCTTTGGTATTGGCTGTGGCTTTTTTTCTGTTTCCAGAAAGCTGCTATATTGAGATTTGTGATGTAACATGAACAATAGTTTGCTTGGAAAAACCTAGAAAAGTTTAGTGACCTTTAACAAAAAGCAGAAGTTTGATGGGTGAAGCACACAAAGAGAGCAGGTGGACTCCCATTCTGATGGATGACAATACAATCGCTACCTCCTTGGTTGGCACACATCTAGTGGATCAAATTCATGTTGGCCAGAGGAAAGGTCACATAGCACACAGTCTTGGTTGTTATTTTGAAAGAACAACAGAGGTAGAGATACCCCTTTCCTAATGTCTATCAGTGGCCTCCTGGACCGTTCATGTATGTCAGTAATCCCAGCTGGAACCTTATGCCACATATTCCGCATGCTTCTGCTGTCATATTGATTTATGCAATTGATAGAGTATGTGCTCCTAATAAACACGCAAAACCCTAAATCATGACCCTGACCTGATGCCAGCACAGTGGACCACACATGACTGTGAAGGCTTCTTCTCAATTTGATGCTGGCTTTTACATTCATTACATCAAAACTGAGAGGAAGCATGTGCCATGTGCTTAGCCATTTGCTCGCGATTTTCCTTTGGGAAAACAAAAGCTTGGATTGAAAAGTGAACTGAACTTTGGAGATGGTGGTGAGATTCACAGTAATGCTATAGAAGAACCATTTTGGTTTCCCAATAATATAACCTTTCATTGAACAGTTCTTAAAATAACTATTTTTACCTAGTGTGAAAAATGTAAATAATCTAAAGAACCTTTTTTCCACTTAAAAAAAACTTTTATGTATTTGAAAGTTTTCATGGTGGAACCATAGATGCCAATTACGAACCTTTATTTTTAAGAGTCTACATTCAAGCCATTTAATATATCATGAAATACCTGTATGCCAAAATATACGGAATGAGCACATCGACCATTGAACTATATTTGACATCGAGTTATTTTGGAAGGCTTTAAACACCATTGCCCAAATGTCAGTGGAACATGGAGGGTATTCCCTCTCTCCCAATATAAACTGATATCATTTACAGTATTCTGGATAAAGATGTCATTAAATATTCCCAGAAAACTGAATCACAAGTATAGATTATTTTTGAAATATGTGAAGACAATGATCCTTTTCAGAAGTACCTTTGAGTCATAATACCCATGATTGTTTGTCTTTATCATATTTTTTTAGATGCTACTAACATTCAAAATAATGTTATGAGTTGTAGAGTTATGAGGAAGGCATTTTTTGTGCCTCTCTCATATTATGAATGTTACTTTTAAAGGAAATCATTTAGATACTGTATAAAAACATAATAATTAAAAGGAGCTCTTAATTTCTTATTTTCCTTTCCAGTTTGTTTTTCTTTACTAATTACAGTCTCCAAAACCGTTCAGAGGGAAAGATCGACAAGAAAACAGCTTTAATAATTTCTCAGAGAGCTAAATGAAATATATTCATTTAACTTTTCACATGAAAACTTAAATCCAGCCAATATCCCCTAAAAATAGAATATAAAATTGACTAAATATGAGGGAAGCTCTTTAATGACATTTCTCACTGGGGAAACTCATAATAAGTGAATAAAATAGTTTAATAAATGAAGCACTTAAATTCTGCCTGGTGGAACTTTTCTTGTTCAAATCTCAGAAGTTCTGTCTTTTATATTTGGTATTAAGTGCACACTATGTTAGAGTGATAAAGAATATGGTGTTCAAATGCATCGTTTTGCACTGATGTAAATCTCCAGTTGTTCTGACTGTAGGAAATGTACTTCCATCGTAAGCCCTGTTTTTATCTCTTTCCTCTTTGTCTTTCAAACAGGTGTGGTTTAAAAACCGACGTGCCAAATGGAGAAAGCGAGAAAGGAACCAGCAAGTTGATCTGTGCAAGAATGGCTTCAGCGCCCAGTTCAATGGACTCATGCAGCCGTACGACGACATGTACTCGGGCTATTCCTACAACAACTGGGCCACTAAGAGCTTGGCTAGCAGCCCGCTGTCAGCCAAAAGCTTTCCTTTCTTTAACTCCATGAATGTAAGCCCACTGTCCTCCCAGCCAATGTTCTCCCCGCCCAGTTCCATCCCTTCCATGAACATGGCCTCCTCCATGGTGCCCTCGGCGGTGGCAGGGGTGCCGGGCTCAGGCCTCAATAACCTGGGAAACCTGAACAGCCCCACCCTCAATTCTGCAGCGGTGTCGGCAGCTGCCTGCCCTTATGCCACGACGGCCAGTCCGTACATGTACAGAGACACCTGTAACTCCAGTCTGGCCAGCCTCCGGCTCAAGGCCAAACATCACGCCAACTTTGCTTACCCGGCCGTGCAGAACCCTGTGTCCAACTTAAGCCCCTGCCAGTATGCTGTGGACCGGCCAGTATGAAGTCCTAACATCTAGCACTCCAAAAAACCCAACCTGAATTTCAAGCTCTTGTCTAGCCAACCCCACATCTGACTCCGAGGCATCATCACCCCACAATGAACTTGTTATGGTTTCTGAAAGGACAGAATAGGAATAAGCTTCACGAGGAAAGGAGCCTCACAATGGACCAGGACTCATGCGATAACATGTCGTGACTTTGTCGCTGAACCGACCAACTGTTTAAAAGCTTTCGTCCACTGCATGATTAGAGTGAAGTGCAAAAGAGGACCTAAACACTTCCACTGCGCTCACGGGAAGACCTTGCAAAGAAAGACGAATACCTGTTTTCATCATCAGTACAGACAAGAGGGTGTACATAATGGACTCTGTATTGTATGTGATAAAAAATATCTCGGACATGTAGTATTTTAATGATGAGAGGAGCATGTTCCTCACCAGCGGATGTACCTCCTTGAGGAATTTTAATCTTTGTTGTGAATTCCATTCACTTAAGGTCAGAGGTCAAGGGTCAAAGGTTGTTGTAAGATGACGAGACGAAACCTAGCAGTGAGTAGTTTCAGATGAAAAGAAAAATAAGTACAGAAGAAGAAAAGCTCTGAAAATTAGGACTTTTTTAAAGAATCAACTGAAAAGCCATTGAGTAAATAGATTTGTGTGGTGTTCTAAAAAAAAAAAAAGGGAGTCTATGACTGTAATATAATGTATGTAAGAGTGCAGTTGTTATAAAACAAGCTTTTTCTGGTGTTGCCTGCTTTGTCTCATTAAACCTAAAATAAATGATTATTTGTTTTTATGAATAACCCATGCTTTGAAAGAAAACACCACTCTGACACTGGTCTGGTCAAAAACACAATGTCCTTGTGACATAGCAACGCAACCTCAGATCCATAGCAACATTAAACAACAGAAGTGACGGCGCGGGAGGCAGAGCGATATAGATGTTCTCATTGGCCTGTCACTGATCTGTTTGACCTACAGTCTTGCACTAGGTGCCACTCACTATCCTGTAACGGGGGGAATTCTTGGTGCGTTGCCTCCTACTTCCGAGGGAATGCCGCCAAGATTGCGCAAGTGTATGAGAAGCATCCCCTCAGAGAGACGCAACGTGGGAGCTTGCTCTGGTTTACAGCTATAGCAACCTTATAGCTCCCACTGCACCTCAAACAAGAAATTACCCATCCTAGTATTTTTGAAAAATCAATCACAGTGTTATTTAGCATTGCATTAAAGAAAATTAGATATAATTTCTATCATGAGTCATGACAAAACTAATCAACAGCAATACAAAAGTTTGTGCCTCTAATAAAAATAATAATAAATACACACATAAATAAACATTCTCCTTTATCAAAAACAACATTCACTTGTGTTGCATGCAGCATATGAAATTCGGAAACAAAAAAAAAATTCTTTTGGGACAAAATTAGGTGAAATCTGTTGTCCATTAAAACACTTGCTCCATATGTATTATCTTGTTACAATATTATATTAACAATAATTATAGTGAAAATATATAACAAGAAACAAATAAATGTATTCTCCTAAGGAAAATATTTATTTGTGTGTGTGTGTGTGTGTGTGTAAATATGTTAACACACACACACACACACGGGGGACAACATATTTAGTATTAGTATTATTATTATTATTTTTACATGCATTTTATATATAAACATTATTATAAATGTAAATAATACATACTACTACTACTACTAATAATAATAACAACAATATTATCTTTCTCTGTCATTCTCCTTCACATGCAGCATATGAAACGTGGGGAAAATTTGACATTACACAAAATTAAAGTACACTTCTATCATAACAAAACTAATAAATTGCCTATCTACATTAAAACACATGTTCTTTTATAGGATGACATAAATACATAAATTCAGCTACATATAGGAAAATATTCCCTTTAGCAGCAAAAACACACATACAGCATATGAAATACAGAATTTTTTCTTTGACATAGTTATTCTTGTCTACTGCCAGATGCATTTTTTTCATGTATAATATACTGTGCAAGTAAATCCAGTTTGTATAGATGCAAATATGATGTTTAGTATAAAACGACATATAATTGCAATAAATACAATGACATGTAATTACAGCTTTCTGGCATGACGGATCAGCATTTCAAACAGGATTTAGGTGAGGCAGCCTTTAAAAATAAATTGTCACGCAAAGTAAAAGCAGTGGAGTCTGTGCATTTGTGCTCACACTCATGATCCACTGAGCACTACAAACCAATATCCCACTGCAGGGTAAACATCCACTGCTCCCTTACGTTTACCTCTCAAAACACATATGAACTGAAAAGAAAATACATTTACAATACACATGCCCTGCAAAAATCCTAAAACCTAAGAATCCAAGGCACCTTCAAACACAGGTAGTTTTATCTTAAGGACTGGTTTTATTTATGGAATTGCTTTGGCTTTGGCATTTTAGACCAGCGTGAATAAAGTATATGTACATTTGGCCTAATGGAAATCAAGTAAGATATTTATTTAGCACCAGCAGGAAAACCTATTGGTATGGACTGCATTTTAAACCATTTTAAATCAAACACAGCACCCAAACAATGAATCAAAGAGTGTTGAAGCATGTGGCCTTTATTCAAGCTGCACGGCACCATGCAAAAGATCCGGGACGCCTCAATTACCTCGAAGTGAATGTAAAGCTTTCAAAGACAAAGAAAACACATTTGGAAACTCAAAGGTATTGTGATAATCTGTATTAGTCTCTTAAGACTCATTGACAGATATAATCACAAAATGAAATTATTACGCATCATGCATGCTTCCATTTCAATTTTATTTCGGTTTTCATTTCTTTTTAAACATTTTGTAATTACTCTAAACATAAATGTAAATAAATGTAGCTAATGAAAACAGTGTTGGGATTTACAAACATAATTGTTCATTTACATCCAATAAAAAAAATTATCTTGAGTATGAACTATATTTAAAGAACTACAGGGACAGGATATTATAAAAACTTGTAACACAAAGGCTGACTACTTTTGAAATAATGAAAGCTTATTATTAACACTTACATAAGACAGTCAGAATAGTATCCCATTTTAGAACAGCTCCCCAATTGGATAATTGCATATATTATTGGAGGTCGGTGGTTTAATTAGGTTTTTCATCATCATTATTTCAGTCCATGGTACAGTGAATTCATGTCATGGGGCACTAAGACGAAATTAAAACTGAAAATTGGATAAACGTAAGTGAAGCCTGAACAGGTTGCCTTTATCATAATAATTAGTATTGAAAATAAAAACAGACAGATAGATAGATAGACTGACGAAATGTCATGTCTTTTTATACTATGTTCCAAATGAGGATTAAAGAAATGAAAGTCTGCCTGGCTCACTCTCCAGACTTATTAACAAGACAAATTGATCAAAGACAGATGGAGCCTCTCTTGTCTCAATAATACTTGTTTCATGACCTGTTTGCACGACTTGGCAAATGATAAGTATATTTAAGGAACGTTTGAAATCCGCCTGTTATTGTGAAAGTTCATCAATAAAATCTGACTTTGAAAATGAGAAAAACACTCTAGTTCTACTCAACGGGGATCTTTCTAAAATGATCTGGTATGTGCTAATCACATTTCTTTTGTGAAGTAAAATGAAACTATATTTAAATATTATCATACGGCACTGAAATGAACACTTAAAGGCATACCTTTGTAAAAAAAGAAGTGTGGTTAATTGTACTGAACGTGCACCTGTAGTGTACTTCAAATCTTAAGAGTGCATCGGAAAAAAACTGTACTTGCAGATAATATTATATTAAAGAA
The DNA here is from genome assembly GCF_001515645.1 of Sinocyclocheilus grahami. Taxonomy (NCBI): domain Eukaryota; kingdom Metazoa; phylum Chordata; class Actinopteri; order Cypriniformes; family Cyprinidae; genus Sinocyclocheilus; species Sinocyclocheilus grahami. The sequence goes on along the minus strand of NW_015505296.1, from coordinate 1,790,854 downwards.
ATAAAAGGCTTTTAAAGAAGTATGCTTATTTTTATGTGACTTATATACGTATAAATTACATTTGAAGTTAGTATATTTTAAATAGGCTACTAAATATCATTACAAATGTACTTAATAAAAACATGATATAAACGTTTAACCAGAAATAAAGTAGTTTATCATAAATGCTTGTCAGTGCATTCTGAAAAATATTTTAACCGTAGTTCAAAGACAATAGTGGGAATTATATAAATTATATATATATATATATATAAAGATGTACTTAAGTCTTTTAAGTAGGTAAAAATGCTCTCTTAAGTTCCACTAATTGCATTTCTTATCAATTTAAACAAATACATTTTCATTTCATTCCAATTGACATGCAGTTAAGCGTCCTGAAAACATTTACATTCAGTTTGTACTAAAGCATATTGTTTTAAAGTATATTATTTTCATTATCGGGTGTGTAAATGATGACAGAATTCACTTTAACCTCTACACTATTCTCTCATATACACAAATGACACAATTACCACTGGATAATGCATTGTAAACAGATGCTGAAGCTCAAACTGTACAGCAGACCGACCGTATAAATGACACCTGGAGCCCGAGTTTGCTTACAGCCTAAATTCTTTTTGTCTAAAGTGGTTGCAAAACATTTTATCCCCAAAAAACGACGGCGTTAGCACGTGCTAATCTGCCATTACATGATTAGCCACAATTGCTCTTTGTGACCTATCAGACAGAGCTTAGAAAATGGATACAATAGAAAAGGTTTGAGCAGCCCCAAGCACCGATGCCTGAGGCAGGTCTAAATTCACAGACTACACAACATCTCACACCCAGCTCAGAGCTGTTCCCTCACAATTACCAGCAGTTTCACTCTCCCTCCTGTCCCATCTGAATAGGGATCATTATTGATGTTTCCATGACGACCACCAAAAAAAAAACCCCCCCCCCCCCCACACCATTTTGCTAAACTTAAGCATGCAACAAAAGAACTAAAAGGTGTCCTGGTTCACCGTATCATCTTGTGTGGATTACACAAACACATTTGTGGATTATATACAAGCACCATTACAGTCTGAATTACTGTTCCAGTCACTCCCCCCTCAACATAAGAAACCCTTTCTGCCCTGGAGAGTGTGTCTGTGCTGCAGTCCAAACCCCTGACTGTAATACATTAGCAGGATTAAAATTCCACAGGTAAATCCTGAAGAAGCTGCCAGGTATCTTGCGCTCTTCCCTTTAGAATGAAAAAGACGTGTGCTTAATTGTACTGAATGCACACTTGTAGTGTACTACAAATTATAAAAGTACATTTTAAAAAAACTGTACTTGCAGGTAATATAATATTAATGAAATAAAAGGCCACTTAAGTGTATTTAGGCTATTTATCTTTCATGTATACTTTCATGACCATGTTTCCTAAAAGGGATAATCCACAGGCTGGTGTTTTAGGAAACATAGTCATGAAAGTATACATGAAAGATAAATAGCCTAAATACACTTAAGTGGCCTTTTATTTCATTAATATTATATTACCTGCAAGTACAGTTTTTTTGAATGTACTTTTATCATTTGTAGTACATCTAAAGGGATAGAGGAAAGAAATTCCTAGAGCTTTGGAACAACTTGAGGTAGAGTAAATAATATAGAAGTACGCTTAAAACATTCACTTTGTAATAATGTCAAATTAAAACTTTTATTTAAAGTACATTTGAAATCATTGTTTTAATAATCCTTTGCCATACTTTAAAGAACACACTTATTTTGGTGTGTTGACTAGCACACTAACGCACATGCACAGATTATAATTGTGTTTTTCGATATTACATTTAACGTTGATACATTTTAAATGTACTAAATTGCTACTTCATTATTAAAAATGTGTAATTACAAATATATTTACAATACTTACAAGTTTCAATTGAAATGCTATTAAAGTATATTACATTCAGCTGTCAGTACATTCAGCAGTAGACTTTAATATTTCAAAGACACCAGAATTCTGAAATTGCTTATAAAGATGTACTTAAGTCCTACTTAGGTGGGTTAAAAAGCACTCTAAAAACTGCATTTAATATTAATTTAAACTATAATTGATTTACAATTAATTGTAAATAACATGCATTTAAGTGTCCCAAAACATTACATTCAGTTCCCACTCAAGTATATCGTTTTAAAGTGTTTTATTTCCAAAATAAGTACGCTTAAGTGTACTGCTTTTTCACAAGGGCCTGCTTCATCTTGCACATCATCCCCCCCCCCCCCCCCCCCCCCCCCCCTTCTTTAATTATTCATTTTTTTGTTCTCAAGCAATATTGAAAGTGAGTTGCATAGTACAACACAGTGATGGGTGACGGCCTAAATGCTGCCCTATTGACATGTCTCCCTAACCATTAAAATATGCCAGCATCAAAACCTATTGTGGCTACATCCGGCAAACCACCGCAGTCCTGTCAGAGCTGTGGGCCTCACCCATTTGGCCCACAATGCACCAGACACCTTTCATAAATCAGTACTTGCACAGGCATCTCACAAAGACAAAAATACCTTGAGGGTATTTTCAAATAGGATTATCTTGGGCTTGTGAACCAATTACAAGAGAGCCATTTAGGCATCTAATCTAGCAGAAATGACTGCCTACGCCTCAATTGTTTTACTTTTGTTTAATATTGTCAGTTTTCTAATAATTAGTTTTACTTGCGTGTACACCTTCATTATGACATTCTTACAATAACAAAGACATAATTAAGCCATCCATTTACATCCACTTGGCCTACATGATTTAAGCCTGCTGGTGTCTATAACGAGTCCCAAGTGGAAGAATTACAACTTTCTATAAACTATGAGTGATAAACCATAATTTGTTTATGAGTCACAACCATCTGTTTTATTTCTGTTGTTGTGTTTACTTATTTAATTAGTTATGTAAAATAATAGTAATAATAATAATAAAAATAAAAAGTCCAGAGAGATAGAAAGAGAACATATGCACATAATGCACTCTTCTGCCATCTATTGGTAATGAAGTTTAATTGTCAGCAACTAGAATTTATGAAGCTCAGTTTATGGAGATTGTCATTCCTCCAGAGTAAAGCATGTTGCAACTTGCAACCCAGGTGTTTCATACTACTGACTACTTCTATGCATGTATTTACAATTATTTAGCAGTGTATGTCATTGATAAATATTTTGGAAGTATTACTCAAAAACAATTCAGTACATCCATACACTACCAACCAAATGTTAGGAATAATTAAGTTTTTCTTTAATGTTTCTAAAAGAAGTCTCTTATGCTCAAAAAGGCCGGCACTTATTTGATAACTATGAGAGTAAAAAAAACATGCACAGACAAATCCAAATGAAACCCTGCGGCTCGTGACGACACATTGATGTCCTAAGACACGAAACGATCAGTTTGTGCCAGAAACCGAACAGTATTTATATCAGATTTTACCTCTAATACAGCACTATGTCCAACTGTCTTTGGGCGTGCGCACGGCATCCGGTGCGTGAGGTGTGTACGCGCTCTGGTGTAGTTCATCTGGTGTACACCAAAAATCATCATATGTGTTCTACTGAAGAAACAAAGTCACCTACATCTTGGATGCCCTGGGGGTAAGCAGATAAACATCACATTTTCATTTTTGGGTGAACTATCCTTTTAATGTATGTTCAGTCAAGCATGTCCAAATATTATATTATAATATATTATAAAACTAAGCTTTATAATTTGCTTGCCAAAGATATAGAAAATGAATGAGTTTTGGGCCGTATAATTTATATTTTAAGTTGTTCTTCTTTTTTTTTTTTTAGAAATGGCTTATACAGTAGAATTCAACCTAACTGAGGAAACGCATACTTGGCCTTTACAAAAAGCATTTGTGAAATATTATTTGACAGTGAGAAGACTGCTGAGAAATTTTGCAGTATTACTGCCTCATTTATGATACATGGATGGAAAACAGAACAATCAGAGATCTTCCTAACAACACCGTGATTATATTAGCACATTTTATATTAGCATTAAATGCATAAGCTTCGGCTTTTCAGGAAAGTTCTCCCGTACTTTTAAAGACCATTGAATAGCATGAATTGTACAGTACACTTACCTTAACATGATGTATTACACTATGCCATAAAAACTAAGCATCATGCACTGTCATGCATACGTGCATGCAACTGGCGGAGTCATGTTTAGCAAGCTAGCAGGCCATCAGAGAGTTTTGTGGAGCAGAACCACTGATTAAGCACCATTTCAAACAGACAGCAGGTTTCTTTTGAAATCAGCTGGAGTGGGTTAGCGGATGGGGGTGGGAGTGACATCGCGGCTCAAGTGGCAACATTTGTGCAATTCCAGCGGGACGGGATCGGAGGCCACAGCTGAATCTGTTCTATTTGATCCAGTCGATGAGAAAGACTGAAGGAGCCAAAGCTACATAGCTGAAACTCTTTAGACGCATGCTGGTTAACTCATGGTGTGAGAAAACAAGACAAATCCCTCTGACCCATTCTCTGATCCTTCTTCCTCTTTTCCATTCATCCCTTCATTCGGTTTATCTATTTCTCCTTGTTATTTTTACTCCTCTCCTTTTCCAGGTACCCGAGACAACCATCTGAGAGCCCATAAGCACTACAGCGACAGCTTCCAAAGCCTCAAAGGTTTATGTGATACCGCTGCTCTGACAGAGACAAGTTTGGGTCGGTAAGTGGGATTTTACCTTGGCCCGAAAAATACAAACCAAGCAGGGGAACTTTGTGAGTTCTTTGATAAAAAACACGAGTGTCCGCAGGTCTCATGTGAGCGGTAGACAGCAAACTTGAGTCAAAGGGGGGAGGTTGAATTGGGGACTTCAGGGACCACCTGTTGTAGCACAAGACACTGATATGGCTGTGAACGGTTTCTATGGTTTTAGAAACTGATTTGGGCCCAGGCCCAGTGGAGGTTTCTGCTGTGGCCGCTGACAGAGGGACCGTATCTGCAGCTGTCCCTGTTAATTATACTGTTATCCCGGGTTTGGGAGGCGTCCCAATCAAACTGTGGAGTAGACACAGAGCATGACTTCATTGACTCCACGTCCACAGGGAATGATATCTCCCATTTTGCACTCCTCGTAAACGCCTTTGCGTGTGATTGCTTTATCTAGCCCACACCTATAAACTCTGCTGTTCCCACACTGTAAAGCATGGTAAATGACCACCCTCCCCTTTGAACAGACATTGCGCAGTCACATAAGAAAACAAATCATGCTTTCGTAATTCATAAAAAGTCATAATTATGACACACAAAGTCACATTTCAACATTTTATCAATCATTTTTTATTTTTATGTCACACTTTCGACTTCATCTCATGACTTAGTATGTCAATGAATTTTTTTATCTCATAATTATGACTTAGTATCAGTTTGCTGACTTTGTCAAAATTGTGACTTTTATTTCATAATTTAAATTTTTTAATCTCAATTATGACTTAGTATCTCATAATATATCTCGCAATTTCGACTTTTTGTCATAATTCCATCTTTTATGTCACAACTGGTTTTATTCCGTAGTTGTTACATTTGATCTCATAATTATCATTTCTCTCAATTATGACTTAGTATCTCATAATGTTGACTTTTTGTCATAATAGTGACTTTTTATCTCATAATGATACCATTTTTATGTCAACATTTAAACTTTTTGCTTCATAATTATGACAGTGGTACTTGTCATTTTTGTCAGAATAATAAAACATTTTATTTGATAATTTGATCATCATAATTTCAGCTTTTTATAATAATTGAGTTTTCATTATTATTATTACTTAGTATCTCACAGTGTTGACTTTGTAGGCTATGTCATAATTATTATTTACCACTGCGTGATTTTATTTAATTTTTTTAAATGTGGCTAAAATGGGCTTTCATGCATGAGAGATAAAGTAGACATATTAAAGATGGGTGAATAAAAAACCCTTTGTAATTGGTTTTAATTTTACTCATTTAGATCCATTCAGGCTCCGTCAGGCTGACTGGAAAGCAGATTTTCAATGGAGTCTGGGCCATTCAGTGACATTCAAAGACTTTCCCCAAATGCCAACATTGCTTTGTCTGTGGTTTTGTTGTCATTGCTAAAAGTAGTTTCCCAGAGCCAGACGTTTGACTTGCGCCATTAGGTCTGGAACACTTTGCGGCTTATTTGGTCAATAACTGCCAACTTAGACAGAAAGCGACCAGCCACAGTTCATTGTGTTTTATGTGTGAGGCGGGTTTATTTGAAAATAAATATTCAATCATCCTCTACTCACCCTCATGTCATTTCAATCCTCTATGACTTGTCTTCTGCAGAACACAAAATAAGATAATTTAATGAACATCCAGCTGCGTAAACGTTGCCACCTAGTGGACTGGAGTGTGTAGTGCTGAATGGCACACAGCCAGGAGACTGCCATTATTACAGTATCATTGCTTAAATACTGAGTTTTTATTCACTCATTCATTTATTTTAAATGATCTGAGCACTTGGAAGATGATTACTTGGACACTCTTGGGGTGCTTCAAGCCACAATAAGTTGCCATTCACAACTGGATAGTCATTAAATTATCTTCTTTTGTGTTGACAGAAGAAAGAAAGTCACACAGGTTTGCAACAACATGATCGTGAATAAATTATGACTTTTGATTATGATTATTATTTTTCTTTTTACCTTTAAGGGTTGTAGAACTTCAGTTAGTATCATTACTGTCTGATTGTTCACATGAGAGCATAAGTTAAAATAAACTTTATGATCAAACATATTTTAATAATACTATTAAGAATAATAATAACATTAAAACTGTTACCTGAATGCAGGTGATGCTAAACCATTCTCACATAGGCCTATCTGATTGTTCATTATACATGTTTTTACATTTAAAAGTTCCTGACATAAGATGCATCCTTGAGAGATGACTTTTGAGCTGACATGAATTATTGTGGAGACTGTAATGTCATCTCTAACTGAAGCTCACAACTGATAGCAACTCTAAGCACCCTAACCAACTCTGGGTCTATAGCCTAGGGTCTGACCGCAAAGTTACAGGCATCTGCATCACGCAAACGATATATAGCTATTATTAGTTGCTTTTGACTTATTAATCAGAATTTGTAGAATTATTTTTACTCAAGTTAAGTTATTAAGGTTCTCACTAAGTTTGTTATTTTATATTGGGGACCTACAAGGCGTGATTAACCCTGTACTGCCCAGGTTTGTCGCCACCGCAGCTGAAGTGTTCAGATGGATGAACGTGAATGGATGAATGTGTTTGTTTGTACGTGAAACTTTTCACTACTAGATGACAGCGTGTACTTGATTACTCCCATTTAGTTGTTACAAAATAACGACAAGAATGTGTACAGAATATCCCACAACCATCTAAAATACAATGTGCTACAGCACTAAGTACCTTAAACTATGTAACGTAAACCAATATTTATTTTTACTAATATAAAATAATAAGAGGGTGCTGAATGGGGTTAGGTCACAAGCAGTTATCAGAATGGCCTTAAACTGTGCTGTATTGCATTTTAAAAAGTAATAATAAAAATGTACTTAATAATAAACGTTAACAAACGGGGAAGTCGTGGCCTAATGGTTAGAGAGTCGGACTCGTAACCCAAACGTTGTGGGTTCAAGTCTCGTACCTGCAGGGATTGTAGGTGGGGGGGAGTGAATGTACAGCGCTCTCTCCCACCTTCAATACCATGACTGAGGTGCCCTTGAGCAAGGCACCGGACCCCCAACTGCTCCCTGGGTGCCACAGCAATATGGCTGCCCACTGCTCTGGGTGTGTGTGTGTGTGTGTGCACTTTGGATTGGTTAAATGCAGAGCACTAATTCCAAGTATGGGTCACCATAATTGGCCACATGTCACGTCACTTTAAATACTATAATAGATAGCTGTGATTTAGTTTATATAGTCTTTATTAAACTGTTATTTGTAAGAATGAGGCAAAGACAGAGGGCAAGAGTGAGCTGATACCAACCATCAAGTTCCGCCACAGCTGCCTGCTGAGAAACCAGCGCTGTATCGCGGCTTACCTGTGTGTGATTCCCTGGGTTCTCCTCTTATCCATCATCAAGTTCACTCTTGTGCACTCTTGGCAGGTGTGGTCAAACCCATCTCTCTCTCTTTCCACAGTTATGATCGCCTCCTGCGAATCCGTGCTCTCAGATGGGAGTATGGCAGTGTGCTGCCCACAACCATTAGGTTTCATATGTGTGCTGAAGAGGTGGGCCTGCTTTTCTTCTGTCTAATGTTAACAGATGTCACATGTATCTTTTTGGTCTGTGACTGACATGTTGTAATTGAAATGCTTATAAATCAGATGGAGTGGTTCAATCAGTACAAAAAGTCTTTGGCAACCTATATGAGGTCAATAGGTGGAGAGGAAGGTTTGGACATAACACAGGATATGAAGCCTCCTAAGAGTTTATACATTGAGGTGAGTGCAGTTTTGTTTTAGTAGAACTGAGATACTAATATGGTTCGAGTTTTTTCCCCATTTTTAAGTTTTAGATTTTTTTAAAATAAAAATGTCTATTTTGTTAAGTTTTAGTCAAGTACATCAAGAAACGTAGCTGAAATAAGTTTCATAGGATTTTTATGTCAGTTAACATTTATTTTCTTTCAAGTAACTTTTTTTTAATCATTTTGTTATTAATGATAACCGTGAGTGCGTAATCACAGAAATGTAGGCTCTGTCCGTTTTCATGCACTTCATGCCAGTTAAGCACAACCTACTGTTGAATTCTTATTATTGTATGGGAAAAACATCTCTTTTTACTGTAATGTGTAAAAAAAAATATTACAGTAAAGAGATTTTTGTTATAGTTGTGAAGTATTTATGCATTATAGTAATATTTGTTGTAATGCCTTGTAAAAGACTTACAGTAAAATTACTGTTACAGTAATTTGAAAGCTTAAAATGTTAAATCTTAATAGTCCTAGCATAGGCTTTTGTTATTTTGAGGCAATAATGCCTTTTTTGTGTGTGTGTGAAATTCATCCATTAAGCTAAATGGAGTAACATTATCAGCACTGATGTATCATTTCCTTCCCTTTCAGGTGCGCTGTCTTAAAGACCATGGAGAATTTGAAATAGATGATGGCACCATCATTCTCTTGAAGAAAAATATCCAGGTAACTATATTCTTAAGACTACAAGGACTGCTTTAAATATATATATATATATATATATATATATATATATATATAGCTTAAGACATTTCACCCTTTCTCTCTTCACATTTCCATCTGGGTAAAAAGTGCTGTGAAGAGAGAAAGGGTGAAATGTCTTAAGCTATGTAGTGTTGTCAAGACAAAGTGGAGCTTTTTCACCTAGAGACGACCTCTACAGCCCTGAATTTCAGCGGAGACCAGGACAACTAGATGAGCCCCAGAGACAGATTCCCAGTGAAGACCTTGTTTCCTAGACGGCCATCGGGACAAGACCACGGAACCAGATGAGTCCTCTGCACAATCTGACTTTGCTGCATATATATAGCTTAAGACATTTCACCCTTTCTCTCTTCACAGCACCTTTTACCCAGATGGAAATGTGAGCAGCTTATTCAGCAGGGTGTATTAGAGCACTTCATCTCCTAAAAATAAATAAAGTATTGTATTGTGGATAATTTCCTTCACATTCATTTAGATGACTCAGCTTTAAATTTGAGTGATTTGTCTTTTCAGAAAGCAGCACAACTTTACTTGGTCACATTCTTTACAGTGGTACATGATGCATTTACAACAGTTTCATCTCCCAACAGTTAGCCAGCTCTTTTAAACAAGATGTACATCATAAGAGACATCCGCAACACTTACAATAATTTATATCAAAGTGGACATTAGTGCATCATGATTGACAATGGTGAAATTTCAAGATAGTATTTGTATCAAAACTGTACATTGCGTGAATACTGTGCTTTTGGTTATTGCACCTCAAGGGGCATTAAAAAGAATGTCTTATTTTACTAGCAGTTATTGAAGCCAACAAATTCACAAGAACGCTTGCGGTTTGTACCCTACATCACAGTGAACAATTGAAGGAATGTGTAATGTTCTGTCCTTAACGAATGATCAAATCTCATACTACAAAAGTCTTGTTCATTGGTATTTGTTTGCCTCTGAAGAGACCATTAAATTAACATAACCCTTCGTCCTCTTTATACTCTTGAAAACAGCACGATTTAATACAATATGCTGTTACGGTAACTGTAAGACTTTGCATTATCTGTGCTTTCATTTTAACACTAAGAGTGCTTTAAAAAAAAAAAAAAACATGTTTTGCATCAAAAGACAAAAGTGCACTAGCGCAGTGGTTCCCAACCCTGGTCCTGGAGGCACCCCAACACTGCACATTTTGCATGTCTCCTTTCTCTGACACACCAATTTCAGGTCTTTGAGTCTCTACTAATGAGCTGATGACCTGAATCAGGTGTGTTTGATTAAGGAGACATGCAAAACGTGCAGTGTTGGGAACCACTGTACTAGCGGATGGGACTTCACAGTCCAGTACAACAGATAAAGGTTCATAGTGGAGTAAAACAAGTCTAAGCTGTGAGGGATGCTGGGGCAATTTTACATAGCAGTTTATTAAGGGCGATCACTTTCTCCTCCAAGAGGAAGGACTTCTTCTCTGCACTCTTCTGCCTCTGCTCCGTCACCTGAAGAGCCTTCATGAGCTGAGAGTTTTCCACATACAGGTTTTTCAGCAGCAGATCTGACTTGGCATTTTTGGCCAGCTATGTGGTGAAGAGAGATGATTGTCACTATAAAATATCTTTTTATATAAAATAACTTCAGCATACTGATAGAATACAATTACTATTTCTGAAGTTCTTAGTATGTATGCTTCAGTATGGATGAAATGCTCAGTTCACCTACATTTGCCAAAATGTGCACCAAGTCAGTGTATCCCACAATGTCAAGAGCTTGGCTGCCTATTTCCAGTGTGAACTTTTGCTAGTTACAGAGCTACCAAAAGTTCACACATTTATACTCAATTAAATGTTCAAATAAACGTACTGTAGATGAGTTTGTTTCTTAATTGGAACAGATTTGGAGAAATGTTGCATTACATCACTTGCTCAAAAATAGATCCTCTGTAGTGAATGGGTGCCGTCAGAATGAGAGGCCAAACAGCTGATAAAAACATTCAAAATAATCCACAAGTAATTCACACGACTCCAGTCTATTAATGAATGTATTGTGAAATGAAAAGCTGTGTTTGTAAGAAACAAATCCAGGCAACTTCCACTAAAATAAAAGTCCTCAATACATAATATTGCTTTCTCCAGTGAATAAGTCATCTCGTCTGAATCAGTAAAGAAATATGCAGAGATCAAACACCATTTACAAGCAAAGAGTTGAAAACAGTTCTTAAATATGGCGATGGATTTTGATGTGAGAGGACAACAGAGGATGGACTTTTTCACTGGAGGTAAAATTATAGATAGTTTTAAGTGCCTTAAAGATGGATTTGTTTCTTACAAACAGCTTTTCACTTCACAAGACATGAATTGATGGACTGGAGTAATCATTATGATTTTATCAGATGTTTGGACTCATTCTGACGGCACCCATTCACTGCAGAGCATGTGATGTAATGATACATTTCTCCAAATCTGTTCCCATGAATAAACAAACTAATCTACATTTTGGATGACCTGAGGGTGATTACATTTTCAGCAAATTTTCATTTTTGAGTGAACTACTGTTTAAATAATCATTTTGAAGATGATGAAACAAACAGTACAGTATGTGAGTTTATGTCATGTGAAATTTTTACTTTATTTCATAAGGACTACTAATGTTTCACATACTAAAAACTATAGAAAAAAAAAATAGTAAACATTATGAGGTATTCAGTAAGCTCGTAGTTAGTTTCAAAAATATTTGTATATTTTCTAAATGTGGTTTTAATGCTGTAAGTTTCTGGTTACCTGTTCTTTTAGCTGGTTGACTTTCTCCTGCAGCATGACTCGGGTGTTTTTCAGCTTGGCCTCAACCTCATCCATATGCTCCTGCATACTCGCCATCAATTTCTCATATTGCTCCTGTTGTTTAATTTAATAGTTTGTTAATAAAAATATACTTGAAATATGAGATCAAGGGTGAAAAAAAAAAAGATTCAATGCAAAAATGTATAAGCACTAGCATGTTCACTCCCTGTTCGACTGTCTTAAAGTTTTGAAAGTGATGCTGATGTACCTGCTGAAGGCCCATCTGAACGCTGGCCTGCTTGGCCTGAGAGCGAAGCAGATCCTCTAAATCCTGCGTCCTGCGCTGTTGCTCAGCTAGTTGAGTTTGCATATGAGCCAAGTGCTCCCGGGTGCCAGAACCCATATGTTCCCTTAGTTCCTGTACCTCACGTGCATGCTGGGCCTGGACCAGCGACAGAGTGCTATCTGCCCTTAATGCCTAAACCACAACAAACACAAAAATGAGAACAAAAACATTCATAAGGAATACTCAATCAGTGAGAAGTTTGAAACTGATCTCCATACCCGTTCATCTGCCTCATGTTTAGCGGTCTCTAGCTCTGCCTGTTTGTTCCTCAGAGTGAGGCACTCGTGTGTCAGTCTCTGAAGTTCCAGCTCCCGAGTCTGCAGCTGAGCCACCTAGAAATATAATCCAGCACATCAGAAAGACTTCTGAAGGGTCATGTGACACTGAAGACTGGAAATTTAGTGCTGAAAATTTAGCTTTGCATCACAGGTATAAATGACATTTCAAAATATATTCAATTACTAATTTTAAATTGTATGAATATTTCACAATATTACCGTTTTTACTGTATCGATCAAATAAATGCATGCTTGATGAGTATAAGAGACTTTGAAATACATTGAAATTCCCTGTAGTGAATACAGAAGAACATTCCTGCAGCTCAAAGAATGGCGCTATCAACCACGAGGTCATGGGATCGATTCATTTTGGATAAAAGCCTCATGTATAAATGTAAATGCATTCCAAAATGTTCTCTAGAAAATAAACAAGGAGCAATTATGGGTAGCTTCTAATTGCATATTGAGAAAAATCTATTGCAAAAGCAATTTGTTGTTCCTTACTAACCTTATCATGAAGTTCCTCGTTTTGTACTCGCAAACACTTGCACTCCTTTTGCAGAACACTGACTGCCGTCTCCTCCTGAAGCCTGTGGGTCTGAAGTAACTGCTCCTTCTCTTTACGCAGCTGACGTGTGCTCTCCTCAAGCTCCTGGACCTTGTGTTTTATAACAATATTTACAAGTTATTTTTTATTATTTCTGAATGACTGCAAGTGCGTTTAAAGATGTATAAAGATCTTGGTTGACCTTTTCCTGAGACTGGTGCAGCATCTTCTGATGTGTGGCCGACTCATGGACGTGAACATCCTTTTCTTGCCACATACTCAAGATCTGGGAGTTGAGCTGCTCTATCTGGCTTTCTGATTTGCCAAGTGATTCCTGAAGCTTTTCCAGCTGCAAAAAAACACAAAGCCCATTTCAGCATAAACATGTTCAGCAGCATCTGAAAAAGAGAGCACAAACTCTTCACCTTCTGGTCTCTGTCTGCCGTTTCCTTCAACAAACGCTCCTTGCTTTGCTCTAGTGCTTGGTATTTCAGAGTCTGACTACTCAATGCAGACTCAACCACCGTCAAATGCTGGAGCTGCAGAAAAACAGCCGTTTCAGCGATTCCTGCCAACTTTTAAATAATTTGTTAATATGTGACCCTGGACCACAAAACCAGTCATAAGGGTCAATTTTTCGAAATTGAGATTTATACATCATCAGATTTATCATCAAAGCTGAATAGATAAGCTCTCCATTGATGTATGGTTTGTTAAGATAGCACAATATTTGGCCGAGATACAACTATTTGAAAATCTGGAATCTGAGGGTGCAAAAAAATCTAAATACTGAGAAAATCGACTTTAAAGTTGTCCAAATGAAGTTCTTAGCTATGCATATTACTAATCAAAAATTAAGTTTTAATATATTTACAGTAGGACATTTACAAAATATCTTAATGGAACATGATCTTTACTTAATATCCTAATGATTTTTGGCATAAATGAAAAATCAATAATTTTGACCCATACAATGTTTTTTTGGCTATTGCTACAAATATACCCCAGCGACTTAAGACTGGTTTTGTGGTCCAGGGTCACATATTTCCTACAAAACGAAACCATACCGTCTCCTTGGCAGTTTTAAGCTCCCTCTCTAGAAGCTCCTTCTCTTTCTGCCACTCTTCCTGCAGCTTTAGTGTGTCGCTCTTCTGCTGTTGAAGGGTTTCCTGCAGCTGTCTGTAGGACGCAGCTGCCTCATCATTCTCCTGACACACCTGTGCTAGCCTGTCAGTCAGCGTCTGCACTGCTCTCTGATCAGTAGACCGTCGGGAACTTAATTCCGCGTTCTCATTGCTAAGCTGCAGGTTTCTCGCACTGAAGTCAAGCACCTCCTCTCGAAATTTGGTATTCTATGTCGGAGAAATAAAACAATTGTTAGGAGCAGCAATCATTTCGTTTTCATAATGTGGCATTTAACGGAATATTTAACAAGAGAATAAATAAATGAATGAATTGGAACGGAAACAGTGATCTCTTTATAACAGGTGGTTGAAATAGAAGGGGGCTTGGTGATATCATTATTTTAGAGGTGGATCAAATGAAGTATTTTGACGAAATACCAAGAACACAAACTTTTCTTTGGAATAATGTGGACTGCTGAATTTTTTTAGAATAAGACCAGAGATGAGTATTAAGAATAGGGTCTGAATTTAAGATCCATGCTATCACTTACCTCTTTCCGTAGCCTCTCCTCTTCTTCTCGATTCTTCATATATGCTCTCTCCATCTCCTCAAGTTTCCTCCTAAATATAGTGAAGCAGAATATTAGATTCTGCTAAATAAAATGGCAAAATAAAATGTGGATAGTTGACAAGTCAATGATTTCTTTACGTCTTTTTGTTGAGCTCCTCCTCCAGCGACTTGACATCCCGCTGTAAGACAGCAAGCCTGTCTTTCAGTGCACTGTTTTCGGAGGTGACCTCATCAAGTTGAGCCCTAGAATTGGAAACCAAAATATAGAGATCAGCTCTTCATAACAAACTTACCCACCTCTGCCCTTTTAGGCAGCTTAGTACAGAAAACAATATAATGTTATATTTTCAATATAATGAAAATAAGTTTTGTAGCTAGATTTAAATTTTTTTTGCTAAAGCTTAGGGCAGCAAACACAAAAAAGTTATGCTATTAATACAATTAAAAGGATGCAAGGACACTTTCAATCAGAATACATACAGTAACTGTTATTAATAGTGAGATTGCATGCATGTCAGTGACAATAATATCATTCAGTTAGTGAGATGCAGCATGAGGCCTGAAAAATCAAAGCGCATGTCTACGGTTAATGAAATCTCATTGTGTGAAACATACAGGCAAACATTCTTGGACAAACATGGAAGTAGTGAACAGTCAACTCTTGGCATCCATACGGGAGAAACGGCGATTGGATCAATGCAGCAATGGTTAGTCTTGGTCTGTTTCGACGGTCATCTACCAGCTAGAGAACCACAAACCTGTGGAGATTGGCCATCTCTTGTTCTAAAGCCATGACAAGCCCCTCCATCTCTAGAAGCTGTTCTTTCATATGGCTCTTCTCGCTTTCAAAGACCTCCATCTGTTGAAGCTCTGTTTGGGAGTCCATCAGTGATTGCTGAAGTTGGTTGGCGGTATTGTCGGCTTCCTCCCTCAGAGAGCACAGCACTCGCTCTTTGTCCTCCAACTGGTTGGTCAAAAGTTGAACCGGACCAGAGAGTTGAGTGACGTTCTTAAACAGGTTTATCTTCAGCTGATCTTCGTTCCAGAGCAAATCTATCTCTTCGGGTTTGGCTTCAAGCTGACGATTGAGTTCCAGCATTTGATTGTCTTTGCTTTGCAGCTCCAGTGCAAGTTTATCGGCGTTCTCTTTGAGTTTGGTAGACTTTGCCTCCATTTCGACAATCTGAGATGAAAGCTGGTCTACAAGTTGCTGGTAGTTAGAGTTCTCTTGTTCAAGATGTCTTGTTTCTTCTTGCTCTGAGTTCAGTTTTGCTTGGAGCTGTTCAACCTTACCCTGTTCCACACAAACAGAGACTTGAAGTTTTTGCTCCATCATATGCATTTGATCCCATTCCTCAGAGAGACTATTGACCTGTGTTTGTAGCTGTTTGAGAAGTTCACATTGACCCCTGAGCTCCTCTATGAGTCGATCCCGCTCTGTCTCCACAGCATTTATCTCAGAAGCCTGTCTTGTAAGATCGTCATCTCTGCTTTTCAGTGCCTCGTGCGTTTTGGCCAAGTTTTCTTGAAGCTCCACAAGTTCTTTCTCTTGTTCTCTCAGCTGCATTTGCTGCTCACCAAACGCAGTAGACAGATGACTACTGCTTCCCTGCATCATTTCAATCTCCTTCTGCCAGGTCTCAGATTTGGTCCTCCAGTTCTCCAGCTCTTTAGTCAACTGAGAAACTCTGTTAAGAAGCTCCTGTTCCTTCTCTTTTCCAAGTTTCTCCTTTAGATCTTGAATACTTCTGTCTGTTTCTTTCTGTAGTTGCTCCTTTTGCTTTAGGAGCTCTTGCTTCTTTTCTCTCTCTGCCTTAAGATTTTGCTCTAGCTGAGAGAGCTTATTGCAGAGCTTTCGCTCTTTCTCATTTCTGATTTCCATTTCCTTCTCTTTGGCATTAAGTTCTGAGGTCAAATTCTGGATGAGGGCATCTTGAGCTTTCATGGAAACCGTGTTGTCTTGCAGTTGAAAACACATCTCTTCCAGCTTATCTTCAAGCTGTCTTTGTAGTACAAGCAGCTCCTCTTCAGCCCTGGATGCGAGCTCTACTTGAGCTTCCATGAACTGGATGTGTTCTTCTAGCTTCCTGACCTCCTCCTGGTGTTCCTCCTCCAGTTTCTTCCTTTCCTGTGCCACCCTGCTGCAGATCTGAGCTTGGCCTTCACTCCAGCGCTCGGTGCTGAGGAGACGCTCACGGCGCACCTCCTGTTCCAGCTCCTGTACTCTTGCCTCCCACGCACCAACTTCTCTGTGATGCTGCTTGGATTGCTCCTGCAGACGGCTGCGCTCAAGGTGCAGCTGGTGGAGGAGGCTGCCCTGAGCCTCGCTGTGTTGTGCCTTCATGTGCAATAACTGCTGCTCTGCCTTCTCCCTGGGACACAGCAACATGCTAATATGTCTAAATGTAAATTCATGGCAATGTCATGGATACCAAGAGGAAAAAAAAAACTACTTTCTCCTTACAAGCATGTTGGTTAAGAGGTTGAACTTATAGTTAAACACAGCTGGGTTCAGGATGTCATTTGTACACAGGACACCATCTTAGATATAACAAAGGTCTATATGAAGCATGCATATTACTTTTCATTGAAAAGCATATAAATTGTACCATATTTTTTAGAATGTCATTTTTTTATCATCTGAAATATACTGTGTGACTAATTTCAAAGCGACTTATATAATGAAATTAAAATGTTAAATTTCAGTTTCGCTTTAAATTTGTTTAGACTTGCCATTTATAGTCAATATTATTTGCCATTATAAATTTAGTTTAATATTTAAAAAATTGTATTCCTGTTTTTTTCCCTGAATACAGTTGTTGTTGTTGAATTTTGTTGTTGAATTTTCAGCAGCCACCAATGTTAAAAAATGGTTAATACTGTTCAATGTTAATATCAATATTTAAAACAGCTGCAACTTAATATTTTTTGGACACTGTGATTATTATTTTTTTTTTCAGGATTCTTTGAAGAACTGAAAGTAAAAAAAAAAAAAAAAAAAAAAATTTTTGCCCCAAAAACTTTCACCCTCGGCCCCCCACCCCCCAATATCAATATTTAAAACAGCTGCAACTTAATATTTTTTGGACACTGTGATTATTATTTTTTTTTTCAGGATTCTTTGAAGAACTGAAAGTAAAAAAAAAAAAAAAAAAAGAAACTTCTGACCCAAAAACTTCTGACTGCGCCCCCCCACCCCCCCTTTGAACAGACGTGAAAGTGCACTATTCAAACTTCAATTGTTGTGGAGTCAGTGGAACTAAAATACTAAAAATAGTGTTCATAATGTTTGTAAACTTTTTTTTATTTTAGTATTTTACATTATTTCTGAATGTAGTAATAAAATGTGACTTACACACCAATGTATTATTTGTGGCTTTTTTTCTCTCAGCAATGCAATTTTGGCAATAGGGTGAATCTCACCAAGCCTGTAAAGAACTTTCATATAATTTTAGGACCACTGCAATTTTTGGCAGCATTCATTTTCTTTCTTTTTTTTTTTAATCAACAATTGAGCACATTTCTCATTAATTCTCATTACTATAATGCATTCAAATGTTTTTATTATGAGTGGTTTTTAAATTCCTATTGTATTCAATGGTGATTCCCATTAAATTCATCATACTGTAAAACATTATTTGTAACATTACTGTAAAAATGTTTGACTTTTTTGTTAAGTCATCAGTTAAACTCAATACAACCAAATACTACCTACTATAATGCATGAACACATTTAGAATCAAAATAATATTTTTTTCCCACATTACAGTAAACAGAATGAAATACTTTTGTATTACTGAAATGAGAATTATTAGAAAATAAATATTGTAATTTGCTTGTTTGTTTAAGAGAAATCACCCGGACATATTTGACAGGTTTACAGTGACAGAAAATAATATACGGTTTCTGTATTTTATTCTATCACTAAACAGTCCTAAAGACCGTCTCAGCACTGACAAGCCATTCACCTTCTCACATGGTAGCTCATTTCTTTTTTTAATATGTAAGACTAATGTCTACAATGGATGAGCTGCACATAATCCCGTACCAGATCGTTTGAGCGCCACTTACCTAACAAGCAGCACTTCCTGGTCCATCTTGAGCTTGAGTTCTGCCTCTAGCTGATCTTTCTCTGAGGTGAGGCGCAGCACGATGTTACTGATCTCACGAGCGTAGTTCTGCTCCAGTTCCGCTTGTTCTCGCTGAATTCTCCGCTCTAGCTCTGGACCCCAGGCTCCTCCTGAAGTCTTACCCCTCAGCTCTGCTTCCAGCCGCTCAACAGCCTGACGCATTTTCTCTGCCCGCTCCTCTGCCTGAGCCTTCAGGTCCTCCAACTCACTGATCTCGATCTTAAAGCTCTGCGAGATGTCCTTCCGCTCAACCTCCATATTCTGCCGCATCAGATCCATACTGCGCTCATAGAAATTCACCTGTTGAAACAAAATTAAGACCATAAATCACTTCCTCTCTACAGTAAGGTTTTGTTTACAAAATTTGTGTTGCCAATTGCAATAGTGTAACAGTCGGGTTCTGGAAGTAAAAATCCCATTAATCACTGTTGTACTCTATAAGGTTTTAACTGGTACCTGGTAACATTGTATGTCTAGGAGCATTTGCACATCTTAGCTGTTCCCCTTAGCTCTGACTGTTTGAATCTAAACTAATTTGCAAAGGTACTTGTAGCAAACCTATTTCATGTTTCCATACTATTCCTGTACCTTAGTCTCCAGCTGGATCTTCAAGTCCTGGACCTCACGCTCGTATTTCTCTTTCATCTGCTCCATGGCCAGTTCTGTCTCGATGCTCACAGGGGGAGCCAAACTCTCCAAGGAACCCAATACTGAAGAGACACACCAAACTAGCATGACCCATGTGTATGGATATTCCATAGGGAAAGCATAACTTTGTATTTTTTTTTTAATTCTCACCGTCCTTGTCAGTGACTTGGAGCTTTTTTCTGACCTGAGGAGATGTACCTTTCTTCATTTCTGGATCATCTGCAGCAGAACAAAACAGATATGAGGAGTTGTTCATTCAACAGTTTACTAAGTCAAAGTACATAAACTTGGGTATAGCATGAAAGAGATACGTGAGATCTAGAAAGGTATACTTGATGACTAATATTCAAAATATTTGTTAAATTCACCAGAATCTGATTCGGTGGTTAATGCTCTTCGGCTTGACCAGTCATGACCAGACAATCTGCTCCTGGATCGTCTGGCTCTCCTTCCTGAGCCCTGAGTTTTCAACAACTCCAGCTCTGAGTGTAACTCGTCATTCCTGTCCTGCAGCTCCTGTATTTAGTGGGGCGGATACACAGGGTCATTTACTCAAGTAAAACTATTTTTTTCTTCATTTCCTGAAACAAAGATTTTGTAATGCAGAGGTGAAACATATACTTTCTTTGCCACAAACATCACCAAATGGAACTGCAAAAATGACAAATGGCTTACTTATAGTTGTCTCTGTAAATATTTGAGAAGAAAAAAAGTATTTTAACATTAAAAATTTATACACAACACATCTGTTTTAAGAGCTATAAAATGTGTAATAGTTTTATATACATTTATAAATATTAAAAATATTTTTTTTCTTAAAAAGCCAAGACACCCCAGGTGAATAGGGTAAAAAAAAAAGATAAATCGCCATACTTCCCCCAGTTGATTGATTACATTTAGAATTGCAAACATTTTTTGCAAACTCTTATATCAAGTTTTCTAAAATATCGATATGCAAATGATGCATTATATAATTAAATATTCACTAATTTGCATACATTTCCAAAACAGAAATCTAAACACTGGATAAAGCCAGGTTCAAAATTATTGTTTCATTTTGTTGACAGTAGAGTTTTTACAGTAGAGTTTAAGGTTTTTACAGAGAGGATTTTGGATCCATTTTTATCACTCAATAAATAAAAAAATACTGTCAACAGCCAGAAAAATATATATATTTTCACCATGTTTTTAGGAATAAAATTTATAAAATCAAAGAAGAGTATATACACATCTCGGTAAAATCCGTTAAAACTGTAAAGTTTGGTGAACGTGCTAATGAAGTGGGAAAACTGCCTTTAAATATACATATTGTAATTGAAATCTACAGACACAAATAGATAAAGTGCAATAAAATAAACACTTAAGTGTATTTTGAATGTTTTCTTTCCACCAGCCAAATCATGTCAAATAGCACAAAAATCTCAAAACTGACCAGAGCATGAAAAAAAAACAATGTTTTTTTTAATAATGGGATTTTTTTGAATGGTTCCCAGGTGGTTACTTACTGGGCTCAAGTCAAAAGAGCAAAACTAATGGCACAATAGTGCAACACCTCAAAAAGTTGCACAATTAAAGATGTCATTTAAAGCACCATGAATTATAACATAGCTAGCATAATGGCCAAACAATGACACTTAAATACAATGCACAATGACAGGGTTCTGGACTGACTTCACCATTCACTCCAGACAAAATATCCACCAAACCTACACAGGCATGCTCATACCCTGCACTGCTGCTCGTACTCCTTAAAGATCTCTGAGAAGTGCTCTTCTTGATTCAGCAGTCCTGTACCATTTGGATCAAGGCCACCATACTGTTCAGTAAAACAAGCATTGATCCGTTATCATTATTGTTCTCAGAATTAACCTCAAAGGATATGATTTACAGCAATTTAACGACATATAGACATCTCACCTTGTCCTGCAGCAGATGATCTAGATCCTTCTGTAGTTTAGAGATGGTGCTCTCGGCTTCAGACAGCTTCTCCTTCAGGACGCTGACCTCCTCCTCCAAACGACTGTTCTCCTGTAACACACAGCGAGAGCTATTTAACCTGACACCGCACTGACATGCTCGAAGAAACATACACCTCTAACCATGACAGATCACCTCTTCATTAAGTCCTGTTCTGTAGCTAAGAGCAAGATCATCATGAAATTTAAGTCAGTGTGATTGCAAGAGAATTAAATGAGGGATGGTAAGGAAATTGTACTACAATGCAAACATTCTTTAGATATAGTTATGGAATTTTCAATATAATTTCTCAACTTGAAATGTTCAATGGCAAATTACACAACTGTTGGATGTTTTAAGATATTGTGAAATAATACTGAAATTTTAAATAATTGTTTTCTATTTTAGTACATTTGAAAATGTAATTTATTCCTGTGATGGCAAAGCTGAATTTTCAGCAGCCACCAATGTTAAAAAATAGTTAATACTGTTCAATGTTAATATCAATATTTAAAACAGCTGCAACTTAATATTTTTTGGACACTGTGATTATTATTATTATTTTTTTTCAGGATTCTTTGAAGAATTGAAAGTAAAAAAAAAAAAAAGAAACTTCTGACCCAAAAACTTCTGAATCCCCCCCCCCCTTTTGAACAGACGTAAAAGTGCACTATTCAAACTTAAATTGTTATAATTCATGAACGCTTTTGAATACAGACCTAAGGTTGATCTCTTTTTAATGAAGACAATCAGCAGATTATTGCAGAAGTGTGATTGTTTTATTTTTAATAAAAAAAAAAAAAAATGAAGGCATAAAAATGTATAGAAAAATTGAGGTTCCTATGCAATTTTGTTTAGGCGTTATACCACAAACAGCCACCGGGTGCCATCCAAACTCCATAGATTTTTTTTTTCTGTCACAAATGTATAGATTTCTCTTTCAGTATTACTTCTATCCCAAAATAACCACCAAATATGAAATCTTGAGACTCAGACCTTTCCGACGATATGTATTTTGTCAAGATTATAAAAAGTTTTGATTCCAAAAGACATTTTGTAATATGACACCCCCGCACTAAGGGGGAGGAGCCCAATAAAATATAATAAAAAGTACCATTTCTATGGTAATGCAATGCCCAATTTCAAAATGGTTTGCAGAGGATGAATTTTGAAGTTTTAAGCTTTCAAATGATATATAATTTATGATTATTACAAAAACAATTGATAGGGAAAAAGCAAACGATAAAAAAAATTGTGATTAAGGTCAGAACTCCTGTTATGAAGTATATGTTTTGAGGTGCACTCTTGTCAGATTAATCTATTACTGTTCATACATATTTTTTAACAACAAACAGTGGTAAAATACCTATTTAGGAGTCTTAGACCTTTCCAAAGATATATAGTTTGCCATGATTAGATTAGGATTTAATCATAATATATTGAAGTAAACTTAAGCGTCCCGCTAGCAGGACGGTGACACTTAAGGGGTTAAACAGTAGTGTATTTTAAGTGCCAAGACCTAAAAGAATATTGCTACTTAATAATAATAATAATGTCAGTGGTTACCTTAGCAGCAGTGCAAATGTCCTCCTGAAGGCTAACGTCCTGAGCCCTGAGCAGTTCTAGCTCCTCCTGGAGTCTCTTCCGCTCCTTCTCTACCTGTTCTAGAAGCACCTCACTTTCATACTCTGATTCGCTCCTCAGTACCGTAAGTTTATCCCGGAACTCTTGCTCCAAACCCCTGCATCAAAGAAACAAACAAACAAACAAAAACTAAAAAAAGAGACTGTGACACTGTAGAGTACGTGCATGCGTCTTCATCAGATGTGATTACATACTGACTAGAGGAGAGCAGCCGTACTTGATTTTCGACTCATTGAGAGACTCCATTGTTGCATGGCGATCATCCACCTCTCTGACCAGCTGTAGGTTGCGGCGATCAGCCAGTTCTAGGTCTGCCTTGGCTTTGTCCCTCTCCTGACAGGTCTGGTCTGCCACGACTCTACAGAGTTGGAACACAAATCCACAACAGCATGAGAAGATCATTCATCCTGATGCATATTTTGTCTTTTACATGGTTAACACCAGCCAATATTACAGCACAATATTACTGGACATTTTGTGACAGGACGTTTTGTGAAAAAAATACAGATCAATAACACTCACTGTAAATAGTTTATCTCATTCTTGTAGGAGACCAGAGCAGCCTGATGGATGCCATTCCCACTGACCAGCAACTCATTGTCCAGTGCCAGAGTGAGTTCAGCCAGACACAGACGCTCCTCCAGAGAGAAGTCCAGAGTCTGTATCCAGGTTCAGAATAAAAAACAATTCATGCCATGGTTTACAGAAAAAACATTACTTAATTTTAAATACAGCAGATTATAGTTTGTCAGTGTTTAAAGGGGTCATATGAAATTGAGGGGTCATATGACATTGCTAAAAAGAACATTATTTTGTGTATTTGGTGTAATGAAATGTGTTTTTGTGGTTTAAGATTAAAAAAACACATTATTTTCCACATACTGTACATTATTGTTGCTCCTCTATGCCCCGCCTTTCTGAAACGCGTAGATTTTTACAAAGCTCATCGGTCTGAAAAGCGAGGTGTGCTCTGATTGGCCAGCTATCCAGTGTGTTGTGATTGGCCGAATACCTCAAGCGTGTGACGGAAATGTTACACCCCTACCATACTGTGATGCCCTGTCCGGCCGGAGCGACGAGACAAATAAAACCCATTATAAACGAGGCATTTGTTGCATCCAGTGGGAACATAATTACGGATTATAATGACTTATACTGCCTTTTTACATGTTGCATCGCACCACATAAACATAAAACCATGTCTGCATTTGTAATCGGAGAAACGACAAACAACAAACACTACTCTACACTGCTCAAAACTTGCGTTTGAATCATCAGTGGCAATTCCTTTAAATATGAAAACGTACTTACAGGCTGTGAGTAAGAACAGCCGGCATTGTAGTCTACTCTACCAGGATCAGTAAACAGTCCTCCATAACATGTGCTGCACACATCTGAATATTTGGGTTGAACTGTTCTGGAACAGTGTTGTAAATACAACTTAACCACTGATTTCTAGTCGTGTCCTCTTTTGGAAGGCCAAACTAAGTAGTTTCGCTTTCACAACGAAACACACAGCATCACACACGGTGGGCTAGAGTGAGGAACGGCAGGGGGGCTTGAGAACGGCGTGGCCGGTGGGCTTGCGGCAACCACATGTGACGACCCCGGGCTGGACCCCGCTTCGTCCACGGTGAAAGCGATCCGCAGCGCAAAGTTGATGTATTCCCTCA
>NW_015505296.1:1739657-1765773 GCF_001515645.1 Sinocyclocheilus grahami | reverse complement strand
GGGCTTGCGGCAACCACATGTAACGACCCCGGGCTGGACCCCGCTTCGTCCACGGTGAAAGCTGATCCAACAATCCACAGCGCGAAGTTGATGTATTTCCTCAGCGACCAGCACGGATCAGCTCTAGGCATGACGAAGTGGATATCGCCCCTTTTGGAAGGCCAAACAAAGTAGTTTCGCTTTCACAACGAAACACAGCATCTTCACGACATGGTGGCAGCAACAATACTACAGTGAGAATAAAAGTTATGCCTTCTTTCTTTGCGTGAACATTTGGGCTCCGTTATGCAAATCTTCCCACATCGTAACGTAGACATGTGGGGGCGTGTTAGAACGAGCTGTAGACGTGGCTGACTGATTATAAAGAATATCTCTTTGGATTTGAGACTTTAGTCTTTGCAACTTTACAGATCTTCTTTATGCACCAAGAGCTTGTATGACTTCAAAGAGAAAGGAAAAATTGAAATCGCATCATATGACCCCTTTAATTAACGCAAATAACATCTAGTAATCTGTTACCTGTAGAATACCCCTGCTATTGTGGATGCCCTCCTCCGTCCAGAGGGCGATGACTTTGTCTGGACTTGTGCATCCCGATCCATCATCCAGCCGGGTCAGCAGCCTCTGACCCACTGTAGCCGACAGTAAAGAAGGGGAAGTGGAACGCACCACACGTTCCTCAAGGGCCTGAGAGAGCAGAGAGAACGACATGAGGAAAAATAGAAAATACGATACGGCAAAGTTCAATATCAAACTGCGAGGAAAACCACTGGAAGGGAAAAACTGAGCTCTCACAGTCCCACCACACAATGCACAATGCTGTCCTTGACATGCCAGAGCTAGAGTCTCAATTCATTGCACTGACCACCAATAAACGTCCTTCTAATGTCGTAACCCTTAAGCTGGCTTAGCCTAATTTTAGCTCCAGCGACCGCCAAATATTCATGCAACTCGGCATTTGTTATCAAACGCTGAAGCCGTTTTTCACTTTAAATGAAGCCTGAACTTTTAAGTCCTAAATTGAATTGACCAGCAAATCAGAATATGTGCCTAGCTTGGGTTAAGACACTGTTTTAATTGATTTGGCTGGTTGTGCTTTCAGTAAAATCACCTCAGAAATGTCATCACTAAAGGACCCCAAACTGTCTTTACAATCCCATGTAAAAACATTACATGCAGGTATGAGGCCTGTTGTGCAGTACATCTCCTCAGCAGTGATTTTTTACATTATTTGTGCTTTCCTAGTAACAAGAGAGCAAAAAGGAGGCTCCATCTTCCCAATTAAGTTAATTGGTTCCAGCCACTGCAGCCCTCAGTAACTTGGCTTGATGTTGGAGTTCTGAAATGAATCCTGTTTGACAGTCATGCAATCATTTAACTGCCTCTTGTGTCTGTCTGCTGAGAAAAGTCATAAAAACATTGGGAAAGGCTTTGGTTGTTCATTCTTTCAGCAATTTTCTCTTTTATAATCAGCAGATGAGAGGAAAAATGGCAGATAAAGATTTCTCTTCTATATCGGTTACTTGAATTTGACAGTTTGGCATGCATTAAAAAATAAGCATAACAACATATGATTAAATGCAGATTACTGGAATACCCGTCGTCTGCAGCAAAAATTATTTTTTCAGCTGCACACCAGAAGTTCATGTACATGCATTAGTGTTTTGTTATTGTTGTTTTGTCATATTGTCTAGATATGTACACACTACTGGTTTGGAATATTTGAGAATAAATATGAATTTTTTTTAATGGATAAAGATTTCTCTTCTATATCGGTTACTTGAATTTGACAGTTTGGCATGCATTAAAAAATAAGCATAACAACATATGATTAAATGCAGATTACTGGAATACCCGTCGTCTGCAGCAAAAATAATTTTTTCAGCTGCACACCAGAAGTTCATGTACATGCATTAGTGTTTTGTTATTGTTGTTTTGTCATATTGTCTAGATATGTACACACTACTGGTTTGGAATATTTGAGAATAAATATGAATTTTTTTTTATGTTTTTTTTTTTAAAGAAGCCTTATGTTGACCAAGAATGCATTTATTTAATCAAAAATCCAGTAATATTAATGCAATTTAAAATAAATGTTTTTTTTCAATTTAATTTATTCCTGTGATGCAAAGCTGAATTTTCAGCAGCCATTACTCTAGTCTTCAGTGTCATATGATCCTTGAACGACAAATACTTACAAGTACCTTCAAATTTAAACTGAATTGTCAATATATTAAATAAGCACAGTACATTATTTAAATACTACCAAGTGCAACATAAAACTTTTAAGAAACAATCACATATAACTGCTTCTTTCATACATTCACTTCATTTGCAGAGAACACCATGCAGTCACACTCTTGCATACTGGTGTCAGCTTTTGCTGCAGATTGCTTGGCAAAGCTATATTTATTTTTGGCTACAATCTGCTTTCCGTTGCAACATCACCATGACCCTGACCTTTGAGATGGAGCGCTGTGGTTTGGGCCGAGCAGGGGTGGAGGTAGAGATGAGAGCAGCGTGATCGTGTTGTGTGAACAGCCCGCTCTGGAACTCACTCAGACTGACTCTCCCATCCCGATCCTTGTCTAGTTTCCTGAAGAGACTGTCTAACTCCTTTGCATTAACAAAAAACATGGATAACAGTGTTTAATGCACTGAATGGTGAAGGCATGTCACTATAAACTCTGTAAAGAGTAATTAGTAGCAAACAAGCAGCAAAGAATGTCCTAACTTGGTTAATATGATTACTAATCCTACTCTATACAGAACGTTACATGACTGTACCTCGGACTGTAAGTCCTTGAGACCGATGCGGTCACAGACAAGTGACAGCTCCTTGCGGTTTAGTGATCCTCCAGCTCCAACCCCCAGCTCCTGCCATACTGCCCTCACCTGCCCGTCTGTCACTTCCTGCTGAGGATCAGATGAGCGCAGAGGACTTCCTGTGCCATCTTGATTCCAGAGCTTCAACTGGCCTTGAATATATGTAAATCAAAAAGAATTAGAGAGCTGTGCTGATTTTTCATATACTGTATATAAACATGCTTATATTTTAGTAACATCTAATGTACCTTGTGCCACAAAATAGTGGTGTGTGGACTCCTTGTTGTTTCCTGTGTCCTCATCTGACTTTAGACTCTATAAACAGAGCATCGACAGTGCTTATTGAATACTGCACAGTATATACTCTATACTGCCTGCTATTCTTTAAATAAGCATCTAGGTATGTTATAGATGATTATTTTAAATTTTTTATCCATTTTATGTCAAAATGTCTTAATGCTTGACACATTTTGGAACACGGTAGGTCTTCCAGGTATTCCATAATTAGTGTGCACAGTATATTGTCATAATTAAAGATGCACAGCAAGAGTTTAACACAATATCTTGAATTAAGGTTTTGACTCTTGAGTGAAGCGAGTGAGCAGATGGAGACAGTGTAGCTGAATGAACTATTATGGCTCAGTGATCACAAGGAACACAATACAATCATCAAAAGGCATTCCATCCCAGCAGTCACTACTTCTGCAACACTGGACAGGAACAACCGACAGATACAAGCTCAAGAGTAATGCTGTTCATATCAGTACAGAAACACTGCACCGTACTAAACAGCTTAAACCATGCTCATATAAAGCCAGCTAAATCTCCCTGTGTGTACTAATGTGAAAGAGCTTATATAAGACACATTTTGGAGTGGGACCGAGTTATCTAATACTGAGAGTGCTTTCAAATTGACTGACACCATTAAGACAAATGCAGTAAAAGTAACTGTAATGGTGTTTGCTAACTGGGTACTGTACACTGAATACTGCCTATTGTTTTAGTGAAATAGTGAAACTGTATTGTATATGACAGAGCAAAGTCATATTTACAAATAGGAAACTCGGAATTTTAATGATACACAAGCTGCAACATTGGAAAGGGCTTGTTGATTTGAAACACTGCAGAACCACTGATCTACAGTATAATATACAGCCTATATCAAATCTATACCTAAACTTACATGAGAATGTAGGGTACATGTGTACATGAATTGATTTGTGCTAGTGCTATCTAGTGGTAGGTTACAGTTTGATTCAGACAGTAATTGACCTGTAAGATATCTGTGGTTTGATCGATGTAGATTGATCAAATGCAAAATAGAACAGGATACACTGATCGAAACAGTACACAGTTCACAGTACACAGTACACAGTATAAGCCCAGCTGAATATGGGACAAGCCACAATCAGTTACCATCAGCATTAAAATTTAAACAACATTACATAACTCTTCACAAACAGCTTTTCAGTCGGAAAGCAGAGAGCGGAATGTCTTTAATTAACTCTCTCTCTCAGTCAAATAGTGAATATTTAGTCAGAGAAAAAAAGCTACTTCATTTATCTCCACTGGGAAATTAAGTGAGGAACATCGCACATCTTTGTCCCTAAGGCATAGTTCATCCCTGACATCATGTACTCACTAAGAAAAGCGTTGATATACAGAGGTCTTTCAGAATAGGCTACTCTCTAATTGGGGTGCACAAAAACTCACAAACAATCAAAAGACATGAGATACTTTTAAAAGACTTGATTACAATTCATCAAGAATGTTCCTCAGCTTCTGCCTGATGAAAAGACAAATATGTTGTATTTTAGTCTATGACGCAGCCAAAACTACATAATTTATGTTGCATGACAAGGTTTGTGTGCAATATTTATCACAGCTGGTTGAATTATTTACATAAACAAGCAGTGCTGCTGCTCACATGGATGTTGTAAAAGACTATATGGACTGGAATCTGTGCTGAGGCCTGTGAATAATCAGCACGGATTCTGTCCATTCTATCCATCTCCTCATTCGACATATTTACAGTCATGTTAAAGCAACACTGATCTCATTACAAAATTCTGGTTAGGGGTAAATCCATGGAACGCCGTTTGCAACCCATTTTACTATCATAATCTGATGTATTTCTGGAGAAATCTGGGATTTTATAAAAAAAAAAATGTTATGAAAATATTGTGTATATATTTTTGAAAAGGAAAGTTGTTTCAGAGGTGAAACAAATTATTACATTTAGATTAAAAAACATGATGAAATCCTATTTGGAATAACATGAAATATATCATCATGCCCAATAAGACAAGGAAAATGCATTAAAAAAGTAAATTGTCAATTATGATTTCATGTTGAAATGCATATTCTTTTGTCTAATTATACTACGGACAACCATGATATATTTTATATTTATATACGTAATTTAAATTTATGCATTTGGCTGACACTTTTATCTAAAGTGACTTACATTGCATTCAATATACACTTTTTAACTCATTTTAATTACATTTTTTTTTTATAATAATTTTTCATGCAATCCCTGCGAATCAAACCCATGGCTTTTGTGTGTCATTCTTTCCTGTTTAAGACAAAAAGGACAGCATTTTCAATTACAATCATCTTACAATCATACTAATTCAAATTAGCTTTTATTTTATATTTTCAGCTTTCATTTCAATTTTACTATAAGTTTTAGTAATTTTATTATGTGCACGTTACTTACTTTATTATGTGCATGTTAACTTTATTACTTCAATTTGAACTTATTCATTTCAGTTAATTGCTATGGCAACATTTTGTTTTTTCTGTTTTTTTTTCATCCAGTATTTATATTTACAGTTTTAATGGCTGTTTTAGTTTTATTTAACAATGAAAACGTTGATCAACAGTAAAGAGTATAGTTACCAAAAATTATTGTTATTTTTAAAAAGACTTTTTAATGCAAATTACTACAACAACAAATACTACCACTACTGGCTACTACTAATAGTTTAAGACAAATTTAGGACCTTCATTAAATATAACATTTAAATAAATAAAACATTTCAGCTTCAGCAAAGTTAAATGTCACAGTGTGATCAGTCTAAATGATGATTTTATTAATGAAAAATAATAAAATCATGATAATCTTTAGCATTTTTTTAGCTTTTTGGAAGTATTCAACAATATCAGACAGCTTAAAGAACTGTTGCAAAATAGATTAAATATATTACATATCTAACACTTTTTACAGTCTTTAATTGTTTCAAATTTGTATTTAATATGTTCAAAACTTCAAAAAATTTAAAAATATGCATGGTATTATAATGTTATACTAAAACTAAAATTAAAACAATGGAAAAGCGCTTAACCTGTAGAAGGAAAAAACAAATATTAAGCATGCAGAATAACACAAGTGGACTTAGTTTGAACGATTAACTGCCACTTTGAATGATTACATATTTGTGGCATCTGTAATTGTAATCACAATTAGAAATTCGATTAATTGTGCAGCCCTACACCCTTGTGAAACCTTAAACCTTTTACATAGTACTTAAACTGTACATGTTCATCAGATTACTGTACGAGACACGGTGAGTTAACACAGAATCGCTAGTGACAGTGCACTAGAGTCGATTTAGAGCATGGAATCTCTCCCATTCACTGAAATAGCGTGTACTGGCTTACATAAAAGCTCTAAATATTTCAAACACTTATGAAACGTGAGAGGAGATCAGGAGAAGAAAAGGAGAACAGAGCGGGAGAGACGTGTAGAGAGAGAGAGAGAGAGTAAGAGAACGAGGGAGGGCTCTGGAATGCGAGTATGCATTTCTAAAATGAGAGGCGCAGTTAGAGGAAGCACCATGCCAAATTATAGCCAAACCCTTTCCTTCTTGTACTTCACATTATCGGGCCTTCTGACCACAGCTGATGCTTTGCACGCTGAGCTCCACCCAGACCAAGACCTCTAATCCTGGTTGAACACATTCGACACATTAAGATAAAACATGAACACACAGGCACTAAAACACGCCGGACCAAACGGAGCCTGGTGGGCTGGTTCATAAACCCCAAATGCTGGTCGTTGCCAACATAAACTGTACTGATGGACCAGCCTGCTTTCATTCTTGGATTGCTTGAATCCTCCACAGACTGTGACCTACTCTCTCAAGAAGTCTCAACCCAAACAGCACCGTTAGACTAGATTTTACACTGTTTTAGAAAATGTAAATGTTACCACCATGATCTGAGTGGTTTTGGGCTGTTCTACCCTTGTGAAAAAGAAGCATACTTTTAAAAAGAGTACTTATTGCACAATTCAATACACTTTATAAAATTGTTCAGCGCGCAGTATCACGTATTTTTAAGTGTGAACTGAATGTAATGTTTTTGGTTTAGTTTAAATTTATATTAAATTCAGTTAGATGATCTTTAGAGTGTTTTTGACCCACTTACGCAGGACTTAAGTACATCTTTAGATGTAATTTCATAATTATTTATATTGTGTTTGAAATATGGTTGAAGTGGACTATTCTATTCTAATATTGTAAAGTAAAATGTCCTTTTTATTGAAACTTGTATGTCATGTATTTAAATATAACTGCAATTACACATTTGTAATAAAGCTGCAGTTAAGTGCATTTAAATATATTAATGTTAAATGTACATTTCAACACATCAAAATAAGTGTACATCTTTAAAGCATGACAAGATTATTAAAATGTACTTTAAAGTAAAACTTTTAATTTGACATTATTACAAAATCACGCTTTAAAAGTGTACTTAATCATGAAACTGTCTCTCTTTATGTACACTTAAATGGCTTTTATTTTTTAATAGAATTAATACTATATTTAAAAAAAATCTACTTTTAAGATTACAAGAACAAGTGCAACTACAACTGCACATTCAGTATAATTAAGCACACAAGGAAAGCTTGTGATACTATAACAAATTCCTTGTATGTGCAAACATACTTGGCAATAAAGCTCTTTCTGATTCTGATTCTGATTCTGACCTCTCTTTCAGTTGTCATCAAACAACTGTAACTGTAACATCTTCAGTGAAGGGACATGTGAAGTGTGCATGAGCAAGAAAAACATCTTCATCCTCTATTGTTTCTAGTACCAAACCAAGATGGATCCAAAATAAGTCTTTAAAAACGAAACACATGGAAGGAGAGGTCCAGCAGCACAGGTTTGCATTTGCACTGGCTCTCTGGTCTGGCACTGCTCTGCACAAGTAAAATGACTCCAGAAGAAAAAGTACAGACACAGCAGAAACAACAAACCCCTTTTATGAGAGCTCCTGCTGTTTTTTGGGGGAAAAAAGAGAATGTGAAATGAGCCATGTTTTGATCCTAAGCCAAAAGTAACACTGAAGTCTGTTGAAGGTGGGGGCTGCACTTTGGGCCGGCACTTGCACATTCCACACCGTCGCACTTCCTGTCTGTGAAAAGCAGGTCGGCCCAGATCCATTCACTACAATCAAACTGAATCAGCTCTTTAATTGACTAACCATACGACACCTCAGGTGCACTGCAGTGTTAAGTGCTAATATTTAACAATGTCTATTTGCATACAGTCCCAGGATGACAATCCTATTTTCCCTTGAATCTCCTTTGAGTGTCATGTCAATTAGATTTTAAATGCATGCATTTTCAGTTATTAATAAAAATAATAATTCGACATAAAGTTAATATACACTACTGTTCAAAAGTTTGGGGTCTGCAAGACTTTTAAATGTTTTTCCAAGAAGTCTGTTATGGTCACCAAGGCTGTATTAATTTGATCAAAGAATAACAGTAAAAACAGTGAAAGCCTGAAATATTATTGTAATTTAACATTTGTGTTTTCTGTTTGAATATATTTTAAAAAGTAATTCATTCCTGTGATGCAAAGCTGAATTTTCAGCATCATTACTCCAGTCTTCAGTGTCACATGATCCTTCAGAAATCATTTTAATAATGATGATTTGCTGCTCAAGAAACATTTATTATTATTATCAATGTTAATAATGGTTGTGCTGCTTCATATTTTTTGAAACTGTGGCACATTTTTTTCAGGATTCTTTGATGAATAGTTAAAAAGAACAGCATTTATTTTGAAAAAATACAAAAGTGCCTTTAATGTCACTTTTGATCTATTTAATGCATCCCTCCTGAATAAAAGCATTAATTTATAAAAAATAAAAAAAATCTTTTTGACGCCAAACTTTTGAACAGTAGTGTAGGTATCATGAATTTTACCTCAACACTCTCCAGTGAGGTGGAGCGTCTGAGCTTGGCTCTCCTCACACCGTTTGTTTCTACTTTGTCAGTCCCAAACGGTGGTGAATCTTCTGAGACTGCTGTCAGCTCTAAGTCGGTCTTGTCTGGCCGTGATCGCCGCCCATACCGTTTGGTTCCTTTCACATATTTAGGTTTCACCTCCTCTGGGACTGCTAGAAGCACAGGGAGTGATGCTTTAGAGTGACAGATAATGAAAGTATGTCAGAAGCAGTCAAATTGAAATGGTAATAGCAATAGTAGGTGATCTCACATCATTTGTTTTATGTCACAACCTTTTTCATAAAATGAAAAATATGTTTGAAAGGAAATGTAAACCTAAATGGAACATCTCCAAACCCAGGTTCAATGCTTGAACATCTGTTTTTCATCATAGCTTTCAGGTATACCATTTTCAAAGATAATTTTAGTGTTGCACGCTGAGATTTCACAACATACACTAATGTACCAGTCTCCCTAATACATATATGAAAATAGACAAATGTTATTCTGGCTTTGATTTTAAAAAGACCTGCACAAAATGTTTCAGCATCTGTTTTACTTATTAGGGCTCCAGTGAAAGAAGCCATAACAATCATTAGGCATGCAGGTACCTGAAGGTATTAAGAGCCAATATTTTGCTTGATTTCACGAATATGCAGGAATGCCTGTGTTTTGTCTTCTTAAACATGTTAATAATAATTATGTCTTCTTAAACAATGCCTTTAATCCAAATAAACACAAAGGTGTTTAGGAAAGACATAAAAATAACACCAAACATTGGCTAAATTTAAAATGATGAACGTTTTTCTCATATTTGTGTTTAATTTTTCCAGAGACCCCAAAAAGTAAAAGTGTAAGAAAGCCAGTCTTAAAAACTGTTTAAAACTGTTTACATAAACCACAATGCTCTAAATACACACTACTTTTCAAAGGTTTGGGGTTCAAATTAGTTTTTTAAAGAAATTAATAATTTTATTGAGCAAGGATGCATTAAGCTTGTCAAAAGTGACAGTAAAGATTTTTACATTATTACAAATGATTTCTATTTCAAATAAATGCTGCCCTTTTGTACTTTCTATTCATCAAAGCATCCTAAAAAAATGTATCACGGTTTCCACAAACAGCTGTTTTCAACATTGATAATAATAAGGAATGTTTCTTGAGCAGCAAATCAGCATATTAGAATGATTTCTGAAGGATCAGAAGACTGGAGCAATGATGATGCAAATTTAGCTTTGCCATCAAAGGAATGAATTACATTTTTAAAATATATTAAAGGGGTCATGATGTTGCTAAAAATAACATTATTTTGTGTATTTGGTGTAATGAAATGTGTTTATGTGGTTTAAGGTTAAAAAAACACATTATTGTTTCGCCTCTATGCCCTGCCTTTCTGAAACACGTCGATTTTTACAAAGCTCATCGGTCTGAAAAAGCGAGGTGTGCTGTGATTGGCCAGCTATCCAGTGCGTTGTGATTGGCCGAATACCTCAAGCGTGTGACAGAAATGTTACGCCCCTACCATACTGTGATGATGCCCTGTCCGGCCGGAGCGACGAGACAAAAACATTAAAACCCATTATAAGCGAGGCATTTGTTGCATCTAGTGGGGACATAATTACAGATTATAATGACTTATACTGTCTTTTTACGCGTTGCATCGCGTAACATAAAACCATGTCTGCATTTGATATCGGAGAAATGACAAACAACAAGCGCTACTCTACACTGCTCAAAACTCGCGTTTGAATCTTCAGTGGCAAATTCTTTAATATAAAAAACGTACTTAGTCTGTGAGTCAGAACAGCCGGCATTGTAGTCTACTCTTCCAGGATCAGGTAACAGTCCTCCATAAAATGTGCTGCACACATCTGAATATTTGGGTTGAACTGTTCTGGAACAGTGTTGTAAATACAACTTAACCACTGATTTCTAGTCGTGTCCTCTTTTGGAAGACCAAACAAAGTAGTTTCGCTTTCACAACGAAACACACAGCGTCACACATGGCGGGCTAGAGTGAGCAGCGGTCGGCGGGCTTGCGGCAACCACATGTGATGACTCCGGGTTGGACTCCGCTTCGTCCACAGTGAAAGACGATCCGGTGATCCACAGCGTGAAGTTGATGCATTTCCTCAGCGACCAGCACGGATCAGCTCTAGGCATGACGAAGCGGATATCGTCCTCTTTTGGAAGGCCAAACAAAGTCGTTTCGCTTTCACAATGAAACACAGCGTCTTCACGACATGGCGGCAGCAACAACAATACTACAGCGAGAATACAATTTACGCCTTCTTTCTTTGCGTAAACATTTGGGCGGCGGTATGCAAATCTTCCCACATAGTGAGGTAGGTCTTCACGACATGGCGGCAGCAACAACAATACTACAGCGAGAATACAATTTACGCCTTCTTTCTTTGCGTAAACATTTGGGCGGCGGTATGCAAATCTTCCCACATAGTGAGGTAGGTATGTGGAGGCGTGTTAGAACGAGACGTTTTAGGTAGGCGTGGCTGACTCTTAACTTTTCTAAAGAATATCTCTTAGGATTTGAGACTTTAGTCTTTGCAACTTTACAGATCTTCATTATGCACCAAGAGCTTGTATCACTTCAAAGAGAAAGGAAAAATTTAAATCGCATCATATGACCCCTTTAAATTAATATATTTTAGATTACATTTCATAGTGTTGCTGTTTTTACTGTATTTTTGATCAAATAAATGCAGCCTAAGAAAACAACAAATACATTAAAATATATTACAGACCCCAAACTTTTGAATGCTAGTGTAACTAACCATAAATATACCAGGCTATTCATTAACAAATACAAATAATAATTTAGACAATAACACCAGGATGTGTTCAATTCAGTTCAACTACTCATCATGTTCCATCAACAATCCTTGAATCCACAAGGTCCAGACTGATTAGTAACAAAAAATCATGAAGATAAACACAAGCCTGGAAGCTCTGATAAGTCTGGAGTTACATAAAGGTAGTCAAGTACCTGGTTCAAGATAGCTGCTCTCCTCCTCTGAAGTACTAAAGTCCAAAGATCTTGACAGCACAACCACAAAGCCCTCTTTGAACTCTTCAAAATTCACCTGCAAACAGACATTATCTTAACATCTATAATACAGCATTAGGATGAGAGGCACTGGGATGCTCATGGGGGACAGCTTACCCTGGCGTAATGTTGTGGTCCAAGCAGAGTGTCCAGCAGCAAAGGGAGATGGGCATCTAAGCTCAGCTTGTGGCATAAGGCAGTAAGTTCCTCTTTGTCGAGATAACCTGTCCCGGTGGTGTCACAGCTGTCAAATTCAGCTTTCAACTGTGCCACATAGCGGTTCTGCTCCTCCTCATCCATCCCACCACATACTGCACAGCCTGCAAAGTCTGGGACATGAATGTAGAATTAAAAATGATAAACAAGTCTAGTGGCCAATCTGCATTGACATATGAGTACTAGAATCTCTAGCCTACATAGAGAGTAATTGATTGAATCGATCTGACAATCTAATCACAACATATTTTTGCATGGAGTTCATGATGCATTTGCCAATTCAGGCACATACCGGTATATATTCTATACATACACTACCATTCAAAAGTTTGGGACAGATTTTTTTATATATAAAATATATAAATAAACACTTTCCTTGAGCAGCAAATCAGCATATTCTGAAAGATCATGTGACAGAAGATTGGAGTAATGTTGCTGAAAATTCATCACAGGAATGAATTGTTTTAAAATATATTGAGACAATGCTTTTAAAGGGTTAGTTCACCCAAAAATGAAAATTAGGCTGCGTTTTACTCACCCCCGAGGCATCCTAGGTCTATATGACTTTCTTCTTTCAGACGAATCCAGTCGGAGTTCTATTAAAAATGTCCACATTCCCCCGGAACTGCTTCGTTTACAACAGTGAGATTCAAGTGATTATTAAGTTTTGAATACGGATATTTTTCTTACAAAAACGCATCGATTCACTTTTTTTTATGGAAGGGAGCTTTTTATTTCACGTCTTTTGGACTGAAGCAATGCAACACCCGCTGAGTGAAACGATAGAGCTTGAAAGATCAAAGACAATTTTTATTATAACTCCGACTGGATTCGTCTGAAAGAAGCAAGTCAAATACACCTAGGATGCCTCGGGGGTGAGTAAAACACAGCCTAATTTTCATTTTTGGGTGAACTAACCCTTTAAAGTGTAATAATATTTTGCAATACTACTGTTTTACTGTACTTTTGATCAAATAAATGCAGCCTGGGTAAGCATAAGACACTTTTTTCAAAAACGTTTGTAAATATATAAACACTATTTTAAAAGTTCGAATTTTGTAGCACTTTTTTAGGCTATGTATTTTACTACTACTTTACTACATAAACCCATGTATAGGCCTACATACTTTGTCTTTTTGTCCTCTACTTACACTGTTTTATGGTTTCTTCTGTTATCCTGCTGGCTTTATTGTTTTGAGGTGTGTTTGGTTTTTGCAAAGAATGTCATTGTATTGGTACAACAGGCAATAAATGACCAAAGTTTAAGTGTTTTGAGCCAAAAAAGCCTGAGCTTATCTCCAAGTGACTTCTGATAACGGTGGAGGACAAAGCAAACAGAGATAGACTTAAAATATCACATACTTATAGAAAGTTACTTTAAGACCAAGTGAATCCTAATGGTCTTCAGAATCATAAACACCCCTGACAGTCGAGTCAAAACAGGGTCTTTGGATGCTTTATCCTAATTCCACGTAACATTTTCACACACAGAATGCTGCATTATTAAATCTTACATTTGTTATTTGACAATAACAGACAAAAAGGGAAATGCCTTTATGAATTAACCCTATAAAGCTGCCTATAAA
Organism: Sinocyclocheilus grahami; assembly: GCF_001515645.1. Classification (NCBI taxonomy): domain Eukaryota; kingdom Metazoa; phylum Chordata; class Actinopteri; order Cypriniformes; family Cyprinidae; genus Sinocyclocheilus; species Sinocyclocheilus grahami. The sequence continues at coordinate 1,751,834 of NW_015505296.1, read as the reverse complement.
AGCCTTAAGGTGTCCCACAATGCAGCACGCGGTTTTGGTATACGTTCACCATGGGAACGAGGACAAGACTAATGTAAAACATTGTACTTTCCGTTGTAAACATTCACTTTCAAAAAGTCCCCGTGACTGTAGATGCGCAGGCGATCAACTAAAGTAAAAATGCCATAATGTGACATCTTACCGTTATAAACTCACACCGACTCCGTTTCCGTAAAAGTCACTTTATGTCCAGCAAAGTGAACGACCAAAACCGGAAAGATGCTTTGCCCGTTGAAGCGGACATAAGTAACACATCCGAGAAAAGTGTCCAGGCTAGAAGCACGCTGTTGCGGGCGAGGCACCCGCGCTCACCCGTCTGCACTCTGCAGCGTCCGCCGGAGCGCAGTAGCGTTAGTGCGGGGGCCGGGGAGGAACCAAGAGTTCCTGCTCATTCAGAGATGCTCCATTCTGCAGCCCCTGCTGGTCAGGCGGTGGACTCCAATGGGACGGGACGGAACCCCCACACTGGCATTGCGTTTCTTTGTTGAATTACACTGTGCCTACTGTAAAATAAAATAAACATAGTGTAGGCTATGCACTGCATTTTTATGCTTTGCGGTTAAAAGGGCATTTTAAAGAATCAGATGCACTTTACATAACAAGAAGAAACATTTGTGTAGTCTCTCTTATCTTCACAGCTCATTTGAGGGTCCACGCACACAGGGCTTTTATTAGAGACACATGCGGTGTTTTGAATCCACTCAGCTTTTCAAATGCATGATATTTTATTTAAAAATAAACTAGTTAACTTAAAGCAAAGCACGCTGTTCCAAACATGTTTAACTGTTTGTTCTGTACAACACAAAAGGGATGTTAGGCTTAATGCCAGTCACCATTCACTTTCATTCTATAGCCAAAAATGCAATACAGTAAACGGGTCATTCTATGGAAACGTCCATTTTTCTGTCCCTAGCCTTTACAGAAATATTACACTTGAAAAACAATTTAGTGTTACAATTTTTTTTAATATATATTTTAAAATAAAACAGTATGTTATTTGAACAATTATACCTTCTTGAGCCATCTGTGTGGCAATATTTGTTTTTAATTCATTATAAAGGATTCCAATCACCACAAAACTGCTCGTCCCCACAGCCATGTACAGAGGGAAAGTGCTTTATTTTGAGGTCAAAAACTGGTTTTTCTACCATTTAAAATACAATGATGTATTCACAACGATCAAATATATGATGTAAATGAAATCAAAAAACAAAATGCCAAATAAATATGATAAAATATATAATGAAAATAGTGGTCCCCTGGAGTTGTGTCACTGGTGTTACCGCTTAACAAAAATATTTTATTTTGAAATATAAAATCACACTGATGACATCACTTGACTTCCTTCCTCCCCTTTCCTGAAGATTTATGAAAAAAGGCCCATGTGAAGTCCACTGTCTCTTTTCAGTTATCAGAAATGTTCGCATTTATCTCATGATTTCATATGAAGCTTTTAGTGGAAGTCACTGGTATGACCTACTTTATTGTTAGGGAATTGTAAAAAACTAGAATACAAATGGATTAAACTACTCAATTTAGTGAGTATACCATGATTGGCAACATGTGGTTTGATACCTTGCAGCAGACATTTTGTAAAATGCATTTTTCATGAAAATTGCCACTGGTGTTACTGTCACTGGTGTTACCTTCCTTATGGGTAACACCAGTGAAGATCAGTTTATGGTTATGTTCTTTTACTAACTGCTTTCACTAATTGCCAAATGTAACAATTTAGTCTTAACTACTTAATTATAGTTGAAGAGCAAGGATCTTTGGTCTTATGTATATGTCACTGGTGTTACTTTTTTTTCCTGTCACAGTAAATAAAACGTGTCACATGTGACATGATAATAATTTTACATGCATAGAATTCTGCTTCACTCAAGAGTTAAGATATAAGGGATTGCATCATTACTTGTTTATAACAGTTTTTACAAATATTCTGATTGTTATAGCAAATACATGGTTGCGCAAATGAACTAACATCATTCAATCACACTTTTAACAAACCTGATTAAAATAAATAAAACATAATCTCCTTATTTTTTGCATTATCATTATTTTTCTGCAACTCTGACTACATGTACTGAAAGAATTGAGAAATAATGTTTCATAAAAACCTTTAAAATTGCCAAAGAATTAAGGTAACACCAGTGACAATGGTACATGTGGTCTTTAAATAAATGCACAAAAATATACAAAATCATTAAGCTGTCATTTATGTGTATTCATAAAGTCAAAAGGTAATATAATAATGTGATCTAAGTTGAAATGTTAAAAAAAGAAATACATTTTAAGACATCTTGCCATACCAAAAGTGGACGTTTTTGTAGAATGACCCAAATGGTGACTGAGAGGTTGTCATGTCTAACAGCTGATTTTGTGTTTCACAAAAAAAGTTTGGAACAACTCGAGAGTCGATAAATGATGACAGTCGTTTATTTTTGAAGGACCTAGTCATTTAGCGTCATCTGTTGTTGAAAGTACGCCAAGATATCTTTTGAAACTTTTTACGATTCTACTTCCAAAACCGCAATACTTCTAAAATGTTACTATCGTTTACTATCAATATTATGTCTAAATAATATCATTTGGAAGTCATTCTTGGAACACTGAATGGGTTTTAATTTAGAAAAAAAAATGCATTAAAGATTAAATCAGTTAAAGAAAACTCTGCCGTGCTTGTCACCGTGGCTCGGCTGAACTTATGACCTTTCACTGTTATGAAGTGTAATATTTTGCCAAGCTTCTCAATTCATCTGAGAAACATTATATTTGAATATTTCGATTCAGACCCCACAAAAGAAAATATCTGTTTCATTATTAATTTAATCTTTTTCTTAAGCAAATTTTACATCCACAAATGCAATTTTTTTCTGTCTGATTCAACCTATTACGAGTCACTGGTATGTGGAGGAAAAGTGGACGTTTCACCACCACTCGACAAACAGACACGCCCATACTCACGCTAACCATTGGCTACAATGTAACGCAGTCAGAAAAGACCCGCCCATCACCAGACTACGCGCGCTACCATTGGATACAATACAGCTCTATAAACAGAAAGAGCTGGGGCAAGTTCAAGCTCAAACCGGTGCGCAACGTTTTGCTACGGTTTCCGGGTTGAACGACATGTTTCCTGGAAACGGTGTGCAACGGGGTTTGAGATGTGTTTTCTCTTGTTTGGTGTGTGTGTCAAAAATGTCAGCCCAATCAGCAGCAACATGTATATAAACCACGCTGTATTAAAGAGACAGCTCGCACAATGTAATTAACATCCAAATAAATTCACAAGAGCAAGTATATTGTTTGCACATGTTTAATAACAGTAAAGGCAAAATAACTGAAATAATAAGGGCACAAGTATAGATCTGGAACTTCTTTAAGTCTGTCTAAATATCATTTAGTAATTGCAATGTGTTCTGGTCCATATCCTTTCCTTAGGAAGGTGTGCTAGACACTGATTAATGTGACATAAAAATACTATACATATTTATATATTTTGCTATTGTATTCTGGAGTGACACTTTCATAAACTTTTCTATACTGCTCTGATTATATAATGATAAATATTACAATATCATAGCACAACAACAGTGATTAGCAGTGATGATAATACTCACAATAAAAATAATGTCATATAGATCATAACACAGTCTCGGAGTATCCTTCACCTGAAATGTTTGTCTTTTCATCCTGAAATGCGAGGCAAATGTTGGATAACAATAATTAGGAACCACGGTTTCCACAAATCCCTTCACTCGATTGGGATATTCTCCTTTATTCTGGAGGGCAAGGGCAGTGACTGTAACATCGAGCGTATTTTGCAGTATTAAACACGTATTTATTCAGATTTCATCAGGCTCCGAAAATTCTTCAAAAAGAACACAAAGAATGGCCTTCTCAGCTGCCATAGTTGCAACTCTTGCTTCATCAGAACAGGGTGTTCAACGCACCACCGTTTCCGTTTAAAAAACGTTTTGCACCGTTTTTGTCGGGGCTGAACGCAGCCCTGAAGACATATCCCTGTGGAAGAACAGTATACGGAGCCTCACACAATCACAAGCCTCCACAAATTAGTTAGTAAGTATGCAAAACACTTTTAAGCTGCATGCAAAAGATTATGAGCTTTTGTATAAACTCAATGTTGTAATATAGCGCTATGTCCTAGTCGCAGGCAAATATATGGATATTCCAATATATGAACACATTGATGTAGAAAAACATTTCTCGTCAGTTTTTCTTAATCTTAGCATGCATTATTACAAAGCATTTTGGCTGAGTAATTGTTTTAAAATAAATAAATTGCTATAAGGTAAAGGGACATTTACCTGTCCTCCAAATACAGGTAGATAAAAGTAGTAAAAAGACGTGTAGAAATTTGTAAATATTACAATATCATAGCACAACAACAGTGATTAGCAGTGATGATAATACTCACAATAAAAATAATGTCATATAGATCATAACACAGTCTCGGAGTATCCTTCACCTGAAATGTTTGTCTTTTCATCCTGAAATGCGAGGCAAATGTTGGATCACAATAATTAGGAACCACGGTTTCCACAAATCCCTTCACTCGATTGGGATGTTCTCTTTTATTTTGGACGGCAATGGCAGTGACTGTAAGATCGAGCGTATTTTGCAGTATTAAACACGTATTTATTCAGATTTCATCAGGCTCCGAAAATTCTTCAAAAAGAACACAAAGCATGGCCTTCTCAGCTGCCATAGTTGCAACACTTGCGTCATCAGAACAGGGCGTTCAACGCACCACCGTTTCCGTTTAAAAAACGTTTTGCACCGTTTTTGTCGGGGCTGAACGCAGCCCTGAAGACATATCCCTGTGGAAGAACAGTATACGGAGCCTCACACAATCACAAGCCTCCACAAATTAGTTAGTAAGTATGCAAAACACTTTTAAGCTGCATGCAAAAGATTATGAGCTTTTGTATAAACTCAATGTTGTAATATAGCGCTATGTCCTAGTCGCAGGCAAATATATGGATATTCCAATATATGAACACATTGATGTAGAAAAACATTTCTCGTCAGTTTTTCTTAATCTTAGCATGCATTATTACAAAGCATTTTGGCTGAGTAATTGTTTTAAAATAAATAAATTGCTATAAGGTAAAGGGACATTTACCTGTCCTCCAAATACAGGTAGATAAAAGTAGTAAAAAGACGTGTAGAAATTTGAAATATTAAAATGGGCATTTATTTATATGTATGTATATTTGTGAGAATAGATAGATAGATACATAGGTGTGTGTGTGTTCAAAAGTTTTAATGACAAAAGTCAGTAAAACATTTTCGAAAGAAATGAACACTTTTCAAGGATGCATTCAGTTGATCAAAAAGGACAGTAGTGACATTTATAAATTTACTATTTCAAATAAATGGTGTTCTTTCTAACTTTCATCCTGAAAAAGCAAAACATGACATTTTGAATTTTAAGACATTTAAATCGTTTTTTTCTCCTCTCTCTTCTCAGTAGTGAAGCATTATGGGTGGTCAGGTGTCCATTGATGAGAATGTCTATGTGGTGATTGTTGGCGGTGGTTTTGGTGGCATTGCAGCTGCCTTAACACCTTAAACATCATGGGGTGCCCTTCATGCTTATTGACATCCTGGATGCATTTCATCACAACGTTGCAGCGCTGCGTGCCTCAGTTCAAGCTGGTATGGTAATAATAAGATGCCTAATGTACTAAAACAAGCAGCTAGAATAATACAATAATGCAGTTTTTTGTATGTTCATCTAGGTTTTGCGAAACAGACCTTCATGCCATACAAAGAGACATTTGGACTGAATTTCCTCCAAGGCCGTGTCATACAGATAGACAGTGCTGGGGGTAAGGCATTACAAGTAACGTGAGTTACGTGATCAGATTACTTTTTTCAAGTAACTAGTAAAGTAACGCATTACTTTTTAATTTACAAGAGAATATCGGAGTTACTTTTCCAAATAAGTAACGCAAGTTACTTTTTTTCCCCAATGTATTGATTGACAGCTCTCCTGTTCCCATGTTGAGAGAAATCAGAAGATGTTACTGTAATTCTAAAATAAATATGAATATGCATTAATTCATCTCACTCACAAAAAAAAAACACACAGATTCAGTATTCCTCAAAATGAATAAAAAGAATGCAACTCAGAACCTGCAATAATTAAATGTTAAACAACACAAATATCCTTTATGTATTTAATCCCATTCTGTTAACCAATGTCTTTGCTTCTGACCTTCGATGATCCAGTTCAACCGTACTAATAAGCACAAATTACTCTAGACAATTACTCTAGTCTTTTTTTATTGCTGAAGTGTGTTGAAATGTCTTCTTCTGCATTCTACTGTACGGACGTACATTTACTTTCCCTTCAGCCTGAGGCTTATTCATTTCACTTTTGGTGTGAAAAGGCTTTTATACAGTATTTGCCAAAAAATCCAACTTTTTTTTTTAAACAAACAAGAAAGCTCTGTCCAGATTTAAAAAGTAACGCAAAAGTAACGTAACACATTACTTTCCATAAAAAGTAACTACGTACCGTAATTAGTTACTTTTTTATGGAGTAACGCAATATTGTAACGCATTACTTTTAAAAGTAACATTCCCCAACACTGCAGATAGACACAGAAATGCAGACAGTTGTGCTTGACAATGGAAAGGTAAGATATATTACAATGTTACAGCTGAAGAAAACAAAATATGAGCATATGTGAGCTTTAATGAGTGCCAATATTAATCTACAGCAAGTACGTTATTCACACATCATTCTGTGCACTGGAACAAGCGGACAATCTCCAGGCAAACATAATTCTGTGGACACCTACCAATCAGCCATTCAGAAGTATGAGGACTTTGTTAAAGTGGTGAGTTTTGTTATTAGGCATGTTTATTTTGAGCTGTTACATAACCACAGTGTGGTGTGATCTTAAGTGGCAACACAGACTAAACTGTTAAAAAGCTAGATTTATTTACATTTTCATGCAGTGTTTCAGATCCAGGAAGCAAACACTGTTGTAGTTGTTGGTGGCGGAACCACCGGTGTTGAAATGGCTGCTGAGATCAGGACTGAATTTACTAATAAGAATGTAAAGCTCTGCATTCACACACAAATAGACTTTGCACTCTTATTCTAAATTGTGAACTTAAATGTTTGTTTTTTTTTTTACGCAAATTTCATCTAGGTGATTCTGATCCACCCGCGTGAGGAGGTGGCTGATCCTGATCTATTGCATTCAGTCAAAGAGCAAGCCAAACAGGTGCTGCTGGAAAAGGGGGTGGAGCTTTTGCTAGGTAATGATCTTGCGTGTCAAGGTTGCTTAGCATCTACATTGTATTCCTTTGCCTGATGTGGGAAATACAGTGAGAAATATGAGACACTGGAGACCCAGTGTTGCTGATAAAGATATTGCTGTTATTTGACTTTAATAAAATGTTAACTCGGTGGAAAACATATTGTCTCATGATGTTTGGCATAAAAGAAAAATCTATCATTTTTGACCCATACAATGTTTTTATGGCTATTGCTAAAAATATACCCCAGCGACTTAAGACTGGTTTTGTGGTCCAGGTTCACATATGTGTTTACATCCCCAGAGGGAATTTTTATTTTTTTTGATGGCTGCTTTGTGTGAATTCACTGAAATACATTTCAAAGAAATGAACAACACACAACTGAAGAATTTTATTAGTTTTGCAACAAAACATAATTAATTGCATCATTACTCATGAATAATTATCCTAATTTATCCCCTTTATGTTTTTATTTCTCAACTATTAAAATGCTTATTAAATAATTGTTCATCCTCCATAGTCCATAAAATGTTATTTTATTAAATATAATAAAATCTATGCAAATGAAAAAAAAATCTATTGGCTGCATTTCAAACACTGATTATTAATACAGTATATGTAAATGTTTTTGGATTACCCCATATTTTATGTGCACGATAACATATTTATGGCTAATTCATACAGAATGATCATACATTATTATAAACTACACTTCCATTTTAATTGTACTTTATTAAATGTAAATAATGAGTATGAATCTTCATCTTCAAATCTTTTCTGAATGGCATAGAACCCTGGTTAGGATTGCGTACTTGTGCAGTTGCAAAGCTTTGAGAATGTTATAGGTATGATTTTATATCACACAATTGTTTGTTGACTTGTAGTAGTTGTGCCCTCATATGACCTCATTTAATTGGTTGATCCTTCACCCACTTACTCTCTCTCTCTCTCGCTCTCTCTGTGTTTATATTTGATCTTTTTCACCTCATATTTCAGCTGCTTGTATGGCAGAGAATGGTGCTCTGAAGGTGAACAAGCACCTGCAAGTAGAAGGCTTTGACAGTGTGTATGCTGTGGGTGCCTGTGCCGATCTCGATGAACCCAAGTTGGCGTATCATGCTGGACTTCATGCTGCGGTTGCTGCCACCAATATCATAAATAGTCTGACAGGAAAATCTTTAACCTCATATCGCACAGGTAACAACCATCACCAAGTGAATTAGTTTCAGCTGTCCTTTGGGAGCTCTTTTTTAAAAAGTTCATTTTTCATCATTATTTTATAATACAATTCAGACAGCTTTCTTGATGAGTTTTATGCCACTTTATGTCCATTGATCAATGTCCTTTTCCCAATCAGGAAATGTGACTATGCTGATTGCTATGGGCAAGGATGCTGGAGTAGGCCAGTTTAATGGCTATAAACTACCTCGCTTTTTGGTCACCAAGGGAAAGAGCCAAAGCTTGCTGCTGTGGAAGAGCTGGAGGGAAATGGGGCAGAAAGCTCCTAATTAACACAAGGTTAACAAACAATGTTTACATGATACTCAAAATGTCTGGACTATAACACAGTTCCATTTTACTTGACTTCATTTATCACTTTTTTAACAAAATGTTTTTACATTTATCATTGTTGTAATATTAAAGGTACAATATGTAAGTTTTCGCCGCTAGAGGGCGCATATTCAAAACAAACAAAGACGTAGTTTGATGACACTGTGACTGAGTGTGGAATCATGGGAGCTGTCGTCTTCATCCCCACAGCCGATGCAATCCGACGGGACTCAGGCAGAAATCATGTTCATTGATGAGCTAATGTATTAAAGGTTTATTAACATCGTAGTATGAAGCAGAGTGAGGCGGAAAGCCGTCGAAGCGAAATGAGGCCGCTGAAGCAATTGCTAATGAGAGACGAGAGTGACACACGGCTCGAAAGCAGCGGAGCTTTTATTATGCCACACTTTAGCGCTTCCGCTCCTTCCATTCGTGCGTATATGGGGTAAAGCAGCGCTGTTTTATCATACTAGATACATTTGGAAGTTCTGTTATAATGCTACTCTGTGCGGTCATCACCTGTCTAATAAAACACACAACATATTAAAGTGTCTTTGGTGTTCGAGGGGTTATGACGTCATTGGCAGGTGACACATTGACACTATGGACACGGTCCATGTCACTAGTTAAAATTGCTTATTTCTCTGGATTTAAACATTCTTCGAAACATTTGGGATAATGTAAGTACACAAGTCAGCAAAATATATAACACTGTTCTAGTGGTTCTAGTAGTTTTTGGATATTTTAATTAAAAAATCTTACATATTGTGCCTTTAATTAAAACCAGACCAGCAGAAGGATGCTTTATATTGTACAAATAACCAACATTATATATACTTATATATATATATATATATATATATATAATGTTGTGTGTATATATATATATATATATATAATCATGAATTGTATTTTTTAATCTTTTTTGAAAACAATTAAAAGCAACATTTTATATATTTAATTTTTTGAATACTTTTGTCATAATTTCCATCAATTAAATTTTTTTTACCAGCGAAAACGAGACGATAACGAAGTAAAAACTAAAAAATTTTCATCCAAAAATAATAGAGAGATGAAAATGTTATGGAGGGACGATTTGGGAAGAGATCCAGTCAGAAGTAATCTCTTGCGTGGTTGGGAGTTCAGATGTGCACATTTGAACTGACATGTAGCCTACTGACATAAGTTTGCATACACTTTAGATGTTATCTCCAGGAATATACAGTATAGCCTAATGCATTACACTGTAACTAAACCCATATCTATTGTAGATTTAGTCGACTAAATCTAGACTAAAACTAAAACAATTCAGATGACTACATCTAAATGGCATTTTAGTCCAAAGACTATGACTAAAACTAAATAAAAAATTTCTGTCAAAATGAACAATGATTTGTTAAAGAAATAAATCCATGCTACTCTGTTGGTATTAATTAGTTCTCATATCTTGCTGCATTGGCCAGGTGATGTTTGATGAACTGTTAGTGTTTCTCCACTAGAGGACAATCATACAATAAAAATCAAATCCCTCTAGCCTGGTCAACAAAGCAAGATGCTGAGTCACTGAATAGATAAGAAATTGTTTTTCAGAATTATTGAAATTAAAAATACTAAAAATACTTTGTTTTTTTCCCCAATGAACAGGGAATGTCTTTACTCAAGTTCAGCGGTTTTCTGAACTGAACTGAGTGATTCACACAAAGGGAAACAATATCAAATTTTTAAGAAACCATTAAACCTGTCTAATTAGTTTTGTAAAGGTGCAGTGTGCAATTTCTAATCCTCTAACAGCACCAAAATGGAAACGTAATCTGTCTGAATCATGGCACACTACATTGTTGTCACATGACCTCATCATGAATGGTGTTATCATTTTGGAGCTAAAAAGGGCTGCATTTTAAATTCAATTTAGTGTAAAAAAATCTTTTGGCAGTTAATTAAAATAATGAATATTAATTTGCAGTTCAATCATCAGACTGAAAAGATCAAGAGAAATACATTGCACTGTGAGATGCACAAAATTCTGAACACAGTTAATCACAAAGAAAGCTTCCAGAGCTGGAAATCACTGCACTCAGTGCTTCAAAATGCCCCACAATGATGCAGTCATGTTTGGAGCTGGTGACTGGGAAGGCCATTAGCATTTGGTGTTCATGAAACCCTTGATACATTGTCCTGAAACCAAGGTATTGTGTTCTTTATATCACATTACACATCTTTGCTCGTTGGCCTTGGATACAGGTGGTTTTAAATAGCAAAATGCCATAAATTCCAGCTTTGAGAAGCTCACAAGTCACAACCCATGTTTGAGTTGAGTCTGGTTCACACAGGCACTGATTCAATTCAGAGGTTGTTTTAGTTTGGCTGTAGTTTTGTGGCTTTCAGCCAATATCCTCTGGGATGTTGCTCTACTCCAATGTGAATGTCAGCTAGCATTGTCCATGTTAATGCAGTTTGTTCATGGTTGTCATTTGTTGTCCTTATTGTTAAGGATGATCTCTACCATGCAGTTATATATTGTTTTAACATTTTTTTTTTAAACAAATTAAACTCATGTCATTATTTACTGACCCTCATGTCATTCCAAACCCACAAGAAGTTTGGAAGTTCATCTTCCAAACACAAATAAAAATATTTTCAAAGGCACTTGAGAGTGCACCTGTCATTTCTGTACTCCATTGAAAGTCCGTTCCACAAAAACTTCAGAAAGTAAAAGTAATCCATACAAACTGAGCGGTTTAACTCAAGTCTTCTGAAGAGACAATCTACGATAAATAGATTTAATTTAGGCTTTTACTAACATAAAAACAGTGATCAACACACATACATAAAGTACATCAAATATGGTCAATAGCATAAAACGTGACAAAAGAACAAACCTCATTGGTTCTTGTGCATCAAGCATTTAAATGCTGCTGTTTACCAAGTTTCTATCCCTTTAAAACCATTTTGACATGACTAAAACTAAAACCATTTTGACTTTTTATGAGAGTTACGTCATCATTCAATTTATAGAGCCATCATCAATATATCTGCACTAAACTGTATAAAGAATTATTGTTGAGTTTAAGGCTTATTTATTAAAGAGAGGCAGCAGCATGTTTCATTCCTAATAAGTATCCACTCAAATTCCCCTGATGATTTTTTGTTAGTTGAAAACTTGATATACAATTTTGCACTGATGTGACTCAGCAAAACATGAGAAATCTAAGATTAAAAATGCATGAAATGTAAAAATGCGACGCAAGAGAGCTGTTTTAGTGCATATATGTCTGTGTATATTGG
>NW_015505296.1:1738160-1739647 GCF_001515645.1 Sinocyclocheilus grahami | reverse complement strand
ACGTGACAAAAGAACAAACCTCATTGGTTCTTGTGCATCAAGCATGTTTGAGCTGCTGTTTACCAAGTTTCTATCCCTTTAAAACCATTTTGACATGACTAAAACTAAAACCATTTTGACTTTTTATGAGAGTTACGACATCATTCAATTTATAGAGCCATCATCAATATATCTGCACTAAACTGTATAAAGAATTATTGTTGAGTTTAAGACTTATTTATTAAAGAGAGGCAGCAGCATGTTTCATTCCTAATAAGTATCCACTCAAATTCCCCTGATAATTTTTTGTTAGTTGAAAACTTGATATACAATTTTGCACTGATGTGACTCAGCAAAACATGAGAAATCTAAGATTAAAAATGCATGAAATGTAAAAATGTGACGCAAGAGAGCTGTTTTAGTGCATATATGTCTGTGTATATTGGCGTGGTAGGATTTACTGCAGTTATGAGTTTCAAAAAACATTAAAAATATCATCAGGGAACAGCATAATATCTCGTCTCTGCTCAGTCAAAAAGCAATGAATGATATAAGCAGACAAACAATTGAATTATTTCACTTGTAAAGGGAGACAGATATAAAGGCATTCATCGATGCTCATCAAATAAATCTTATGTCTGAATGAGTAAGCAGAGTCAAATAGTCCGATGTGTTTCCTCTGGCTTCGTTTTAAGAAGCCAGAGGAAATAGTTCACCCAACAATGAAAATTGCCTGAAAATTTACTCACCATCAGGCTATCCAAAATGTACAGTAGATGAGCTTGTTTCTTTATCAGAACAGATTTGGAGAAATTTAATATTACATTACTTGCTCACCAATGGATCCTCTGCTGTGAATGGGTGCCGTCAGAATGAGAGTCCAAACATCTGATAAAAACATCACAATAATCCACAAGTAATCCACACCACTCCAGTCCATCAAATAATGTCTTGGGAAGTGAAAAGCTGCGTGTTTATAATAAACAAATCCACCATTAAGATGTTTTTAACTTCAAATCGTTGCTTCCGGCTAAATAGAAGTCGTCCGTCATTAATATTGCTTTATCCAGTTAAAAATGTATCTTGTCTGAATCAAGAGAGAAATATGCACAGATCAAACACCGAAAATATGTTGGTGGATTTTGATATAAGAGAACAACAGGGGAAGGACTTTTTCACTGGAGGAAGCATTATTATTTATTAAGGACTCATATTTTGGCACTGGTTTAAAGTTAAACGTCTTAATGATGGATTTGTTTCTTGCAAACATGCAGCTTTTCACTTCACAAGACATTAATTGATGGACTTGAGTCATGTCGATTACTTATAGATTATGTCTCCAGAACACATGGGCACCTCTTGTGGTTAATGTTACAGTGAATAACACATCGCATAACCTAAAGCATCCTGGGTGTTAATCAGGCAATCATGTATCTGCCTTCCCTCAGCAATTCAATTAGCTCTAAAATGAATTATGATCAGTTAATTTACAACACTCTATCAATCAT
>NW_015505296.1:1737834-1738150 GCF_001515645.1 Sinocyclocheilus grahami | reverse complement strand
CATTTTTGTTTTTAAAAGCACAAGTGTATGCAATTTAACATTTCCCATGGTATGTCTGGGAGAATGTAATGAATGGGCCTTATTGTGCTCAGTTAAATATATTTTGTCTTTCACAAAACACATCACTATATTCTAGTGTTCATTTGGAATTACCTAAAGAAAACCCTCATTAACAAGATTAAATCGTTTACAATTGCCCTCTCTCCGGCTCTAATTTACAAAGCAAACCAAGTATTCCAAGCATGCCAACCATGTCCTCAAAGTTCATGGAAAAAGAGTCGACAGTGGATTGATTCATACATCTTTCTTTCTTCTT
>NW_015505296.1:1735304-1736358 GCF_001515645.1 Sinocyclocheilus grahami | reverse complement strand
TCCATATATCATTTTTTACAAAAATCATGTAAAAATGTGAGTATTAAGATGATACATCAGGCTTTTGAGGAATGTTTTACTGCATTACATGTTTTGCCTTCCAGAGCTTGGATCATAAACTAAGCATTTAAATATAATCTTACTAAAACATATTATTGGGAGATATAGAGTGACAACTGATATTTATATGTATTTTATGTAAGTAGTCTGCTATACTGTTATAAAGATCATCTTACATTTTGACAATATAAAGATCAGCAACTGCACCAAACTGCATATTTTTGCACAGTCTGGGCCTCTGCATAAATGTGAGGTGTTTTAAGTATTCTCCTTTATCATACTATATGAACCATAAAATTCTGGTGTATCAAATATGATTCTCAACAAAAAAACATATACGCAGTCTTTTTATTATTATTATTATTATTATTTTAGACTACCATGTTACCAGGTAATGGACTGTTAACTATATAGTGCAATGCACTATTGGTCTCAAAGTATCTCAACAAACGTTCTCCTGTGGGACAGAATGGTGCATGCAGCCCAACAGTGCTCATCCTCTTAGTGCTTCCTTTGCAGATTCAGCAAAAACATGCCTCATCATACAAATGCAGTAACCGTATCAGTTTCATACAGAAACAGCAGCTGTACTGCTAGAAGATGCTCAAATCACTCATACTTTTTTCAACCCTTCCCCTCCTAACACTTGTCATCATTATACAGTTTAACACTCGCCGTTCAGAATCCAATCAGTTCTTGATGTATTTGGAATTAATTCACAATTTCCCTTAATATGTTAGCAATATTGAGTGTGTGGATTTGGAGTAAGATTAAATCATCACTCTATACATGATTATCATTACTGCATGAGGTCAAAGTCTGTATTTTACACTGAATTAACTTTAATCTTAAAAGGATCAGATATCCCAAAAGTGCACTTAATTGTAATCTGAAAACACACTTTCAGATAATGTAATATTAATGAAATATCAGGCCACATAATTGTACTTACAGAGAGTACACTTTCATGACTTTCTTAACACAATTAAAAAAA
>NW_015505296.1:1730410-1734055 GCF_001515645.1 Sinocyclocheilus grahami | reverse complement strand
ATTTTGTTACCATTGCCATGCATTATACGACTGATAGACTGCAAACGGCTGGACTTAAAAATCACAATTTGAGTTCTACTGAAGAAACAAAGCCACCTACACCTTGGATGCCCTGGGGGTAAGCAGATAAACATCACATTTTCATTTTTGGGTGAACTATCCCTTTAAGGACATTTTTGTCAGTGATTAGGTCAGAACCTTTTTTACCCACGCATATTTATGATGGAATTTAGGTGTAGAATTATGATATTACCATACTGAAGTCACATGAGGACTAAATTAGATGAGTGAAGTGTGACGTACACAACAAAAACATGCCTATGACCCTAGAAAGCCTACTTATCATATTTGAAATGCAAATTTCTAAGGCTTTTAAATGATCAACATGATCAAAACTTTGCTGACTACTTGCCTTCTGACTGAGAGTTCATACTGTTTTAGCAAGTAAAAGCCTATGCCTATTAGCATAACTAAAAATGTCAGTAACACTTTAGATTAGGGAACACTATTCATTATTAACTTATTAGCATGCATATTACTAGCATATTGCCTGCTTATTAGTACTTATAAAGCACATATTATTGTCTTGTCAAAACGTCCCCCTATCATTTTCATAAATTAAGCGAAAGAATAACTTTTATATTGTTAGTAATGTTTCAAGATTTTCAACACTTGCTGGACTGAAACAACTTAGGTTTACTTGACTGTCCATATATCATTTTTTACAAAAATCATGTAAAAATGTGAGTATTAAGATGATACATCAGGCTTTTGAGGAATGTTTTACTGCATTACAAGGTGTCAATGATTGTCTTCTGGACAACTCAGATGGTCAGATCAGCAGTCTTCCCCATGATTGTGTAGCCTAGTGAACCAAACTGAGAGACCATTTTGAAGGCTCAGGAAACCTTTGCAGGTGTTTTGAGTTGATTAGCTGATTGGCATGTCACCATATTCTTAATTTGTTGAGATAGTGAATTGGTGGGTTTTTGTTAAATGTGAGCCAAAATCATTACAACTAAAAAAACCCAAAGACTTAAACTACTTCAGTCTGTGTGCATTGAATTTATTTAATACACGAGTTTCACAATTTGAGTTGAATTACTGAAATAAATTAACTTTTCCACGACATTCTAATTTATTGAGATGCACCTGTATAATATTGTGACATGTGACTCATGTCCTGATGTTGTTCCCCCTTCTCTCTCCCTCCCTCCACTTTCATGTCATTCTATATATACTATAATTTACAACATCAAAACATGCCCTTAAATGCATGGGAAATACTCTGACCTTATATCTTCACAGTTCACATTGTAAAAATCCGAAAACAATTATTTAAATCTTAAATTTATGTTCAGCGTCAGATTGAAACAAGTAGTTTGGGGCACATAATGTTTTAAAAAGTGTTTTACGAGATACATTTTTGAGGTCACTTTGAAAAAAGTATAAAACTTCTCAAACTGACTGAATGCAAATATTAAACTCCTTCCTCAAGCAGGATGACCTGGAAACTGGAGACTTTGTAAGGTCAATTTACTTTCCTGTTGAGTGGTGGCGCCAAGAGTTTGAGACTACTAATATACAAAAAGCTACCAATCCACTTCCTGGTACAGGCAGCCAAAAAGTATAGTACTAATAATCTCAATCAGGGTAGACACCATATTTACTTTGGATTAAAGATGGCGTCTCCCCTTTATAACGTCAGTTGAGCCAAAGCAACAGGTTGCTCCAGAAGCACAATCTCTGTCAACAGTGAAGTGTTATTTGCATTAGATTAAAAGTAACTGCTTATCAGCAGAAACCCTACAACAGTCTTTTCGAGTCCTTCCATACTCAAACTTTCCAATCTATGAGCATGTTAATATATATATATATATAAATAAATCATTTGGAGGACGAATTACCTTTTCAATGTTCACAGAATTTGTAGTGCATAATGGCTGAAGATGGTAGGTCTTTGCAGAAGCTTGGTGGAAAAAGAGTAAGCAAAGATGGTGGCAGGGCACATTCTGTTTTTCTCAAGTACCTAAATTGATTTTGGTGTGGAGTTTCTTGGGCAGCAGCCAGGGGCTAATGCAGTTTCATCCTGCCACTCCCTGTCTCAGATGCAGAAACATAAAGAGAGATGGACATATGTGATGAATATGAAACACAGACATCCTTCTATTTACAAGGCCCTAAGACAGAAGAATGAACATCAAGAGTGTATACGTACATGCATTGGGAATATATGTCTATACATAAATACTCTAAACTTCAACCCATGTTTTATTTGTCAATCACAAGTTTATTTAATTAATAATGTATCACAAATAACGAGCAATGTGAACATGCCAAATAAACATGCCTGTGATTTGCTGTTTTCTGTTGCAGTAATACCTTTCCTAAACTTTATAGAAAGCCTCTAACAGGATTCAAACTGTTGAATAGTAAATAGTAATTTCCTTCATTAATAAGGCTGCTAATAAATGAATAAAACTGACATACTGCATATCCAGACAAGAATTCATGATATGAATGTTAATTGACCTAATTTCAATGATACATACAAACTTACAAACCTGTCCAATCTTCTTATGTGTGTGTGTGCCACTAAACAAAATAACTAAATTGATTAGCCCAATGGAAATGTTTCTTCTGAAATGTATGAGAAAAAAAAGAAAATGTTTTGTATATATATATATATATATTAAATATTTTTTTTTATAAAGTACCATAGTAAACAAAAAAACTTGCTAAAAATGAATGTTATCAACATACTTAGATAATTTGGTCTTGGAAGCATTTGATAAGTGTTTGAATTTATACTGAGATTACGGTCTTTTGATGGCAGACTTTGCTATCTGCAAATCTGAGTACAGTTTGAGACATTAGGTATGTTTACATGCACTTCTATGAACCCTAAACATAGCAATCTGATTCATATATTTATTTACATATGCATTACATGTATTCCAAACAAAAGAAGACAGCCACCATGTGTGACTAGAGAAAGCCACCTCGATAATGTTACCGTGAGTATAATTGTCCTGTTTGCCTTTATGACAAAAAGAATGCTTACATGTATGTTTTAGCAAATATTTAGTAAATAATATAGACTCCACCACTGACCGGTTTTTAAGATGTGAGGTATAAATAAACATATGCACACTTTAATCGATAGATGTAAAATGTATGCAAATGTCCATATCACAGCACTTTGCTTTTGCAATTTAGATGATAGTTAGATTCAAGAGTTTACATGCTTAATTTTTTCTGTCAATCAGATTATTTCAGGTCTACGCACCTTCCAGTCCAACTGGAATTTCATTCCGATCAATTGAGGTGTTTACATGAAGGCTTTTCAGCCTGATTGAGCCATCAAATTGATTATAAATGGATTACATGGGTGCATGTAAACAGCTATTGTTCAGATCTCTTCTGACTGAAAGTCAACTTTTTTTTGTAAATAAAGATTAATGTTCTGCAAGATACAAATAAAGAATATGTTTGGCAAGAAAATACTATTTCTACTTCATAATGTCCTGTCATGTTTTTACTTAGTGCTTCTTTGTAATTATTTGAAAAATGTACTAGCAATTTATTAGTGAAAATTGTTTCAAAGCCAATATTTTTTCAATGTAGACCAGATTATTAGATATC
>NW_015505296.1:1729245-1729547 GCF_001515645.1 Sinocyclocheilus grahami | reverse complement strand
TGGATAGCTGGCCAATCACAGCAGACCTCGCTTTTTCAGACCGATGAGCTTTGTAAAAATCGACGCGTTTCAAAAAGGCGGGGCATAGAGGAGAAACAATAATGTACAGTATGTGGAAAATAATGTGTTTTTTTTACTTTAAACCGCATAAACACATTTCATTACACCAAATACACAAAATAATGTTCTTTTTAGCAGCATCATATGACCCCTTTAAGAATATTCTTTTAAAGTACAGGTGCATCTCAATAAATTAGAATGTCGTGGAAAAGTTCATTTATTTCAGTAATTCAACTCAAATT
>NW_015505296.1:1707827-1729199 GCF_001515645.1 Sinocyclocheilus grahami | reverse complement strand
AGTTTAAGTCTTTGGTTCTTTTAATTGTGATGATTTTGGCTCACATTTAACAAATGGTAACAAATGGTCAGGGTAGACACCATATTTAGCCTTGTTTTCATTCACTTTGGATTAAAGATGTTTATAACTCCCCTTTATAACGTCAGTTGAGCCAAAGCAACAGGTTGCTCCAGAAGCACAATCTCTGTCAACAGTGAAGTGTTATTTGCATTAGATTAAAAGCAACTGCTTATCAGCAGAAACCCTACAACAGTCTTTTCGAGTCCTTCCATACTCAAACTTTCCAATCTATGAGCATGTTAATATATATATATATATAAATAAATCATTTGGAGGACGAATTACCTTTTCAATGTTCACAGAATTTGTAGTGCATAATGGCTGAAGATGGTAGGTCTTTGCAGAAGCTTGGTGGAAAAAGAGTAAGCAAAGATGGTGGCAGGGCACATTCTGTTTTTCTCAAGTACCTAAATTGATTTTGGTGTGGAGTTTCTTGGGCAGCAGCCAGGGGCTAATGCAGTTTCATCCTGCCACTCCCTGTCTCAGATGCAGAAACATAAAGAGAGATGGACATATGTGATGAATATGAAACACAGACATCCTTCTATTTACAAGGCCCTAAGACAGAAGAATGAACATCAAGAGTGTATACGTACATGCATTGGGAATATATGTCTATACATAAATACTCTAAACTTCAACCCATGTTTTATTTGTCAATCACAAGTTTATTTAATTAATAATGTATCACAAATAACGAGCAATGTGAACATGCCAAATAAACATGCCTGTGATTTGCTGTTTTCTGTTGCAGTAATACCTTTCCTAAACTTTATAGAAAGCCTCTAACAGGATTCAAACTGTTGAATAGTAAATAGTAATTTCCTTCATTAATAAGGCTGCTAATAAATGAATAAAACTGACATACTGCATATCCAGACAAGAATTCATGATATGAATGTTAATTGACCTAATTTCAATGATACATACAAACTTACAAACCTGTCCAATCTTCTTATGTGTGTGTGTGCCACTAAACAAAATAACTAAATTGATTAGCCCAATGGAAATGTTTCTTCTGAAATGTATGAGAAAAAAAAGAAAATGTTTTGTATATATATATATATATATTAAATACATTTTTTATAAAGTACCATAGTAAACAAAAAAACTTGCTATAAATGAATGTTATCAACATACTTAGATAATTTGGTCTTGGAAGCATTTGATAAGTGTTTGAATTTATACTGAGATTACGGTCTTTTGATGGCAGACTTTGCTATCTGCAAATCTGAGTACAGTTTGAGACATTAGGTATGTTTACATGCACTTCTATGAACCCTAAACATAGCAATCTGATTCATATATTTATTTACATATGCATTACATGTATTCCAAACAAAAGAAGACAGCCACCATGTGTGACTAGAGAAAGCCACCTCGATAATGTTACCGTGAGTATAATTGTCCTGTTTGCCTTTATGACAAAAAGAATGCTTACATGTATGTTTTAGCAAATATTTAGTAAATAATATAGACTCCACCACTGACCGGTTTTTAAGATGTGAGGTATAAATAAACATATGCACACTTTAATCGATAGATGTAAAATGTATGCAAATGTCCATATCACAGCACTTTGCTTTTGCAATTTAGATGATAGTTAGATTCAAGAGTTTACATGCTTAATTTTTTCTGTCAATCAGATTATTTCAGGTCTACGCACCTTCCAGTCCAACTGGAATTTCATTCCGATCAATTGAGGTGTTTACATGAAGGCTTTTCAGCCTGATTGAGCCATCAAATTGATTATAAATGGATTACATGGGTGCATGTAAACAGCTATTGTTCAGATCTCTTCTGACTGAAAGTCAACTTTTTTTTGTAAATAAAGATTAATGTTCTGCAAGATACAAATAAAGAATATGTTTGGCAAGAAAATACTATTTCTACTTCATAATGTCCTGTCATGTTTTTACTTAGTGCTTCTTTGTAATTATTTGAAAAATGTACTAGCAATTTATTAGTGAAAATTGTTTCAAAGCCAATATTTTTTCAATGTAGACCAGATTATTAGATATCTCAAAAAAAAAAAAAAAAAATCTAAGAAGCAGGAGACTGCGGAAATGTCCATCTGAGCTGCCTAGTAGAAACATGTAAGATATTGAAGAGCTCTTAATTGTAATTTTTCGATCAAAATCAAAAAACCTAGAAACTCTTCTTTAAACTGGTTTGATTTAGATCCACAAAGGCCATAAAATACGACTGCTGTAGTCTGAGTGTGGCGATCCGGCGCGCTGAACTGGTCTCAGGTTGACGTCACAGTCTGGTACCTTTCTGAGATCATTTTTTATTCTTAGACATGAAATCATAAATCATTTAGCCATGGTCTTAGTGGCTATCCTCAGAAGGATGGAGTCGTGCAGAAACAAGGGGAGACATTCCCACAGACATGTCTCGTAACCCTATATCAGACAAAACTATTTATCAGAAGTTTGTGAATGTCAGCCAGCTCAGGTACACAGCTGCTCTTAAACACATTAGTCTAGTCACCTGACAAACTGCATCCTCACTTCCTCTTCTGACATGAAAACATGTACTGTGTGGTGTCAAATCCAATTACACATCTCTGCCGCATGCCTATAAAGATGGAATGTTTTTCTTGTGTTGTAAACCAATCAGCTGTCAGACGGTCCAGAGCATCTCTGCGGCAATTGGTCAGAAGTGATCAGAAGGATGGAGTGAGATGCTTAGAAGGAGGGATTTGCATTGTTTAGGACAGCCCCCTGTCCCAAGTCAGTTATACCCCCTTTAGTTGTTTTTGCGTGCTAGAGAGACCGCGTTTATTCTGGCAGGGTAGAGTGCAGCCTCAATCCTGTGAAGTACGAACTAGTGTGGATGGAGCACGACATCTCTCTCCGTCCCTCCCTCGCATGCCAAGTCAGACTGACTTTATCTCTGTTCACCAGCTCCGACTTTATTTTGTCCTCTGCATCTGGAGTGACTGACTGAGAGGAAAAAGGAAGAAGCAGGTTCTTCAGCCTCGGAGGAAGAGAGCGAGGCTTCCTAAAACAGTGCGTCACCAGAAACCACTACTGAGAGCCTGGACAAGACCCCCAGAAGACAGCCACCATGTGTGACTGTTTTCACCTGGCATTTCCCAACTGGCATGCGTCAGCCGCGGGTGGGCATCATTCTTTATTTTGCTCTGTCTCTTTAGCTTTTCTCTATGTGTGTCTGTTTCACTCTGCATGCTCTGTGCTATTTTTATCTCCGCACTCAGCATCACTGGTGGCAGGACAATATAATTGTGCAGTTGGGCTGTGCATGTGTGAGTTAGTGGGACACTGGTGCTTGAGCTTGTTGACAAGCATCACTGCATTTCTCTGCTGAGATGACGCTGCACTGTGTGTGATCTGGGTGTGTCTGCAGTAAAGGGGGCGTGGCTATGTGGCTGTGGGTGTATCAACTGAGTTATGCAGTATTTTATCAACAGCATCTGCAGTGTGTTTGTTTACAGTGTTGAGAGTGTGATTTCTAAGCGTTTAGGAATTGTTGAATTTGGATAGTATTGTTTACAAGGATTTATGAAGGCTTATAAGCTTATTTTTTGTAGATTTGTAAAAAACATTTTCCCTAATATTTTTATTTTAATAAAAAGCACATTTTTATTTCAATGATTTCTATGATGTTTAATAAAAAAAAATCAATAAATATGTATGTGTACATATCATAAATATATTGACAATATATTTATATTAATAGATTTTTATAAAATATAATCCACACACACACATTATATATATATATATATATATATATATAATTTTTAAAAATATAATTACATACACATGTACATTAAGACAAAGTGTCTCTTCAAAATCCAAGACTCCATAACATACTGATATAACCTACATTTATTTAAAATATATATAATTTATATTTATAATTCTATAAACATTTTAATAATAATGTTATATTTCAATACAATATTTGTAATATTGTTATTTAAAACTGATTTATTAATTAATAGTAATTCATGTAATAAGTGTTTTTATAAAATATACGAGATGTATACATAAGCCAAAGTGTCTCCACAACATAGCAATATATATAAAAAATAAATAAATAAAAATATTTTTTTTAATATAAAAAAAATTGAAAATACACTTTATGCATCTTACCTTGCATGTATCTTTGTCTAATATTTTCTATAGCTATCTTTGGTTGTGTCATTCTATGTTACAGTAACTTGATGGTGGTGCTCTTTTTGGCTTCATTATCAAAAGACTTTGAAATGCAATTAATCTGTTAACCAAACAGCTCTAAATCATTTGGTCACCTTGTCTCATTTAATTAAACTAGCAGCTTTATCTATATATATATATATATTTTTTTTTTGACCTTCAGATGAACTTCAAGCTCTTTAGTTATACAAACAAACACTTAAACTAACATTTAAAGGGAAATGCTACAAAAATGGCTTGATCTGAAAAGAGCTGTTTTTACAGGGTAAAATAAAAGGTGTTTTTACGCTACCATTGAGAAATTTTAACTAAACTATGTTACAGACTTTTCATTAAGACCCTAAATAATTATATCAACTTGTGGAAAATGGGCATCATATGACCCCTTTAACCAACAAAAGATAAATAAATATGTTAAGCAACCCTACTGTATCTGAAAAATTAGTTTAATTTGTCTCTCTTTCGTATTTGTCTTATTGCCTTATTCTGCTTCTTTTTCAAAAATTATAAATGATATATATTATATATGAACAACTATAATTTTTATAAGTTGCTCCCTTTTCACTACTGTTAAAGGGGTGGTTGACTGTTTTTTTTATAGGCTTGATTGTGTTTATGGGGTGCAGTCTAACATGTGTTAATGCTTCGTTTGTTAAAAAAAAACATTATTTTTCACATAATTTACCTTTATTCCACACCTTTCTGTCCCTTCTCCTCTGACCGTGCTGATCATTTCCTGCTTTTGTGAAGCCCCGCCCTCAGAAATACACAATGGACTCTGATTGGTTAGCTAGTCCAGTGTGTTGTGATTGGCTAAACCGCCTCTTGCGCGTGTCTAAACGTCCCACCCCTCAACATAGCGGCATGTGCTCCGGTTGTATTGTAAACAATGACGTTGTCTATATTGCTAATCAATTTGAGCCCGATTGAGACGCAGAGGATATTAGTGAAGAGGATCGCGCAGAACCTGTGCAAGCACGGCTTTTAATGGTAGGCCTATGTTTTTTGTTTGTTGTTGTCTCATACTTTTAGATACGCTGTTATTTGTAAATGCTACTGCTTCTGTTAGCTTTTAATATACAGTTTTATTCTGATTAAAGCTTTAATACAGTTCAGCAACCGCACGCATGTATAACGCTTCTCATAACTATAGTATGTGAAAATAAGTGTATTCACTGAGCTGATGATCTGAATGAGAGAGAGAGAGCGATGCAGAGCGTGTGCAGAACAGGGCGAGGCCAGGAACAGGATGAAAATGCTGCTTTAGAACATTGATTTTGAAACTTGTGAATCCATTAGAATCGTTAGAAGACAGAATCGCGATTCATATATGAATACATTTTATAAACGCAACCCTTTTGTTGGATCTAAGATCTAAGACTTTTTCTGTGTACACAAAAGGCCTATTTCTCTCAAATATTGTTCACAAATCTGTCTAAATCTGTGACGATCTCTCCATTTGCGTTGAACTTTCAGCTTCGTAACTTTGCAGATATTATTTATGATCAAACAGCAACATTACACACTAACTAACATTAAAAAAGTAAAATCGCAATCAACCACCCCTTTAAAGGGATAGTTCACCCAAAAATGAAAATAGTCATAATTTATTCAGGTTTTTCCAAATTCAATCCTTGATTCAAATTTCTCATAAGCTTAATTGATATGGTCTAAAGAGAGAAGAAATAATGACTATTTTTGTTTGAAGACTACATATAAAATAAATGTTGGTAACTGCAGTTTGACAAAAATGCAATGACTTTTCGTCGACTAAAACTAGACTAAAACTATGAAAGACTCAAATGACTAAAATGTGACTAAGACTATTAAGCATATTCGTCTCAAGATAATCTGATGATGTAATTGTTTAATCAACACGTCCACATCCACAAGAATAGTGATAAACTGAAATGGACAACACATGCACCTTCATATTCATATTGCTTTGCAGAGTTTCCTGGTAAAAGCTGTGGTCCCACTTCTCTTCTCTCACCCCAATAATAAATATATATATATATATACAGTATATATTAAAAATAAAGCAAAATCCCATGTTCACTTGGAAATAATGAATGTTATTATAATATACCTGACTCTGTCCACAATGAGACACACATATTTAACTGAGTGAACACTAGTTACTTTAGTCATAATGATAACAACATGCATTAAAATCAGACTAAGCAGCTTCAGACTAAGTTCAGTTTTATTGTAGTCCTTCATAACATCATAAAATTACAAAGAGAATCTGTGTGCATGCACTTTCTGTACTTTATAAGTAGTATTACAGTATTTCCTATCCTATTCATACAAATTATATACTGTAAAACTATATCACAGTATAGTCACATACATTAAATACTTTATCACTTTTTGACCAGCACTGTGAGCAAAAAATTTGATTAGGGAGTCACAACGTTACAAATTTATTAACACTGAATTTCTCAGACAATTCAAGTTGCACTCATGTCCATCTCAGTTAAGGATCAATTATTGTGCTTAAAAATAAAATAGGCTTTTTTATATAATTCAGGTTTCATTCTATTAGTGGTTTGTTGCTTGCTAAATCGGTTGCATGGTGATTTTATAACAAATATGAAGCCAAATGATAATTATGCGGGGATAAAAGGAGTTCTTGGACTTTGAAATGGTATTTAAACATACAGTCAGCCATGTGCACACTCATATACTGCACAAACATCATGTGATTGACAGCTTGCTTTGTATTGAGTAAACGGATCTATTCTTTAAAGTCTTATTGTTTATTTACTTTGGCAAAAAAGCGCAATGAAAAGCTCTGAACTGCATGAAATCTTGTCTTCTTTCTGCATTTATTTCCCACTGTACACTAATGTCATAACTATTTCCTTCAACTCAAATTTAAACTAAACAAACACAGGCAAAATTCACTGGAGAACAGAAGGACATAAACACCCTTACAACAAAATCTTTGCTCTGATTCCTTTGCTTAAAAATCTCAAGACCTCTCTTTTATATTCATTTGTGAACGTGTGCAAGCATTGTTACACATTCAGATGTTTGTTCTTCAGCACAATAGCATTAGCAGGAGCTTGAACCACAGCCCTGAAACAGGGTTGTGCCATACCTTTAGAAGTCTACAGAAAGGGCAGGGCCCTTCATCTTCTCCACAAAAACTAACAACTACCCACAAACAGTCCTGTCAATGCATGCTGTGCACTTGGTAAATTACTGTCTGGAAAACAGTGAAACATATATTTCTGCAAGTAAACCACATATCGTGTAAGTACAAACCTATCATTGTTAACCTTTAATGTTTACCTGGCGAAGAACTTTGCATCATTGTAATTAAAATTCAGCAATATGTTGGACATACAAAGCATTTTTTTAAATATTTAATTTTGTTATAATTCAGCTAAACTAGGCTATTTTCATATTGGCACTTGGATTCTTTTTAGTGTTTGTACTTCAAGATATTTCAGTAGCATACTGAAGTAAACAGCATGTTTTAAAAGCAATAAGTTGTGCATAGTATAGTATGTTTCCTGAATATTCAGTCACAAGCTAAAACTGTTTTTACATCACCTACAGCAGAGCTCACATATTTAATTTGCAATCCTAATAGAAATATATGAAGTATAGGAGCCCAGAGATGATTGCAAATTGGTTTATTGATTTTATTTTAAATAATTTATGATGGACAATGGTCTTTCAAGAATTTAATGCATTTTATTCAGTAATTATTACATACAGTATACCAACAAACAAACAGCCTCATTGTACCTGACAGGGGTGGGGAGCCTGAAAGCATTTAAGAAAAAAAAAACCTTGAAGAAAGTAAGGCCTGTTGTTTAGGCCTGTTCCATTCACTGTGTTGGTTTTGGACAGATATTATAAAGCTTTATAGCAACTGAAAAAAAAACCCCATCTAAAGCCTGTTTAGCTACAATAGCAGTCAGAAAAGACACCTTGTTGATTTGCACCACAACATATCAAACATTAAAATCACAGCTATGTCATTCTTCTGCTTGTTCATCATACATGTATATGTTAAAACCAAAACCCTCAGTTTTAAGTGTTACAGTCACTGATCTCTCCTATGCACATCAGTTTACATCAGGTTATTCAAACTATTGGTTTTGTCAGCATCACTGTGTTAGTTACTTTAGTCATAATGATAACAACATGCATTAAAATCAGACTAAGCAGCTTCAGACTAAGTTCAGTTTTATTGTAGTCCTTCATAACATCATAAAATTACAAAGAGAATCTGTGTGCATGCACTTTCTGTACTTTATAAGTAGTATTACAGTATTTCCTACCCTATTCATACAAATTATATACTGTAAAACTATATCACAGTATAGTCACATACATTAAATACTTTATCACTTTTTGACCAGCACTGTGAGCAAAAAATTTGATTAGGGAGTCACTACGTTACAAATTTATTAACACTGAATTTCTCAGACAATTCAAGTTGCACTCATGTCCATCTCAGTTAAGGATCAATTATTGTGCTTAAAAATAAAATAGGCTTTTTTTTATAATTCAGGTTTCATTCTATTAGTGGTTTGTTGCTTGCTAAATCGGTTGCATGGTGATTTTATAACAAATATGAAGCCAAATGATAATTATGCGGGGATAAAAGGAGTTATTGGACTTTGAAATGGTATTTAAACATACAGTCAGCCATGTGCACACTCATATACTGCACAAACATCATGTGATTGACAGCTTGCTTTGTATTGAGTAAACGGATCTATTCTTTAAAGTCTTATTGTTTATTTACTTTGGCAAAAAAGCGCAATGAAAAGCTCTGAACTGCATGAAATCTTGTCTTCTTTCTGCATTTATTTCCCACTGTACACTAATGTCATAACTATTTCCTTCAACTCAAATTTAAACTAAACAAACACAGGCAAAATTCACTGGAGAACAGAAGGACATAAAGACCCTTACAACAAAATCTTTGCTCTGATTCCTTTGCTTAAAAATCTCAAGACCTCTCTTTTATATTCATTTGTGAACGTGTGCAAGCATTGTTACACATTCAGATGTTTGTTCTTCAGCACAATAGCATTAGCAGGAGCTTGAACCACAGCCCTGAAACAGGGTTGTGCCATACCTTTAGAAGTCTACAGAAAGGGCAGGGCCCTTCATCTTCTCCACAAAAACTAACAACTACCCACAAACAGTCCTGTCAATGCATGCTGTGCACTTGGTAAATTACTATCTGGAAAACAGTGAAACATATATTTCTGCAAGTAAACCACATATCGTGTAAGTACAAACCTATCATTGTTAACCTTTAATGTTTACCTGGCGAAGAACTTTGCATCATTGTAATTAAAATTCAGCAATATGTTGGACATACAAAGCATTTTTTTAAATATTTAATTTTGTTATAATTCAGCTAAACTAGGCTATTTTCATATTGGCACTTGGATTCTTTTTAGTGTTTGTACTTCAAGATATTTCAGTAGCATACTGAAGTAAACAGCATGTTTTAAAAGCAATAAGTTGTGCATAGTATAGTATGTTTCCTGAATATTCAGTCACAAGCTAAAACTGTTTTTACATCACCTACAGCAGAGCTCACATATTTAATTTGCAATCCTAATAGAAATATATGAAGTATAGGAGCCCAGAGATGATTGCAAATTGGTTTATTGATTTTATTTTAAATAATTTATGATGGACAATGGTCTTTCAAGAATTTAATGCATTTTATTCAGTAATTATTACATACAGTATACCAACAAACAAACAGCCTCATTGTACCTGACAGGGGTGGGGAGCCTGAAAGCATTTAAGAAAAAAAAAACCTTGAAGAAAGTAAGGCCTGTTGTTTAGGCCTGTTCCATTCACTGTGTTGGTTTTGGACAGATATTATAAAGCTTTATAGCAACTGAAAAAAAAACCCCATCTAAAGCCTGTTTAGCTACAATAGCAGTCAGAAAAGACACCTTGTTGATTTGCACCACAACATATCAAACATTAAAATCACAGCTATGTCATTCTTCTGCTTGTTCATCATACATGTATATGTTAAAACCAAAACCCTCAGTTTTAAGTGTTACAGTCACTGATCTCTCCTATGCACATCAGTTTACATCAGGTTATTCAAACTATTGGTTTTGTCAGCATCACTGTGTGAAATCTGTTTAATTAACAGCTTTTCTTGCTCTTGCTTATCAGTAGAGCTTATTTATTTCTCACTGTAACATTCCGTTATTAGGGTTTCATAACCCAAGGTGCTGAGTTTGAAATTCGCCCAGCAAAAGTGGTTCTAAACCCCTTTCAAGTTCAATATTGCTTTACCTGTGGTTAAAAGCAGAGTTTAAACAGCCTAATTGTGGTCAACACAAACCTTGCGCAATTTTGTTTAAAACAATTTTTAAAAGGTGTGTCATGGAAAATGTCAATGCTGGCATCAGCATAATGACAGAATGATTGATGGATGGCATATTAATCACCAGAATACCATTGAGTTGGATTGTTCTCAAAGCCTTTGACTCAACAAAAGATATGGGAAGAGTTTTCTACTCCCTTTAATAAGTCTGTTTACTTTGCTTATAATCTTAACTGTGGATAATGCACATTTACCATTGCTTTTCCCCAACTGTCTATACATTGGTGCATTCGCAAGTTTAGTGTCAGATCATTAGAAACGGAAAAAGATGGTGCTGGTGTAATACTGTTCATGTGCGACATAACATACATACTGTACATAAATCTCCAGTGTGCTTCAATGCCATCTAGACCTGATGCCTGGATAAGTGCTTGAAGGAAAGTGCAGGTTTATGGCCAGGGCAGAGTGAGGCTTATAAAAAATTTACCTAAACAATCCTTTTATTTTAAGTGCATTATGTTTTGGGAACTGGAAATATATGCCTTTCTCAGGAGAAAGGATGCCATTAAAGTATTATTGCTGCTGGTATCAGTAACATTTAAGTATGTCTGTCTATTGTATAATTGTTACATGTATGGTCTGTCTCATTGTGTTTCCTATTTGACCCTGTTTTCCTGTGTGTTTGATTAGTCTTTTAGTTCACCTGGTGTTAATCAATTATCTCATTAGTTCCCTCATTTAGTTCTTGTAAAAGTGCTTCCTGTTTTGTTCAGTTCTTAGTCCTGTCTAGTGTGTAAAGTGGATCTGTTCCCTGTGTTTATACCCCATCTCCTGTGGATTATTGAATTACTGACTATTTCGTTGTACTCTTCGTCTTTGTGAGCTACTTATATTCAAGCCACTTTTGACAGAAATATTGTTAAATTCATACAACTATTTGAAAAATTGTGCAAGGGAATAATTTCTCCATGCCGTCAAATTGAAACATATTATTTGTATTTTTCAAATTATATCCCATCTGCAGATATTTGTAACCATTTTTTCACTGTTCTTTTTTGGATCTGTTAAAGCCCATGTTTCCATGTTGGTCTTATTGCAGGCAGCGTAAGCCAACCCCTTCAGATCAATAGAGTGCCTCACTTTACAGGAAGCAACAGAAGCAGGTAGACTGTGTGGATCATGTGGGAATATCTGCCAGGAAATTTTTCACACAGAAATTTAGCCTTAGAATCTGTCATCTTTACAGATAAAATACTTTTGGTCTGGCAAAATAGATCCCCCACTGACTCTCCAATTAGTGAAAATTATAAAACAGCAAATAAATAAAGTATAGATTGCATGCATGACTATATAACAGGCTTAGGCATTTAGGATGGATTCTTAAATTTAGGTCATATGTACAGACAACGTAATGCGCCTGAAATGTACTTTTTTTCCACATATAGGAGCTTGACCTTTAAGTGCTTATTCTGTTTTTTTCATCACAACAGGAGAAGGGCGAAGGTTGAAGGAACCAGAACAAGACACA
Organism: Sinocyclocheilus grahami; assembly: GCF_001515645.1. Classification (NCBI taxonomy): domain Eukaryota; kingdom Metazoa; phylum Chordata; class Actinopteri; order Cypriniformes; family Cyprinidae; genus Sinocyclocheilus; species Sinocyclocheilus grahami. The sequence goes on along the minus strand of NW_015505296.1, from coordinate 1,717,090 downwards.
GATGATGATTTAGTGAGTATCACTCCAGTACAGCACATTCAGCAAATATAAAATATACATGTGTTATAGGTCTCTCTGTTTTAAATTGATTAATTGTTTAAACAGTCTTTAATTGGTATTTAATATAATAGGTATGTGAGGAGCCTGAAGTTTTAGAGGGGGAAAGACCTCGTCCTCAGGGTTCCTCTCCTGTCGAGGAATTCCCCACCACAGAGAAATACGCAAAACAGGTGAGCGCTACATTAGAAAACCCTCTTACCTTAACTATTTAACACTATGCACAGTATAATAACCCTAGTATTCAGAACTGTATAATGTTGTATTTGATCATCTAACTATTATCTATATAATATACTACATGCTATTTTGCCAGGTTGAAGGTGATTTCTATGACTCACCCACCAAGAGTTCCAAAAAAAGCAAAAGGATTGGTTTCGGCTCGCTGTTTGACAAGCGTTCCTCTGCCAAGATGAATCAAACAGAGGTCTGACACACCAAAAGTTCTCTCTAATGAAGAATACAGATGATTAGGAATGTGAATACTGGGAAAACATGATCTTGATTTCTAAATTACTTTGCATTCTGTTTCAGGATATGCAAAGTGATCAGTCAGAAATAATAGTGAAAACTGTAAAAGAAGTCTGTGCTGAGGGTTTGGTTGTAAGTGGAGGAAAGGATGGCATCTTCATCAAGGAAGTAAAACCAGAGTCACCTGCCTCAAAGCATTTAAGTGTGAAAGAAGGTGAGGTTTTTATTATAGCACATTACAGAACATTTCTGAAGCTAGAATGCAGCTAAATTTGTTAATCTTCCATCTTTTCACTTACGTCCTCATTTGTGCCCTTCCATCTGGCCTTTCAGGTGATCAAATACTTAGTGCTACAGTATACTTTGATAATGTGTCATATGAAGACGCCCTCCAGATTCTTGAGCATGCTCAACCATATAAAGTGGCATTCTGTCTAAAACGCAAACCACCTCCAAGAACCCAGGAAGATGCTGAGACAGAGAGGCCAGATATAACCATTGTAATTATAATACTGTTCATTATATTCTTAATTACATAATACTGCAAAGCTTCTTCTGAGGTTTCATTGACATTACTGTGCATCTGCTTCATCAATGTTTGCAGGGTGAGGAGGCTGAGCAAGTAGAGGAAGGTAGCGGACCAGAGATGAGAGGTCGAAGAAAGACAAAAAAGCAACATGATCGCATCTCTTGGCCCAAATTCCCTACCTTTAGCATAGGTCGCAGGGCGAATTTTAAAAGATCTCACAGCACGTCAGAAGCAGAGGAACAGAGAAAATTAGAGATAAGTCCGCCAACAAGTGACACAGAGTCTCCTCTTAAGTCTCCATTAAAATCCCCAGATGGAAAAGACAAGAAAAAGAAGCATAAAGTGAAACCTAAGAAGCGTATGGCAGGCCGCAGGAGCAAATCTGTTGAAGAAACCCAAGAAAACAAAAAGGCGCTTGCAACAGACAATATGAAGGTCTTGGACAACCAAATTATTATGAATATAGTCGAAGAGCAAGTGCCAATGACTAATGTGATAGAGAGTCCTAAAATATTGAATGAAGCTGAAAATATTGACTCAACTAAAACAGGAAATGAATATACATTCCCCACTTTGCCAGCGACTGAATCACTGCATAAGGTTGAGCTCATCAGTGTGGACACCACATTAAAGACTACTGATATTACAGTCACTCTTGGAGATGATGGCAAAGAAAGGAGAGAGAAATCAGAACTGAAGGTTAGCATTCCAGGAAAGGATAAATATGAAATAGAAACAGAGAGCCAATTAAAATCCTCCACAAGTGGAATGAGAACTTTGGATCCATCAACATTCGACAATATTTTGGACAGTCCTAATGTAATATCACAAACGGAACCGGTTAGACATCAAGTGGATTCCGATAGCAAACCAATAATTAAAGAGATATTAGAAAAGACCCAAGAGTCAGGAAAAACAGACATGACCATAGCTAAAGTTGATGTTTCTCTTGACATGCCAGAGGTAGGACCAATAAGCAAATTACCAAGAATTGGCAGCGACAAGGAAAAGAAAGAAAGAAACATTCTAGAAACAGAAAGTTATGGGATTCGAACCAGAGGACCATTGGCAGACATAGCCACATCAAAGAGTCATTTTTCAAATGCAGTAAACAAACTAGATTTTACATCAGACACTTGTGAGATTCAAACAAGAGAGGATATGTCCTCAACAGACACAAAGAAACCAATCACTCCAACTCCTGTTATATCCCAGCCAAAATCACATGCTCTGGATGTGGACAGAAGCAGGAAGAGTACTGGAGGTAGCATGGACATTGAATCAAATTTTAAACTGCCTAAAGTGGATGTCTCTGAATTCGACCACCAAGAATCAATAACTGTAAATCAGAAAGACCCAACCAAAGTGCCTCTCCTGAAACGAGAGGAAATTGAGATTTCTGGCATGGAGGACATAGGATCAAAAGCCAAGGTTAAGCCTCCTAGAATTAAAGAACAAAAAGTTGAGAAGATAATAAAAATATCAAAAGCAGGAAAAAAGCAAGATAAGGCGGAAGCAGAAGAGTTTAATGTTAAGGATGTAAAGGACGCAGTATCAAAATTTCCTGCCTTCAAATTACCTGAGAGAGACATCACTGGAGTCCTTGTACAGAGAGAGATCACAATCATGGAAATTAAGTCAGACAAGACTGGCATGACACCTAAAGGATCCCCTTGTAAAATTCCGAGCATGAGCACAGAAATAAACATTAATTTGCCTGACACAATGGATAAAGAAAAGCAGATACTTTCTCCTGTTGCTACAAAAGATCAAACCTTCGTATTACCAAAAATTGAACAATTGCATCTTGATGAAATGGTTATAATCAAGAGCAAAACAGACCTATCAAAAATTAAACTTGCTGACCACCAACCCATAACTGGCAAAATGTTAGCAAGGGATGATAAGATAAGTACATCTCCAGATGTAAAATTCAAACTTCCAAAGCGTGAAGACATTGAAATACCAGGAATAGAAGCCATTGAACAATCAGTTCAACCAACAAAAAGCATAATAGCCAAAGATACAGACACTCAAGACGAGGCTGTGAAAGAATATACTGATACAAATATCAAAGCTGACAAAAATGTGCATGAAAAGAAATCAAAGAAATCAAAGGTATCAATGCCAAGTTTTGGAATCATGACACCTGACATTCGCTTTCCAGGTATTGTGATTGAATTACCAATAAAGGCCACGTCACCTAAAAGTGATAGTGGCACAATCAAGGAGAGGACAACTGAAGCAAAAATATCAGAAGACAATATCAAAAAATCTTCTGAAGAAGCAACATTTAAAAAATCTCAAAAAGGTGAAAGCTGTGCACCTGAGCATGAAACTAAAAAAGCACATGACATAGAGAGTGATCAAATGCTCCATCATGATGTTTGCACTGCTATTGTTAAGGAAACCTCAAAACAAGATGTTGAAGGAGAACTGAAGGCTGAAATCAAAAGCAAAGGCACAGATTCCTCTCCACAAAAAAAGAAACTGCATAAATTAAAAATGCCCAAAATTGGAGGAAAATCTATGAAAGGAACAGCTGAAGTCACTACAAAAGAGGATGTTACAGTGCAAGAAAATGACATAATAGAGGTTGAATTAGATTCTGAGAAGAGAACAATTGAGACTGATCCCAAAGCATATAGTGTAGAAACTAAATTAAAAATGCCAAGCATAGATGTTTTTGTTCCAAAAATAAAAATCCCTAAGGCAGAGGGAAAATCAAAAGCTGTTGAACCTGAAGCTGTTGAAGCCATTGAGGATGCTCAAGAGGAGAGTGGATTTAGATTGATCAAGTTTGGTATCTCAATGCCAAAAGAGAAGACAGAAGAAGGTGGCCTGTTACCAGATGAATCTGAAAAATCCATCATCAAGGTTAGTGGAAAAACTGAAGTGGAGCCATCTGAACTTCCACAAGCTGAAATGAAAGTAGCAGAGTCTAAAATGAAGAAAAGGAAAATATCATTTCCCAAATTTGGATTCTCTAAATCAGATACTAAAGTATCTGATGCTGACATAACTCTCCCAGCCGCACAGGGCTCTTTACATGATGCTGATGGGACAGAACTAGATGTTAAAAGTAAGACCAAAGATGTAGAGGCTGAGTTCAAGGATTCAACAGATTATCCCACAAAATTTAAACTTCCCACAATTAAATTTCCAAAATTTGGAGTCTCATTTCCCAAGACAACTGATGCTGGGGGCAATATTCAAAAGCCTGATGTCAGCACAGACGAAGCCAAACTACCTGTAGAAGCAACAGCACTTTCTGACAAGAAAGGCATGGAAATGACTCTCAGTGTATCCAAACCTGAAGTTGACTTGTCTCTGCCCGAGGGAAAGGCAGAAATCAAAGGTTTTCAGAAAAAAGAAATAAAATCATCTGAAGAAATGTCATTTTCTAAACCAGATATTGATGCTAGCCTGACTGGCCATGATGCTGAAGAAATTCCAGCTATTGTATTTTCAAAACAAGACATCAAAGCTGCAGGCGTTGATGTTAGTCTTCCACAGGTTGATTTATCAATTCCAGAAGTTTCTGTGGAAATAAAAGAGTCTGGTGTGCACTTCACAATTTCAAAGGATGAGGCTGAACATAAAGATCTAACAAATGGTGGTACACCAGTAAAGTTTCCCTCTATCAGCTTACCAAAGTTTGGTGGAAAATCATCTAAGGTAGTGAAAGACATGCCATTTGTAGATATAGATACTGAAGAACCTGATGAAAGCCTTCCAGAAACACAAATAAGCATGCAACTAAAAGATGATGCACCAGCAGGTGATATCAAGGATTCTTTTGAGACTACAGAAGGTCAATTTGTTAGTGTAGATATGAAGGTTGAAGAAACAAAGCTCAAAGAACAAGAGGTTACCGTTACACTGCCTAAATTTGGCATTAGCCTCCCAAAGGTTGAAGCCCACAAGCCAACTGATAGTGTGGATAAAGAAGAATCAACTATAGACCCCAGAGAATCAAATGCAGATTCTGATCAGGCTGAGAAAGATCCAAGAACTCCAACAAAAATTAAACGTCCTACAATTAAATTCCCAAAAGTTGGTGTCTCATTTCCAAAATCAACAGATGCAGTCTCTGACAATCAAATGCCTGAAGTCACCAAAGATGAACCTGCAATGGAAATTAAAGCACTAGAAACCGAGCTGCCTACAGAGTCGCCATCATTACCTGAAATGAAAACCCCACATATTATTCTCAGTGTTTCCAAACCCGAAGTTGATGTATCTACCCCAGAGGTGGAAAAGGCTATTGATGAACATTCTGAAAAGAAAAAAGAAAAGGTATTGTCTTCAGATTATGCATTTTCTAAACCAGAGGTTAAGATGAGCCTTGTAGGCCATGGTCTTGATCAAGAGACAGCTATAGAAGGTTTGAAAATGCAAGCCAGTAATCTTGAGGCGGAAGTCAACCTTCCTTCAGGTTCAGTAGAGGAAGTCATCCTGGAGGCTAAAGAAAAGGAGAGTGAATTCAAACTTAAAAAACGTAAGATATCTTTTCCTAAATTTGGCTTTTACAAATCTGACACTAAGATCCCTGATGCTGACACCAGTCTTCAAAAAGAAGGAATATCTGTGCCTGACACTGTGATCAAAGAGACTGAAATGACTTTTCCTGCTCCAGAGGTTGAAGTCCAGTTGAAAAACAAAAGTACTTCTGGTTCTCCATCTAAATTCAAGCTTCCAACAATTTCTCTCCCTAAATTTGATATTTCCATTTCAAAGACTGGGGAAGAGTCTGTTGAAAAATCTGAGGATGATGCACAGTCAGAAATAAAGGCAGCATCAGCGGTTGCATCACAGGATAAAGATACAGGAACACAAGATACAGAACCATCTAAATCAACTTTAGAAACCCTACCGATGGATGCTGAAATTAAAACTAAAGACACTGATCCTAGTAGTCAAGGGAGTAGATTTATGATGCCCAAATTTGAATTTTCATTTCAAAAGCTAAAGGGACCAGAATTTAAAAAGGGTGCATCAAGAACAGATGCAGAAAAATCAGAGGTTCCACTGAAACATGACAAAGAGAGTGCTGAAGGAAAAGCAGGCATACCTGAAGCGTCTGTGGAAATGGAGGTAACATTGAAAATGCCAAAAATGCCAAGCTCAGAGCATGAATTTTCTGAACAAGACATTAAAGCTCTAGAGATTAATGTTGAGAGGGGCGATACATCTATGGCAGTAGGTGAAGTGGATGTGAATCTTGAGTCTGACTTGAAAATTCAGACAACACAGATGTTAAAAGATGATTCAACCATGGGAGGGTCACAGATCAAATTCAAACTTCCTTCTTTCAAACTACCGAAATTCAGAAGTTCATCTTCCAAAGTAAAAGCTGAAATAATGGATTTGAGGGGTGAGGAAATTACTTTGGAGACTGAAGATTTAATCACATCAGTAGAACCATCAGACGTCAAAATTGACTCTAATGTGCCCGGTCAAGAGTTGAAGAAACCCTCAATCAGTGCTGATCAGACAAAGGTAGATAGTGGAGATCAATATATCCTGTCACTTACAGAGGCCAGAATATCAAAGGCAGAAGGCTATATTTCTTTACCAGAGGCAAAACTTGGGGAAGTATCACAAGCCACACTAGAAAGCAAAATTGATCAAGAAGTTGGTTTAAAAGACACAGGTATGAAAATTAAAAAAACAGGCTTTTCACTTCCTAAATTTGGATTTTCTAAACCAGATATCAAGGCCCCAGAGATTGATGTCAGTCTTGCACAAGTTGATACCTCTAAACCAGAAAGTGATCTGAAAATAAAAGAACAAACTTTGAATATCACAGTGTCAAATGTTGAGGATGATCAAAAAGATACAACAGCTCTCAGTGCCACAGCAAAATTTCCACTCCCCTCAATCAACATCCCAAAGATTGGAGGACAAGCTACGAAGGAAGAGAAAACTATGCCAGTTGTAGATATAGCTGTTAAAGGACCTGAAGTGATTGGTTCAGATACACAAATAAAAATATCAGGTGAAGCCCCATCAGTAGATATAAAGAGACCTCATCTAGCCACAGAGGGTCAATCTGTAAGTGTTGACTTAAATGTTGAAGATGCTGAACTTGGAGGACAGGGAGGAAAGTTTAAGATGCCAAAGTTCGGTATTGGCCTTCCTAAAGTAAAAGGGTTTGATTTAAGTACATCCAAGACAGATGATATAACTGAAGTAAAACAAATTCATATAACAAAGCCAGCGATAACAACTGAGGGGATGGTTCAGCCACCAGAACAAGATTCTAAATTTCTAGATGTGCAGATAAAGCCATCACCTGAATTTGGGTTTTCAAAACCAGAAATAAAAGCCCCTGAAGTTGATGTAAGTATTCAAAAAACGGATATCCCCATACCAGAAGGCAGTATGGACCTAGAAGAAATAAATGTGGATATTAAAGTGTCAAAGATGGAGTCTGACCAAAAAGGTTCAACAATTTTTGGATCTCCAACAAAGTTTAAACTCCCGTCAATAAGCTTCCCGAAATTTGGTGTTAAATCACAAAAAGTAGCATTAGACATTAATGTGGCAGATTCAGAGCTAGAGGGAACAAATATAAAAACAGACATTTCTAAACCTGATGTGAAATTAGAAGTACAGACACCCAAAAGTGAAGCTAAAGTTGAAGGGAGTGCAGATATGCCTGAGGTTGATTCCAAAGGACTGCAAGTAAAAGTGAAGAGATCGAGCTTTTCATTCCCCAAGTTTGGGTTTTCTAAACCAGACACAGCAACTCCGGAAGTTAATATCAGTGTACCAAAGGCTGAAGTATCCATACCAGAGGTCAATGTACCTGTTAAAGAACAAACAGCACAAGTCACACTTCCAGGAGGAGAGGCTGAACAGAAAGATCTAATGATTGTTAGTTCCCCAACCAAATTTAAACTGCCAGAAGTTAACCTGCCAAAATTTGGAGTCAAAACTTCAAAGGGTACAGTAAGTTTACCATCAGCAGATAAGGACATAAAAGGAATAGTAATTACTGTTCATGAACCAGACATCAAGTTGTCAGGTCAAATACAAAAAACTGAATTAGATGTAAAAGAAATAGAGACTGATATACATGCCACAATAAGAGAAACTGATGTTCATCTAGCAGAAGGAAAAGTAATACTACCCCAACCTGATGTTGACGTTCAAGACATATCCATTGAAGGCAAAGCAGATATGTCTGAAGTTGACTTGAAAGGGCATGATGTGAAACTGAAGAAGCCAAGCTTTTCACTACCAAAATTTGGGTTTTCAAAGACAGATATTAAGGGGCAAGATGTTGATGCCATTCAACCAAAGGCAGATATGTTTATGCAAGAGGACAACATACCTGTTGAAGACAAAGATGCAGAAATCACCATCACAGATGAAGTGAAAAAACAAGGAGATACAACAACTCAGACAAAATTTAAGCTGCCCTCATTCAACCTTCCAAAGTTTGGACTCAAATATCCAAAAGCTACAGCTGATATTCCAGCAGCTGAAGTAGATATCAAAGAACCTGAAATCAGTTTCCCAGAAAAAGGAGAGGTACAAACCACTGACACTGAAACAAACATAGATATTAAAGGGCCATCTGCTGATGTGGACATTAAGGTCAAGGAGATTGATGATGATGGGACGGGGAGTACGTTCAAACTGACAAAATTTGGAATTGGCATGCCAAAAGTAAAGGAGATAGAGATGGAGGGTAAAGAAATAAACATAGAGACTGACCTGCTATGTAAAGAAAATGTAAATGTACAACAGCCTGGTGTTGAAATTCAAAATGTGACCACTGAGGGGAAAACAGATAAAGTTGAAGTTGACTCCAAAGGGCTGAAAGTGAAACTTCCCAAATTGGGATTTTCAAAACCAGACCTTAAGGCTCCTGAAGTTGATGTGAGTCTACCCAAAGCTGACATGGGCACATCAGTGGGAAATGTTGATGTTTCAAAGCAATCTGCAGACATTCAATTACCAGAACAAGATCTTTATTTGAAGGAGGACACTTTTGGCTCTCCAACAAGATTTAAACTTCCAACAATCAGTTTCCCAAAATTTGGAACCAAAGCATCAAAGGATACGGCTGATATACCTATGGCACATGTGGACATCAAAGTTCCTGAAGTAAGCCTTCCCGATAAGATGTTTAACATGTCAGGAGAAGTGTCAAGTGTTGAAATGAAAGGGCCAACAGTAGAAGATCCATCCA
>NW_015505296.1:1705190-1707817 GCF_001515645.1 Sinocyclocheilus grahami | reverse complement strand
CTATAGTCAAGAAAGAGCTAATTTTACCCAAAGGATCAGTGGAAGTGGATGTGGAGGCTAAAGGTGCTGAACTTGAAGTAGAAGAAAGTAAAATCAAACTACCACAGTTTGGAATTTCTCTACAAGCATCGAAAAGTCCAGAATTTGACATAAGTGTTTCAAAAGCAGAGGTTTCTAAAACTGACGTAAAAAAAGCTGGTACAGAAAAAGATGTCGAGATTGAGGAACTAGCAGGTTTAACTGATTTGAGTTCTAAGGGACTAAAAATGAAGAAACCAAGCTTTGGATTTCCAAATATTGGATTTTCAAAATCAGATGGCAAGTCCCAAGATATTCAAGCCACTGAAACGACAGCAGATATATCCTTGCCAGGGGGCAATACAGAAATAGAAGAAAGTGAAAGAGAGGGCAAAACTGAAATAACAGGTCCAAAATTTGGCTCGCCAACAAAATTCAAACTCCCAACAATAAAATTACCCAAATTTGGACTCTCCGCTCCAAAGGTCCCTAGTGATGCAGCAAAGGCTGATTCTGAAACCAAAGAAATTAAAGTTAGTTCTGTGGATTATGAGATAGAGACATCAAAGTTGGATCCATCAGGTGACATCAAAGGCAAAACTGCAGAGATGGAAACCCCATCTACTGATATTGATATAAAAGAAAAAGAGCTTAATCAAGAGGGACAGGAAATTAAATTTAAACTTCCAAAATTTGGAATTTCATTGCCCAAAGTAAAAGGTCCTGAGGTGACAGTAACTGCAAAAGAGGTACACACAGAAACACCTGAAATTGGATTCACTGAACCAGAAATCAAGATGCAAGCAGAAGATGCAAGTCTCCCAAAAGTAGACATGGCTCTACAGGAAAGTTCCAGTCTTGAAAAAAAAGAGGTAGAGACTGAGTTGAAAGATGATACAGTTGTTTCAGGTTCTCCAAGTAAATTCAAATTGCCTACTTTTAAAATGCCAAAGTTTGGAATTTCAACTCAAAAAACATCTGATGCAAAAGTAAAAGTAGCAGAAGTAGATGTACCAGATGCTAACACTGACCTAAATATTGAAGACAAGCCTATACAAATGTCTAAAGAAATACAAAGAGAGGGTGAAATTAAAGAAATCACTGAACAGCTTCCAGACACTGCTGCTAAAAAACTGGATGGGGACAAAGGCTCCCCAAGTAAATTCAAGTTTCCTACAATAAAAATGCCAAAGATCAGCATTTCCAGAACAAAATCTCAGGAAGGAGAAGATGACACAACTAGCAAAGTGAATGCTCCAGATGCTAAAATAGAAACCAAAGATGATACACAAGGGCCTGGAAAATCACCCAAATTTACAATGCCTACATTTGAGGATGTTCTCAGGGGCTTTGAGGTTGAATTTAATGTTCCAACAATAGAGGAAATGGAAGCACAAAAGGACAAGCCATCTGTTAAGCAAGATCAGGAGGCTGAAGCAAAAGTTGAGGAAACAGCAGAATATAAGGACAAAGGAGCTCAGGAGAAATCAAAGTTTAAATTTAAATTTCCAACATTAGGATTCAGCCAGTCTTCAGATGAAAGCGATAAATTGGTTGATGCTAAGATTGAAGAAAGTGAAAAGCATTTGGAGGCTTCAGCAGATCAGAAAGCAACTGTTAGCAAAGAACAAGCAAAAACAGAGAAAGGGGGCTGGTTCAAGTTCTCATTTTCTTCTCCAACCAAAACATCAAAAACAGATGGGAAAGAAATAATCCAACCACCTGAAGAGGCTGAGAAGCTTGATGATGTTGAGAAAGAATCAAGCAAGGCACACGAGGAACCTGAGAAGATTTCACTCAGTGAGGCTGTGGAGGAAAACATCAGCCCGACACTGTCACTGAAGTCATCTGAAGCTTTTGCAGATATAAGTTCTACAGTAACCACTGAGCAGATTGGCCTGTCACAGACCTCACCTACAAAGGTTAAAGTGAAATATGCTGAACCCACTGCCACCGTTGGGGTCAGTGATGTACAAAATTATGTTGTGACTTCCACAGCCAGATGTGAACTGATATCAATGGAGCCTCACCAGCCAGAGAAAGTCAACATTCCTTTCTTATTGGATATGTCCTCAGCCTCAGTGGACACTCTGAAACAGATGTCAGGGGAAATTCATGTCATCACATCAAACATACAAGCTATATCAGAAAGACAGCAAGCCTCAATCCTTACTAATTTAGATGTGCATGGAATTCACACATCGCCTTTACAAGTAACACTAGGCTCAGATTCAGTGTTGACAGTGGAGGAAACCAGAGTACAAAGTGGGACACACACATTGATGGAAAGGCATGTTGTGAATGAAACTTTACATGATGACAAAGAGACAATACTTGTGACACAGAGAACACGTGCATTTGAAGGAGACTCTGCAGAACCCATTTCTGATGAGACGGCTTCTTCGATTCACAGCCTGAGAGACACGGTACACACTGAAAAAATTAGTTTTTTTGACAGTGCAGCAACAATTGAAGAGGTCACAATAGTGAGCTCTGAAACATCTCTAAGACATATGGATTCCTCTACCGATGAGAATGGGGGGAAATGAACATGAGATATGGCTGAGTTGATTTAATGCTTTTGAACGTATGTTTCAGTGTTCTATTAT
>NW_015505296.1:1703930-1704972 GCF_001515645.1 Sinocyclocheilus grahami | reverse complement strand
AAAGTTGATGTGGCAGTATCACATATTGAGGCATTTGTTTCTTTAAGGTTATTTTGTGAAAACTATGTAATTGCAATTATAATTCTTTGTTTCTGCAGCCTTGAGAAAGAATGAAAACATTGTGTAAATATGTTTTATTCACCCCAAAGCATGTGCACCTATGGTATGATGGAATCAATGGACTTGCAAAATACCCAATGCATATTTTCAAATACAAATAATTTTCTTAATAAGCAATTACTTTTCTTTTAACATATATAGTCAAAGTAATAAATTTAATGTTGTAAGAGAAATACTTTAATTGGTCGCTACAAAATAAATAAAAAGGGAAATTATGCTCTGTGTCTCTGATTTATTGTGTGAACGTACACAAAATAAATAAATACAACATTTGAGCAGACTGAGAGATTGACCACATGATCTTTGCCAATTCTGATAGAAAATGTTATTTGTTAATCTGAACGGATGCATGATGAGTGAATCACTCGTTTGAGTCTGTTATTTTAAATGAATCTGAATCGTTCAGAGTGGGTTCTCACTCAGTAAAATATTAACGTAAATTTACTTAAGAACACTGAACGAAATGAGCGCTGAAATAAGAGATCATGTATTTTTGTTCCTTTCATGTTGCCTATTGTCTACCAGCGATTCAGAAATTCAACAAATGTTGGGACAATTTGTGAAGCAGGAAAAACAGAGTAGATCTACATAGGTACACTTTTTTGCTTAATGTGGTCTGTGCTCTAGTACTTTGTAACTTTATTTCTGTTTATGGTTAGCCTGTGCATTATGAACCCATTGCGTGCACTTTCATTGGAATATCATCCCTATTTAAGGGTAACTTTGTGTGTACATGTGTACATTAATTAATTGTTTAAATTTTTTTAACAAACTAAGTGAAATCCATAATTTTCACCACAAGCTCATTTATTAAGTAATTTATTGTGCATATTTCTGTAGCAGTTGTTTTTGTGAATCTAGTGCAGGGAAGCTGGACCTACGGTGGCTGAGAAGTGCAGAACAAATCACAATTCTGAAAACA
>NW_015505296.1:1702034-1703920 GCF_001515645.1 Sinocyclocheilus grahami | reverse complement strand
CAATCAGTTTCCCAAAATTTGGAACCAAAGCATCAAAGGATACGGTTGATATACCTACGGCACATGTGGACATCAAAGTTCCTGAAGTAAGCCTTCCCGATAAGATGTTTAACATGTCAGGAGAAATGTCAAGTGTTGAAATGAAAGGGCCAACAGTAGAAGATCCATCCATTGAGATAAACATTAAGGGAGATGATAAAAAGCAACAAGAGGGCAAATTTAAGCTTCCAAAATTTGGGATTGCTCTTCCAACAATTAAAGTTCCAGACAGTGACCAAGGGCTTAAGAAAGCTCCGACTGAAACAGAAGTGAAAATGTCAGGGGATGTACTACTCACCGCTGACTGGATGAGACATCTGTCAATCAACGTATACAGGAAGAACCAGCCGAAGAACAGCAGCGTCGTGGTAGAAAATTCGGAGATGGTATTAAATTAACTCTGTTTAAATGTATTGTATGAATTGCCCTTAATCTGGAATAAAAAAATAAGGGGTGTTTATTTAGATTTAGTTAAAAGTGGCTGTAAATAATCAGCTCCAGTGGTGCAGATGAATAAGTGTGTGGCCTTGGCTATTTGACGTGATCGACCCGGGTTCAATCCCACCTTTTGCCGAACTTTTTTTTCCTCCCTTTTCAAATCTCGTATCACATCGTAAAGGCATTTATAATTAAATTATCGGGTAGGTGTAGGGAGGGCTTTATTGTACCAATAAGGTGGCATCCATTTAATAATTTAAATTTAAATTTAAATTTACACTCAATACGTTATTATTGCATACTGTTTTATAATGTACTACAATACTGAAGTGCAGATAATTGCCACTATTTGCAACAAGTAGTATACTTGATAGTAGAAATCCTGCTATTTTAACATTGTGTAACTAGGTATTTGCACTTTGTGTAAATAGCATATTGCTAAAAATACTGCTATTTTCACTTAGTGTAAATAGAATCCATTGCTAATACGAGATTTGAAAAGGGAAGAAAAAAAGCTCGGCAAAAGGCGGGATTGAATCCGGGTCGATCGCGTCAAAAAGTCGCTGACACGCGCTTATCCATCTGTGCCACTGGAGCTGATGTTTCCCAGCCACTTTTTACTAAATGTAAATATACACCCCGTATTTTTTATTCCATAGCAAGGGCAATTCATACAATACATTTAAACTGAGCTACTTTAATACCATCTCCGAACTTTCTACCACGACTCTGCTGTTCTTCCGGCTGGTTCTTCCTGTATACGTTAATTGACAGATGTCTCGTCCAATCAGCGGTGAGTAATTCCAAACCAATAGCGCTGTCTCAAACTATACCTACCTTTTCCGGTTTGTCTGATTTGTCGTTGTGTTTTCTGACTTGTTCATTTGTTTTCAGATTTGTTGTTGTGTTTTCTGACTTGTTATTTTGTTTTCGAATTTGTCATTGTGTTTTCTGACTTGTTATAATGTTTTCTGAATTGTTGTTGTGTTTTCTGAATTGTTATTTAGTTTTTTAGACTTGCATTTGCGTTTGTAATTTGTTCTTTTGTTTTCAGAATTGTGATTTGTTCTGCACTTCTCGGCCACCGTATGGACCCTTTAAAGCCCCGTTATGTGATGTTGTGAAAAAAAAAAACACAATAAAAGTTGTTTATCGTTTGGCTGCCTTGAAAACAACAGAGAAAATAGTACTTTAGGGTTAAAAAAGGCAAGACTGTGTCCATTGCCACAGAGTGATTTACAGTATGTTTTCCTGGAGAGGCAATGCCCTTAAATTTAATCTGTATGCATTCTTGTGGTTGCTCAGATATTGGATTTACACCAGCATTTAGTCTGTGCTACAGTAGTTATGTAGTCAGCCTCTTAATAGTAATTAAAAGATGTGTGTGTGTGTGTGTGTGTGTGTGTCTC
>NW_015505296.1:1701606-1701940 GCF_001515645.1 Sinocyclocheilus grahami | reverse complement strand
TTTTTATGTTATGGATTACCCTCGTTTGTTAATCCTCCTGCTGGAGCAGGGGGAACGCTCTCTTGAGGACCACACGAACGACTTTCTGTCCCTGGCTCACCTCACGCACTACCCGGACAACTGCCTCTGTTCATTCTATCAAGTTGGACTTAACGCCACCACACGAGCGCAGTTGTCCGGGGATGGTCCTCGAGAGAGCCTCGCCACCTTCATCGAGTGGGTGCTGGTGACCTGCAAGTCCCATCTGACCAGTGCCCGCCAGTGCCCGCTCCTAGAAAATGCAAGCCCTCCCACCCGCTCCAGCCTCCTCCACCGCTGTCGTCTGGCAGCCCCT
>NW_015505296.1:1700616-1701143 GCF_001515645.1 Sinocyclocheilus grahami | reverse complement strand
GCCCTTTGCCCTTCCCTGTCCCCATCTCACATCCACTGCTTTGTCCTCCTCCTAGTCCCCTTCCGCCCCTCCCTCTGTTTCTACGGTGCGAGGACGCACCTTCCGGGAAGGGGGAGTAATGTAACGCCCCTGTGCACTGTTTATTGTGGTTTCTTCCCCTTTTGTTGGTTTAGACCGTACTAATTATTAGTTAATCACCTCATTGTGCTCACCTGTCTGCCCCTCGTTATCTGTTCCTGTCTCTTGTATTCGAGTTTGTCGGTTATTGTGAATGGGACCCCGAGTGTGGATGTGTGTGTGTGTGTGTGTGTGTCTCCTGCCTGAATCTGCCTTGTGTCTTCATTAAAAGTCATTATTGGAATCCTTGTCGTCCACACCGTGACAGTAACATTATTATATTCATTTTTTTCCCTTTGGCATTTAAGATAAAATTGACCAAATGTTACTGATAACACACTGCTAAAAACAAGTTGAATAATTATGGGAATATCTCATAATACACATTTTCATTAAAAAAAAAAAAAAAA
>NW_015505296.1:1699072-1699445 GCF_001515645.1 Sinocyclocheilus grahami | reverse complement strand
TCTAGTCACAGTTGATCTTCCTGAGTCGAGTCTAGTCACAGTTGAACGTCCTGAGTCAAATCGAGTCACAGTTTATTATCCTGAGTCTGGTCACGTCACAGCTGATCATCCGGAGTCCCGTCACGTCACCCTGAGTCAAGTCAAGTCACAGCTAATCTTCCTGAGTCCAGTCAAGTCACAGCTAATCTTCCTGAGTCCAGTCAAGTCACAGCTAATCTTCCTGAGTCCAGTCAAGTCACAGCTAATCTTCCTGAGTCAAGTCAAGTCACAGCTAATCTTCCTGAGTCAAGTCAAGTCACAGCTGATCTTAATGAGTCAAGTCAAGTCGCAGTTGATCGTCAAGTCTCAGCTGAGCTGCCAGAGCCTCGTTACG
>NW_015505296.1:1696318-1696719 GCF_001515645.1 Sinocyclocheilus grahami | reverse complement strand
CCTGCCTGTTTACCACGTCTCTTAAATAAAGCCTGCAGATGGATCAACATGTCTCACGTCTTGTCAGCCCCGTCACAACTACACACTAATAATAAGTGCATTGCAAGAAACAAAAAAACACTTCAGCCAATCAAATATGTCATTTGTTACAATTTCAGTACAATAACCTGGCGGTAATTGAGTAAAACAAAGTGCATGTGCTAACAGCAAGATAAAAACAACATAGGGAGTTTGTATGTGCACTGTAAAACAATGTGGTCCAGTCAAACCATCAATATTATACAGTGACTCACATAGTTTGGTTTGATTTAGATTCCATTTTTCAAATGGCTAGGGAGAAATTGAATGCAAAATTCAGCATTACATCACTTGCTCACCAATGGATCCTTTACAGTGAATGG
>NW_015505296.1:1694561-1695678 GCF_001515645.1 Sinocyclocheilus grahami | reverse complement strand
AACAAAATGCCTATATCAGGGATTAGGGTTTGAGCTAAACTCTGCAGGGCAGTGGCCCTCCAGGACCGAAGTTGCCCATCCCTGGCCTATATAGACCTCAGTGGGGAAAAATGTAGTGATGGTTAGTCATTTCTTTCAGCAGCAGAGGGCATCAGCGATCCATAACCAACAACGTGAGAGCTGAGTTTAGACAAGCTCTAATACACATTTAAACACGCTATAGCTTTACTATAATATCATTAACCAGTAACATGAATTATACGCATATTTCTGAGGACGTTTAAGCTTTTCTCTGTACCCTGTCGCTTCTAATAATCAGCTCCAGTGGTCCAGGTCTCTAAACTCACCCAAACACTTGCGTAATAATCATCATCTGGAATCAGAGATCCCGAAAATTACATGAACAAACAAGCTGTGATGACGATGTGGATGCGTGCTTCTCATAACCAATCGTTGGACGATTTATGTTGCATGCATGCAGCTCTCAACATGTAAATGAATGACGCTGGGAGGATGCGCACAAGCGCTATGACAGCATTCAACAGTAACTGTCCGCTGCAGGTCAGATGCGCGCTCGAACTGGACGGACTGATCGAAACGGAAGCTGCGCGAGTTTAACGATAGGATATAGTCAATAAAGTAACATTCCTGTCGCTTCAAGAAGAGAAGGGGAAGAAATAAAGGTAGGCCTATGTCACATATATATATATAATATAGTGGTCCGTTACAGTTTTAAAATGAAGTGTGAAAAAAGCAAAGACTAGTATTAAATCTAAGGAAACCATATTATGTGATATATTTATGCAAAACTTCAACAGTATGTTTATATTAGCAGTGCAAATAATTAGCCTCTACATATCTTAAATTGCTTAGCCTATATGTTGTTGTATTGATGAATGTATCTGTGGCTAAATTACATTTGGTCCCTTTTTTAGTATTTTGTATGTTACTGTCTTAGATTTGCATTGATGGAGTTACATATTAGTCATTCCACTATAAGGAAGCTTTTTGTGTCCCTTAGATATATTAAAATTGATCTACCGTAACAATGAAAACATGACTTTTAACTTATGTGTTAGACATGTTCACCAAACACATTAGTAAAATCCTTTAACTT
>NW_015505296.1:1691077-1694150 GCF_001515645.1 Sinocyclocheilus grahami | reverse complement strand
ATATGGCAAACATTTTTAAAAAATAATAATGGAATGACCATAAAATATAAATATGATATCATAATTCCCACAGCATTCTCCAAACTTCTTGGCTGTTGTATGTTAGGTCTAGTCTAACTTACCTTGATGCATGAGGTCTAGAGTATATATGTGTACAAACAAATGTGTGTGTGCTTGTATCAGTGCCCATAAGCAAGGGGTGGAATTTACAAGAAATTACTTTGAAATAATTTAAACACTGTGCCAAACGCCTCTGGTTGCCATGAGGATTTTTGGATTGCACGCACAGACGTCACCATACATGCCGAATCATGTCTAGGCTTTTTGTGAGTTCACTGGGAGCAACTATTTTATAATTATTATTCTTGATAGGTTACAGCCAAGAAGGATATCAGGATTTAAAAAATGTCCTACTGGTGAACTGATCAAGGAATATTGTAATATACTTTATGGCATGTTTGTCTGCTTTAAAGGCCGTGAGTTGAGCTGCCTCAATATTCGCCCCAAGCAAAGCCATAATTAAAGGACAACGCTAAGTAAGAGGATCTGTCAGTGTTGTTCTAATGACAGCATAATAGACATAAAACACATTGTATTCAACAGCCTCACCATTCTTTGAAAAATACCACGCAATCAAGTAAAGTCAGCATGCTCCTAATAATACTTCCTTTGTTTTCTAACACTCCTGTTTAATATTCTCTTTCACACTTTCTCCTTTTCATTTTGCTTTCCTTCTCATCTAAAAACTTACAATACAGTTATTAAAAATACAGTTACAGTATATAGCCTATAACAAACTTCAGGAAGAGCATCTTGGCAGTTCACCCAGAACTCCCCCATCACTGCAACAGGTTCCCCCTTTTCTCTACAGTTAATGACTTCTCTAAATTATGTCTGCCTTTTTGTAGTGTTATTTTAGTATTATTTAGTATTTAATTTGTATTACTATTGTAATATTTATGAATATTTATATTTTTATGTTTTCAGTTTTCATCTTCATTTTAGTTTGTTTTAGTAATTTTGTTATGTGCTTTTGTCATTTTTAAGATTTTGTTTTGTTATAAAATTATATTAAGCTTGCATTTTTATTTGATTTCTGTTTTAGTCATTTTATTAGTTTACCTTCAACTTATTTGATTTCAGTTAGTTGCAACAATTCAAGTTTAAGTTCTAAACTTTAAAGTTTTTCACCTAATATTTATGTTTTTTTATTTTTTCAGCTTTATTTCAATTAATGAAAACTATTTTAAGTTAATGATAACAACACTGGGCACTACCCTTAGCCAGAGCAATTTAATCAATTTGGGACTCGTTGTCAAAATAACGTGAATAGTTTTTTTGTGGGTCTTTGTACTATCCAGCCTTTAACTGTTGAATAATTGAACAGAATTTGTGAGAGTGCGTGAGCGTGGGTGTACTAGTGTGTCGGCTTATGTGTTCACAGTTTTATTATCCTTCAGCATTCGACTATGACTTCTGTCTGTTCAACAGACTGCAAACAGGGTCGAGTCCTTCAGACCACCATCAGCTGAATGAGTATGATGGAGGCCTGTTTTATTATTTTACCATGCTTCATATTTGCATACCCACATGCAGACACCATTGTTGTCCCTGTCACACCGCACGCAGCCTGGAGCAAAGTTTAGGTGGCGTGTTTGGTTTTGTGCATGCTGTTAAAACCATGACAGTCTGAAGGGGATTCAGGAAGGGATTTTTTTTGGGATCACGTACTGAACAAACACGCAAATGCTGCAACTGACTTGTTGGAGCACGGATTTAGATCAAAGTGTCTTTTTTTGTGAAAGGAATAGTTTAGGCACAATGAAAATTGTGTCATTATTTACTCACCTGCTTCCACCCTGCGTTTTTCTTTTTCTGTGAAACACAAAATTAGATGTTTGGTAGAATATCTGGGTGGCTGTTTTCCATAAAAGAAAGGTGGATGGTAATTTATACTGCCAAGCTGTAACTAGGATGAAAAAGCATCATAAAAGTAGTCCCATATGACAAATAGCCTGAAGCCATGCAAACATTTATAGTACAAGAGTCATATGGATACAAATTTTAATTATTTTTTATAAATTATTAATTGTTATTCATTGATAATTTTCCCCTCACTTAATTTAGAAATGACATTTTTGATGACAAACACCATTAATGTTTTAATCATGATAATCAAAAAAAATTTACCTTTTATGTTTCATGGAACAAAATTAGACTGGATTGAAATTACGTCATAATGTTAGTATTGAGGCGAACTATTCCTTAAGTATTGCTCAAGCTTATGTATTTGTGTGCTAGTGTTAAAAGTTTTGAACAACATATACACTACTGTTCAAGTAGCAGGGTCAGTAAGATTTTACTTTTATTCTGCAAGGTTGCATTAAATTGATCAGAAGTGGCATATAAGAATGATGAAGGATCATGTGACACTGAAGAATGGAGTAATGATGCTAAAAATTCAGTTTTGCATCACAGGAATAAATTACATTTTAGAATATATTCAAGTAGAAATAAGTTATTTTAAATTGTAATAATATTTCACAATATTAATGTCTTTATTGTATTTCTGATCAAATAAGTGCAGTCTTGGTGAGCATAAGAGACTTCAAACACATTGTTTTAACAACCCCAAACTTTTAAACTCTAGTTTAGGCTTTCTTGTAAGTTCCTATATAATTTTTGATTGCCACAGATACTTTAACCTTTGCATTTCATTAATCAACAGGCCTTTATTTGTATATAGAATGCTGTGTAGTTTAGATGAATTTCAGGCTGATTTATGTTTTATTTTCCTATTAGAATGACAGATATAATGAACAACCCAGAACATAGTCGAGAAGACTTCACTGTGAGTGACACCGGAGAGCAAGGCGTTTCATATCAGGTTGGTATCTTTCATTATATAAAAAAACAGCCAAGTTATTCTTCAAAAACTCCCTTTTGTGTTCCACGGAAAAAAGAAAGTCATACAAGTTTAGACCAAAATGTGGGTGAGTGTGATAATAGATTTAAAGTATCAGGCTCAACTATTCCTTTAAAGGGGTCATATGATGCTATTTTAAAGATCATT
>NW_015505296.1:1678900-1690251 GCF_001515645.1 Sinocyclocheilus grahami | reverse complement strand
GAAAGGAAAACTTGAAATCGCATCATATGACCCCTTTAAGCCAGTAAACTTACTGTAAGTGGAACATTCAGCATCTCTCTAACAGATAAAATCTATCATCATTTGTTTTCAGATTTTCCCAGACACACAGGAGCGCCACCCCAAGGTGTTCAAGCGTTTGCCCTCCATCGTAGTGGAGCCCACAGAGGGAGAGGTGGAGAGCGGAGAGTTACGTTGGCCCCCAGATGACCTGAGAAGCACAGACCCTTCCGGCCAAACACACACACCCATGTCCACTTCACAAACCCAGATATCACACAGCCAGAGTACAGGTGTGTAAGAGAATAATTCAGAAAAAATTTAATTTTTTTCTCTCATTATTGGTATTAACATTAACCCACACTACAGTGTGCAATGATCTAAAGAGGAACAAATAAATATATGCTTCCTGAAGTCTGCTTATATGTGTTTCAGTTTAGAGAAGTTCATTTAGAAATGACTTGCATGCATTTTCTCCCTTCAGAAGAAGTCAAGTGCAGCAGCCTGGAAACATCAGGGGCAGCTGAGCGTAACTGAACTTTAATAAATACGTTGTCACAAGTCTATCATTACCACAAGTCTTGGTTCTCACAAAATCTTCTCACTTCAAAACTGACACGCAACACAAGCAGCCAGTCTGGCAGGCAGGTGTGAATAAGAACAGTGCTCACAATGCTACATCTGAGCACTTTTCATAGCACATTCATGGTTTAAAAAGACACGTGAAAGTCTTTTGTACTTTTTAAGATCAAACTCTTGATACATTTTATCTGTGGAAAGTGGCTTTAACAGTCTTACATTGCCTTCAGACTTGAAGGCCTAGTTTGTTTTTCCTGATGTAGAAATTCTGGTTATAAAACTGCTGCATCAATGTACAGTATCCTCTACATTTATGTCTGAGAATATACCGAAAATGTGTAGAATCTGGATGACACAACAAAAACGAACTGTATGAGCAGTTTAAAAAATATGAATGTACAGAATATTGTTCAAAATATATGTATAAAAAACAGGGTTACACTTTATTTCGATAGTCCACTTTAGACATTCTATTAACTATAAGTAACTTTGTAACTACATGTCAACTACATGTCAACTAATTCTCGTTAATTTGCAACTACATGTCTACTAACTCTCAGAGTAGACTGTTAGGGTAGGTTTAGGGTTAGTAGAATAAGTTGACAAAGAAAGTGTTAGAAGATATTAAGCAGACAGTTTACTAATACTCTACTAACTGCTAGTTGACATGTAATTGCAAAGTTACTTACTGTTAATAGAATGTCTAAAGTGGACTATCGAAATAAAGTGTTACCAAAAACAGTTCCTGGATCTCAATTAAGAAACGTACAGTCAGTTAGCTAGTATTGCTCTATTATTTAGCTTTATTGACCAGCTGAATTATTGACCAGCTGTATTAGTTCACTTAATACATGGCTACTTATCAAATAAATGGATGTAAAATATTGATTTAACTAATTCATTAGTTTTAACTAGATTTAGCTAATTGATTTAACTAGTTCACAAAGTGATACAAATAGTTTTTGGACACTTTGCATATCCGTGTCCAATCTAGTGAGAGATGTATTGATTTGTTATTATGCCCTCCACTTTGATGTATCACAGAAGCCTGTGAATGCATATTCTAAAAAGATTACAGTGACTACTGTGAATCTTGCATTCATGTGAAAATTATTCATTACACGCTCGGCGGCTGAAAACTTTATGCGAGGAGACTCCATCCTCTCTCCACACCATCTGGCTGAGGCTTGTGAGGAATAACTGCTGCAGAACTTCAAACATGTCTGCCTGTCAGTCAGCCTGAGGACAAGGACGTCCTTATATCTCCAAGCCCTATCTGACTTTCTGCAGACTTGAAATTATCAGAGGCGTTTGTGCACACAAACAATATTTTCAAAGCACAACTGCTAGAGTCCTGCACTGGACTACAAACAGAGACTGCCTATTAGACAGCTTAATTCAACCTCTGGCTATAATTAGTCGTGTCTGCTAAGCATTGTGTACTATTACTATTTTCTTTTTTTTAGGGTTAGGAATTTAAACAGACACCTATCCTTGAGTATTATAAAACTTGTTTGAACCGTACAACAGGCATGAATGATAAACCAAATCATGCTGGGAAATACTGGGAAGGCCAACTCTGATATTGTGACTGCAAGTATTGCACGTACAGGCATAAGTCACTTCAATTGTCATGTACATTTTCACATAATATCTACTTTAACAGTAATAGTTAAGATATTGTAGTAATATTGATGTGATTCTTAAACCACTTCACAATATACATTGCACTCATCATATTTTCTTAATATCTAAACCCCCATAGTGAAACTGCTTTGATGTGTATCAATGTTTATAGTCTATATTTTGTCTACTGTATTATTTTCATAATCCTGTAACTAAAGTCTTGTGTTTGGCTTAAAAACACTTCCCATCACTGGTTCTCCATCAAGATTTTTTTAATGGCATACATTGACAGTTGTGACTTTTAGTCCTTTTTAATGAATAACTGGACATCTGGAGCATACATCTGAAAAACCCTTATAATAATTTTTTTTTAAATTTGATTTGATTTTATTAAGATTTCTGTTTAAGATTGATGCCTCGATTTCATCAATCTGGATGACACAACAAAAACGAACTGTATGAGCAGTTTAAAAAATATGAATGTACAGAATATTGTTCAAAATATATGTATAAAAAACAGGGTTACACTTTATTTCGATAGTCCACTTTAGACATTCTATTAACTATAAGTAACTTTGTAACTACATGTCAACTACATGTCAACTAATTCTCGTTAATTTGCAACTACATGTCTACTAACTCTCAGAGTAGACTGTTAGGGTAGGTTTAGGGTTAGTAGAATAAGTTGACAAAGAAAGTGTTAGAAGATATTAAGCAGACAGTTTACTAATACTCTACTAACTGCTAGTTGACATGTAATTGCAAAGTTACTTACTGTTAATAGAATGTCTAAAGTGGACTATCGAAATAAAGTGTTACCAAAAACAGTTCCTGGATCTCAATTAAGAAACGTACAGTCAGTTAGCTAGTATTGCTCTATTATTTAGCTTTATTGACCAGCTGAATTATTGACCAGCTGTATTAGTTCACTTAATACATGGCTACTTATCAAATAAATGGATGTAAAATATTGATTTAACTAATTCATTAGTTTTAACTAGATTTAGCTAATTGATTTAACTAGTTCACAAAGTGATACAAATAGTTTTTGGACACTTTGCATATCCGTGTCCAATCTAGTGAGAGATGTATTGATTTGTTATTATGCCCTCCACTTTGATGTATCACAGAAGCCTGTGAATGCATATTCTAAAAAGATTACAGTGACTACTGTGAATCTTGCATTCATGTGAAAATTATTCATTACACGCTCGGCGGCTGAAAACTTTATGCGAGGAGACTCCATCCTCTCTCCACACCATCTGGCTGAGGCTTGTGAGGAATAACTGCTGCAGAACTTCAAACATGTCTGCCTGTCAGTCAGCCTGAGGACAAGGACGTCCTTATATCTCCAAGCCCTATCTGACTTTCTGCAGACTTGAAATTATCAGAGGCGTTTGTGCACACAAACAATATTTTCAAAGCACAACTGCTAGAGTCCTGCACTGGACTACAAACAGAGACTGCCTATTAGACAGCTTAATTCAACCTCTGGCTATAATTAGTCGTGTCTGCTAAGCATTGTGTACTATTACTATTTTCTTTTTTTTAGGGTTAGGAATTTAAACAGACACCTATCCTTGAGTATTATAAAACTTGTTTGAACCGTACAACAGGCATGAATGATAAACCAAATCATGCTGGGAAATACTGGGAAGGCCAACTCTGATATTGTGACTGCAAGTATTGCACGTACAGGCATAAGTCACTTCAATTGTCATGTACATTTTCACATAATATCTACTTTAACAGTAATAGTTAAGATATTGTAGTAATATTGATGTGATTCTTAAACCACTTCACAATATACATTGCACTCATCATATTTTCTTAATATCTAAACCCCCATAGTGAAACTGCTTTGATGTGTATCAATGTTTATAGTCTATATTTTGTCTACTGTATTATTTTCATAATCCTGTAACTAAAGTCTTGTGTTTGGCTTAAAAACACTTCCCATCACTGGTTCTCCATCAAGATTTTTTTAATGGCATACATTGACAGTTGTGACTTTTAGTCCTTTTTAATGAATAACTGGACATCTGGAGCATACATCTGAAAAACCCTTATAATAATTTTTTTTAAATTTGATTTGATTTTATTAAGATTTCTGTTTAAGATTGATGCCTCGATTTCATCATTAAACATTGCAAAAATGAATTGATATTTTGATATTACACTTATATTATTATTAATATGTACAAATTTTTTGTTTATTCGTTTATTTGGTAAGTTTAAATAAAGATTAATATTAGATAACTGCTGAGTTTGTGTTCTCTTTTGTTTAATCTATTCATATTTACACCATTTAGCTCACAGAAATGCTTCCTTAGAAACGATTGTTGCATTGTTTTGTGTAGTTTACAATCCCACACACAGCAAGTTCTCTTCTCTGCTCAATATCCCCATTAAGGAATCATGGGAATTTTGTTTTGGAGGAGCATTTTCATTTGATCCTGTCAATCACAGAGCTCAAATCAGGTTGTAGTTGTAAATAAAACAAATATTATTTTAGTGTGTTTTGCATGAAAAAATTTCATGTTAAATTCAATGTGTTGCTATTTCTTTGTAATCATTTGTGAAATTTACTAGCAATTTCTGAGTCCAGTGTAAAAACATAACACATAAACAAGGCATTAGGAGGAAGGCTGGTATTTTAAGTGAAATCACAATAGAAATAATGTTATGTAATGTTATTCCAGAAATAAGATGATTATGTACGAGTGAGTTCAGAATTCAGCTGACCACAGTGTCCTTGTCTATAAGAGCATTGAGTCCTAAAGATAAAGAGGTATGAAGAGATTAAATTGCCCATGGAGCTCGATGACCTCTCTGTGATTAACATGACCCTGATGACTCAAGTTCAGTCCGCAGCATGTGACGGCCATTGTCTGCCCACTGATCCAGAAATCCCATGACAACATGATTATGCACTCTACGTGCACTGATTTCATCTTCAATAATAAAGAAATAGTTCACTCAAAAATTAATTTGCTGAAAATTTATGCTGAAATTTATTTGCTAAAAATGTATTACTCTGAACAGATTTATCATTACATCACTTGCTCACCAATGGATCCTCTGCAGTGAATGGGTGCCGTCAGAATGAGAGTCCAAACAGCTGATAAAAACAACACAATGATCCACACGACTGAAGTCCATCAGTTAACATCATGTGAATTGAATAGCTGTGTTTCTAATAAACAAATCAATCATTAACGATGGATTTGTTTATTAGAAGGCGTTTCAACTTTAAACTATCACGTCTATCCATAATTCATGCTTCCTCCAGTGAAAAAGTCCATCTGCTGTTGTCCTCACATCAAAATCCACCAACGTATTTATTTACAACTGTTTTGGACTGCTTTCTCTTGAAAAGGTGCTTGATCTGTGCATATTTCTCTCTTGATTTAGACAAGATGAGTTTTTCACTGGAGAAAGCAATATTATGGATAGAGGATTCGTATTTTAGCAGGAAGCAACGTTTTGAAGTTAAAAACATCTTAATGAAGAATTTGTTTATTAAAAACACAGATTTTCACTTCACAGGATGTTAATTGATAGACTGGGGTCGTGTGGATTACTTGTGGATTATTGTGATGTTTTTATCAGCTGTTTGGACTCCCATTCTGACGGCACCCATTCACTGCAGAGCATCCATTGCTGAGTGATGTTATGCTAAATTCCTCCAAATCTGTTCTAATGAAGAAACAAACTCATCTACGTCTTGGTTGGTCTGAGGGTGAGTCAATTTTCAACGAATGTTCATTTTTGGGTGAACTATTCCTTTTAAAACATCTCACTCACCATGCTAAATATCAAAACATGAAACTCAACCTGTTTATTTTATGAATTTAAGCCCTGAATAAAGGGACTCTACTGACACACGAGTAGACCATTTCCAGATCTGCATTGCCTGTCCTCAGTTAACGTCATTGTTTTCCTTT
Source organism: Sinocyclocheilus grahami (assembly GCF_001515645.1). Lineage (NCBI taxonomy): Eukaryota > Metazoa > Chordata > Actinopteri > Cypriniformes > Cyprinidae > Sinocyclocheilus > Sinocyclocheilus grahami. Next base: position 1,684,081 of record NW_015505296.1, on the reverse strand, counting down.
TTATCTCTTTTCCACTTCAGTCAAAACCCCTCTGTGCTTGTGCTGGGTAACTATGGAGATGGTTCAATGTGGGGTTTGGTTACATCAGACACGGATAGTGGCACTTAACCTAGTTCAGCTGGAGCCTGATTAGCAACACCGCTATCAGCTGCATGCTCCTCATCATCATTATCCTCAGAGCTGCAGTCTCAATCGTACATCTTTGTTCATGCCTTTTAGTTAGATATGGTCTATTTTATATTCTATCAAGGGTATAAATGCATCAAATCTCTGCTCAGAGGGGTGCCGCCCATTCAACAATCTGCTGCACTGAACGGTGCTCTAGTAAAGTTTCTCTCTGTAGTTAAAGGGAGAGATTGTCTTTTATCTTCCCCTCACTTTGTCTCTGCTGGCTTCAAACAGCTGATTTCAAATACAGCCAGGTGAGATGGTAAAAAGGAAACACTTCTATCTACACACATGCACAAACATGTGTGCAAACATACACATATTGAATATCCTCCTACATCCTGCAGTCAGCAGAATTAAAGGAGCAAGTCACCCAAAAATAAAAATTGTCATTATTTTCTCACCCTTAGGTTGTTCAAAACTACACTCTCAAAGTGTTTGTAATTTCCACAGAAGAAACTGCAAAAAATTCTGCAGTAAAAACCTGTTAATTTGTCAATTCTAACTTTTGTCTGTCCATCTTTCTTTCTACTAAAATATTTTTTCTTCTCCATTAACCTCTTGTCAGACCTGCTAAATGTCATTTCAATTAAATACCCACTAATGCCATCCATTAACTGTTGACACATGCTGTTAAAGATGGTTGTGTGTGTGTGCGCGCGTGCATATTTCCTTTTTGTGCTAGCATGAACAGTGTTTTTCAATCAAGTATGCATGTGTGAGTACTGTAGTATGTTTTAATCAGTTTGAATGTACTTTAGTACATTCATACCACAGAACAGGTTAATTCAAGATTTGAAAAGGAAAGGCATTTCCTATCAGGACAAAACATTATTCACCATTTAAAAGAGGAAATATTTACGAAGAAGTATTTTCAATCATTTGGGAGATGAAGGAAGACAAAACAAGATAAATTGATTCTTAAGAAAGAATGATACCTACACAATCCCGTTATGAGAAGCTCTCCATTTGCAGGCATATATCTGCATGTAAGTGTGTGTGTTTGAGCGTTTCCGGAAATCGTAATGCTGCATTATGAGTATATAGGCTGAAGTCATTTGGACAGGAAGTGAAGCTAGATATGGTTGAACAACATACTGTCAGGATTATGTTCTGTTTTCGTTTAGTTTGAGTGTCCTTGTTCCTGTTTTTAGTTTGACCTAGTTTCCTGATTCCAATACACATGCATTATACAGTGTCCAAGTAACCTAAAAGTATAACATCTAGTATCTTAATATTAATGTACAGTATCTTAATAATAATAATAATATAATAGTTTTAAAAGCTTGTCGAATTTTGTAGCTAAAGAAAATCTATTAAATGTCCACATATATTTCAAATAATTTCAAACATGTCTTTATTTTTAAATGATCACTCCATTTGAGCATGTTTGTGTGTTGGTTTGTATCGCATGCAAAAATTTGTATTAGTAGGGACTTGTTTTGTCATTCTTTCTGCAGGTTACATCATTACACCATCAGGTGGTGAAAATTTACTTTATGAGTGAATCCTACATTCAAATGATTTGTTCAAACCCTCTGATTCATTCAGGAACAAACAAGTCCGAAGAGGTTGCAGTGCCCCCAGAGGAGGCCGATGAAGCTGCAGCGCACCCCGGTGGTGGCCGAATAGTTTGGAGTGCCACCTTCTCGGAAACGGAGGAGGGGGAAGAGGAAGAATGGGTCCACCTCGCCACCCCTAGAGGTGGCCGAAGAGGCTGCAGCACCCTCGAAGGTGACCGACGAAGCTGCAGTTCCCCTCCGGAGGCGGTGGATGAAGCTGCAGCGCTCCTGGTGGTGGCCGAAGAGGTTGCAGCGCCCCCGGAGGCGGCCGATGAAGCTGCAGCTCTCCCGGTGGTGGCCGAATAGGTTGCAGTGCCCCCGGAGGCGGCAGACGAAGCTGCAGTGCCGCCCTCTCGGAAACAGGAGGAGGAAGAAGGCTTCTTCCGTCCTTCAAGGCCGGGAGGCCTCTCTAGAGCCTGGTGCCCTGCCGGCTCCGCCCAGGTTCCTCGCCCTGCCGGCGCCGCCCAAGCTCCTCGCCCTGCCGGCACTGCCCAAGCTCCTCGCCCTGCCGGCGCCGCCCAAGCTCAAGCTTCACGCCCTGTCGGCTCCGCTCAAGCTTCATGCCCTGTCGGCTCCATTTATGTTCCGCTCTCTGTCAGCTGTACCCCAGCTGCTTGCCCTGCCGGCTCCCTTCTTGAGGCAGGCTCCGCTCTTGCTGCCTGCCGGTCTGCCGGCCCCACCCTGGCACCCTGGTTTACCTCTATCCCCAGGGCCTCTTCCACTACACGGGCCTGGCCCACCATCCCTCCCCCTGATCCACCTCCGTTCCGCCTCCCTCCGGGATTGCTCTTGGTGGAGCGTCTGGAATCCGCTCCTTAAGGGGGGGGGTTCTGTCACAGTCTTCAGCGGGTGTGCCCAGGAGGGCCACCAGATGACTGTGTTCTGTGAGCACATGGCTTGTGTTGTGTTTGTCTGTTGCCATGTGCTCTCTCCTGTCGATTGTCTTGCCCCTCCCATCTTGTTACCTCGTTATAGTTTAAGTTGATCCACCTGTGTCTCCCTCTGTTAGCCTCCTCGTTTGGTTCCCATTTATTCTCCTAGTGTCTGTCATCCTGTGCTTATCCGTCATTTCTCATTGTGTGTGTTTCGTGTCTGCATGTGTGCAGCTTTAGGCCTGCCTGTCTGTTTTTCCCCTTTGGGGTGGTTTGAGTTTGTTTGTTTGTTTCATTTTTTTTACTAAAATAAAATACCATTTCTCCAGCGATTGAGTCCTCGCTTCATCTCCCCGCACGCACCGTGACATAGCTGGGGGAGGTGGAGGGTTTCAGAGGAGCTCTGATAGCGCGCTGCAAAACCAGCTTACCACGTACACAGAACCAGACTATTTAAATGTTGAGCAGGCAAGCTCATTGACTGCAGATTCAGCAGCTTGTATCATGTAGTAAATAATGTGACTGCTAGCAGATTGCATATAAAGGACCTGTCAGTCTACGTATCTAGAGTTTCAGTACTCCTGTTCATGTGATATTGCTATATATATTTGACCATCATAAACTTTAGATTTAGAAAACAGCATATTTTCCTTCCTCTATATTTATTTAACAAAACTTTGTGAACAAAACAAGAACCCTGCTTTGGGTTCTGTATCTTTTGGAAAAAACAGGGTTCATATGTGGATCAAAAGTCAGACACCATGGTATAATGAGCACACTCACTCCCCAAAGAGAGCAGCCTGGAAAATGGAGCGCAGCTTGAAGAAAACAAAACTAGAGGTATTTCATATTGCATTGAGGGAAGGTATTTCCTCCTACAGAAAAGCATAAAATACTGCTAGATCTGCTTACTTTTAGTCTCTTTTAGAAGAAAAACAAACACAACCCCAGGTATTAATTCAATAGAGTGGCAAAATTTATGAAAAATAAAGCATCAACAGATGCAGACATTTCCCAACAGCACAGTAGTAGTGACTTTATGAACTACTTTACTTCCAAAATCAATACTATTAGATATCAAATAAATACAATGCAGTCATCAGCAACAGTATCGCATAGATCCCCTGAGGAACAATTCCACTCATTCTCTGCTATAAGAGAGGAAGAATTGTATAAACTTGTTTGTTAGACCCTATACCATCTAAGCTACTGAAAGAGGTACTTCCATAAGTCATAGATCCTCTTCTGAATATTATTACCTCATCATTGTCATTAAGATATGTCCCAAAAACCTTCAAACTGGCTGTTCTTAAGCCTCTCATTAAAAAAACACAACTTGATCCTAGAGAATTAGTTAATTACAGACAGGGCTGGATTGGTAATCGGGCATACCGGGCATTTTCCCGGTGGGCCGACGCACTTAAGGGGCCGACATAAGGTTTTTTTTTGTTGAAAACCATCACGCAGGGACAGCGAGCAGCCAGTGGCCCATTTGTTTGTCTCCGGTACTGACAGCGTAAACATCCAATCACAATGCGCTATAGACGGAGCGATGAAGTACTTTGATCCATCTATATAAAGATCGCATCACCCCAACTTCTCCCTCGTCGGCTTTTCCCACGTTTTCACAGGAGATTTATCAAGAACAGGCTTGCTCTGCGGTGAGTGATGCGGGCCAAAGAGCCAGGCAGGAGGAGAAGAAGAAGAGAGTAGTTGAATTGGTAAAGTGCTTGATAGGGACTCGCAACGGAGGCAGGAATCTAACCTATCCTAATGTGTGTGCGCGGCTGCGCGCCACGAGTGTATGCGTAAACACTTTTTAATAAAACGTAAATTCGTCCCCCGCGATTTTTTTAGCCAAGTTAAGTGTGTTCATAGAGGTTTCCATGGGCCAATGCGAATAAATCTAGATTTAAATAAAAAAAGACACGATATTGTCGGACCTGACGTTTTATTCTTATCCAAAACAAGATGTGATATGAGTGTGATACATAGGCTACATACATACACTACCACATTTGTTGAACAGTAAGAAAGATCCAATAGAAAGATCCAAAGATCAGCAATCATATGAAATAAAAAGCTTTTGTAACATTATACATATACCATTCAAAAGCTTGGAGTCAGTATTTTAATTTTTTTTTTTTGGGAAATGATAGAAATTAATACTTTTATTTAGCAAGGATGCTTTAAATTGATCAAAAGTGACGATAAAGACATTTATAATGTTACAAAGAAAATCTATTTCAGATAAATGCTGTTCTTCTGAACTTTCTATTAATCAAAGAAACCTGAAAAATTCTACACAGATGTTTTCAACATAATAATAATCATAATAAATGTTTTTTGAGCAGCAAATCAGAATATTTGAATGATTTCTGAAGGATCATGTGACTGGAGTAATGATGCTAAAAATTCAGCTTTGAAATCGCAGGAATAAATTACATTTTAAAATATATTCAAATAGAAACAGTTATTTTAAATAGTAAAAATATTTCACTATATTACTGCTTTTGCTGTATTTTGGATCAAATAAATGCAGGCTTGGTGAGCAGAAGAGAATTCTTTAAAAAACATAA
>NW_015505296.1:1675960-1678890 GCF_001515645.1 Sinocyclocheilus grahami | reverse complement strand
CGCGATTTTTTAGCCAAGTCAAGTCAAGTGTGTTCATAGAGGTTTCCATGGGCCAATGCGAATAAATCTAGATTTAAATAAAAAAAGACACGATATTGTCGGACCTGACGTTTTATTCTTATCCAAAACAAGATGTGATATGAGTGTGATACATAGGCTACATACATACACTACCACATTTGTTGAACAGTAAGAAAGATCCAATAGAAAGATCCAAAGATCAGCAATCATATGAAATAAAAAGCTTTTGTAACATTATACATATACCATTCAAAAGCTTGGAGTCAGTATTTTAATTTTTTTTTTTTGGGAAATGATAGAAATTAATACTTTTATTTAGCAAGGATGCTTTAAATTGATCAAAAGTGACGATAAAGACATTTATAATGTTACAAAGAAAATCTATTTCAGATAAATGCTGTTCTTCTGAACTTTCTATTAATCAAAGAAACCTGAAAAATTCTACACAGATGTTTTCAACATAATAATAATCATAATAAATGTTTTTTGAGCAGCAAATCAGAATATTTGAATGATTTCTGAAGGATCATGTGACTGGAGTAATGATGCTAAAAATTCAGCTTTGAAATCGCAGGAATAAATTACATTTTAAAATATATTCAAATAGAAACAGTTATTTTAAATAGTAAAAATATTTCACTATATTACTGCTTTTGCTGTATTTTGGATCAAATAAATGCAGGCTTGGTGAGCAGAAGAGAATTCTTTAAAAAACATAAAAAATCTTACTGTTCAAAAACTTTTGACTGGTATAGTGTATATATACAGTATAAATATATCGAATTGGTGATGGGCCGCCTGGACCAAAAAATGCCAGGGCCGATTTTTTGTCCCAGTCCAGCCCTGATTACAGCCCAATCTCAAATCTCCCTTTTCTGTCAAAGGTACTTGAAAAGGCAGTATCCTCACAACTATGTTCCTTCCTAGAGAAAAAAAATGGGGTGTGTGAGGATTTCCAGTCAGTACTGAGACTGCTCTCATCAGAGTTACAAATGACCTGCTCTTATCATCCGATCATGGTTGTATCTATTATTGCTACTGGAGCTTAGCCTAGAAAATTATGATGGCATAATAGAATTCCATTGACATGGTTTAAATCATACTTATCTGACCGTCATCAATTCGTAGCAGTGAATGAAGAGGTATCATATCGATCACAAGTGCAGTATGGAGAACCACAAGGCTCAGTACTAGGGCCGTTGGTTTTCACGCTTCACATGTTACCCTTGGGAGATATCATCAGCATAGCTTTCACTGCTGATGATGAATGTATCAGATTATAGCCCAAGTATTGGTGCTTATAGAGTAGAGGAGATGGACCACAAAGGCCTCAGGGAGAAACAGAGAGGCCACGATAGACCAGATAATGATAGAGGCCACGATAGGCCACAGGAGGAACAGCCCCACTAGGCCACTAAAGAAGAGGCTTCGATAGGCCATAGTAGGAAAGGCCATTATAGGCCACAGAAAGAAATACCTCAGAAGGCTACAGAGGGGAAACCTGAGAAAGACAGGCCACAGAAAGAAATGCCACAAAGATAGGCAACAGAGGGGAAGGCCGGAAAGACAAGCCGCAGAGAGAAAGGCTAAGTTTATGAACTTAGATAGTAACGCAGATAGTAAACCATAGAGGTTGTTAGGAGTAATATGAATAGGTATTACACCACCACCAGTAATTGCATATAGATTACCTTGAAGACAACTTGAAATTATTTGCTGAGCCTTTGAGATGGTTTGTGGTTCAGGTCTAATGTATGATTCAATGCAGAGGATGGCCATCTGCCAAGCAGCTTGATGGCTGATGTTGTAACTCCACGTTCAGCAGCAGTAGTGGCCGGTGTATTGAGGGGGTGACAGACTACAGCTTTCTAAAATGGTAAGAAAAGTCATGATAGGCCATGAGAGAAAGGCTACAAGAGGCCAGCCACTAAAAGCCGTGATGGAAGGCCGCGAAAACAAATAGCGCGCGTTCTAATAAAATAACGCGAGCCACTAAAGGGACATGGTTAGCTGCTTTCTAGCGGTAGCCTGTTACATTACAGTACATAAGATTTCACTTACCACATAAACAGAGTAAGGAGAGATGACTGAGGATGATGGCGAATGATTTAGAGATCCTGAGCACCACTGACAAGCATCTGATCTTGTAAAATGTGTGGTAAGTACTGCCGCTGTAGTTTATACAGCACGTGCGATCGCAAATCTCGAAAGTGAAAGTAAAAAGCGATCGTGCATTCGAACGCAGTTTCAATGCCCCGCATATTAATATGCGGCTCCCTGATGCCCGCATTTTATATACAGTATAATTACCCAACGATATAACTGCGAGAGACAGTATTGAAATATATATTTTTCCCTGTGTTTCCTTCCTGCTGTGTGAGCTACTGAAATGAGCCGCACTGTGAAACCAATCAGCACTGTGAAGCCAATCAGCGCAGAGCTCAACATTATTATTCATAATCCTTCCAAATAAGGTAAAAACAGATTTCCTTCTAGTGACAAATCCTAGGGTTGCAAATGGACATGTAAAACCGTTTCTGGAGTTTCTCTGTACATTATTGTTTCTCCTCTATGCCCCGCCTTTCTGAAAAGCGTCGATTTTTACAAAGCTCATCGGTCTGAAAAGCGAGATGTGCTCTGATTGGCCGAATACCTCAAGCGTGTAACGGAAATGTTACGCCCCTTACCATACTGTCAGGGCGTGTCCCGGAGCGACGATTCAAAAACATTAAAACCCATTATAAACGAGGCATTTGTTGCATCCAGTGGGGACATAATTACGGATTATAATGACTTATACTGTCTTTTTACGTGTTGCATTGCACAGCGTCTCGACATGGCGGCAGCAACAATACTACAGCGAGAATAAAAGTTACACCTTCTTTCTTTCCTTGAACATTTGGCCGGCG
>NW_015505296.1:1649464-1675919 GCF_001515645.1 Sinocyclocheilus grahami | reverse complement strand
TGACTCTTAACTTTTATAAAGATTATCTCTTTGGATTTGAGACTTTAGTCTTTGCAACTTTACAGATCTTCTTTATGCACCAAGAGCTTGTAACACTCCAAAGAGAAAGGAAAAATGTAAATCGCATCATATGACCCCTTTAAAATATTGTATCAATGTGGCACCTTTAATAAACAAACTACAGCTTGTTCAAAATGCAGCAGCTAAAGTTCTTACTAGAATCCGGAAGTATGGCCATATTTAGTCTGGTTCTGTCAACACTGCACTGGCTCCCTATTAAACATTGTATATATTTTAAAATCTTGCTAATTACTTATAAAGCCGTGAATGGTTTAGCTCCTCAGTACTTGAGCGAGCTCTTATCGTATTATAGTCCTTCACATCCGCTGCAATCTCAAAACTCTGGCCATTTGATAATACCTAGAATTTCAAAATCAACTGTGGGCAGCAGATCCTTTTCCCATTTAACTCTGGAACATTCTACCTAGCATTGTTCGAGAGGCAGACACACTCTGTCAGTTTAAATCTAGATTATAGACCCATCTCTTTATCCAGGCATACACATAACACACTATCACATTTTTATAATTCAAATCTGTTAAAGGATTGTTAGGCTGCATTAATTAGGTCGACCAGAACCGAGAACACTTCCCATAACACCCAGTCTACTTGTTACATCATAAGAAAAATGGCATCTACGCTAATATTAGTCTGTTTCATTCTTATTCCGAGGTCACCGTAGCCACCCAGATCCAGTCTGTATCAAGATCAGATGGTCACGGCTGTCACCCAGAACCAGTCTGTATCCAGACTAGATGGTGGATCAGCACCTTGAGACGACTTCTACAACCCTGAATGTCAGCATAGAACATCTCAATTAGATGAGCCCTAGACAGATCCTCTGTGAAAACCTCATCAACTAGACGGCCATCGACACAAGACCACGAGAACCAGACGAGTCTTCTGCACAATCTGACTTGTGTTGCAGCCTGGAATTAAACCACATAATGCTGTTTTCGTCTGACCAAAGGAGAATTTTTTCTGGCTAAGCCTGGTTTCTCCCAAGGTGTTTTTCTTTGGTTTGCTTAGTTGGGGACAATTAATTTCTGGCAATATTGTCGGCTTGATTGCACAGACATTGTTTGAAGAGAACTAACTGAGTTGAATGATGACATCACTGGATCAACAATGAACTGACTTTAACTGAAAAATTGAGTGTTTACTATTGTCCTCCTACATTATCAACACACTATTTTCCAGTTTAACAATGTAAAGTTATTTTGACACAATCTATATTTTATAAAGCATTATATAAATAAAGGTGACTTGACTTGACTTGAATTGGATCAGTGACATGACACTGACACTGAATATAGACAGTTTCCTAAATGTCATTCTTTTGATGATCCCGTGACCTCGGTGCACACTGATTAATTTCACACCTCTCTGTTTTCTCTCACCGTGTGACTGGTTGTATATGCCTGCGCATATGCTTTTTTGTGTAGTCTGTTCCACCTACTCAGGCACGTTTGGCTCAGGTGACAGATGGATCATGAAGAGCTTGTCACTTGTCTGTCAGTGCTTGTTTGTGAAGACAGCATTCATGAGAACTCTATTATAAGCCTTTCGGTGAACTGAGGGTGAGGCTTAATTAGATTAGGTCTTGTTAATTTATTTTCATTTATGGAGCATAGTGGCATATTCAACAGTCAAACAGCATTTATACTTTTACATGAAAGGGATCCAGTCAGACAACATATTAAAACTCAATCCAGAAGATACTGCCTCTGGGTAACTGAATGAAAAGTAAGTCACGAAGTGTGAATCTGCCTGCTTTGGATCAATCTAGGTCAATTCATCTTCTTGTGTTATTATTGATTTTTAAAACTACACCATCAAGATAAAACTGAATCAAATGAGACGCATTGGGAATTGAGGGCTACACTTTGTTGCCAATTCTGTTTGTTCTTACCCATAATGCAGTTCAGCTCTCAATGGTGACTCTCAATCACGATCTTTCTCTGACAGCACAGGGAGCGACACAAGCTCGGTTTTGATTTCATCCCCAGACACAAGCACATTTGAGGAAGAGAGCACATCTCTGATGGAGGGAGAACGAAAGAGAGAAAGGTTGTTTCAGGGTCAACAAATGCAGGATTACATGCAAGAAAACAATTTAATTCATCCCTGTTCGTGTCAGCCATGGTTGTTTGCAAAGTTGTGCTCATTTCACTTCAGTCTTATGTTTTGCTTCTGGCTGTAGACCTATTATGTATGCAAAGCTGTACATTTGCATCAACAAAATTAGCTTCTCGCAAACAAAAAGTTCCCCTGAGTGTGTTTGCGACAGATGTTTGTCAGTTAAGTTAGTTATGTCATTTCTCGTCTGCGTGGCAGAGGAAGAAGCAAAATACAGTCTCTGGAGCCACAATGCAGATGATGTTTAATGCATGACAGGTCTTTACAAGAGCAATAATGAACACACATAACCAGTAGACACAGGCTATAAATTCAACACTTCACAGGGAACTATAAATACAGACTCAGTTAGTGTAATATTGTGCAAAAGGTAAACAGGTTAAAACAGGAAGTTATTTACTTTAGTGCAGAAGTGTAATCAGGCAGGGAAAAATATGGATAAATATATTTTAGAATAAAATTTAAAAAAATTAAAACTACTTTCTAGAACTCATTCTAGGCTGTTGCTCTGATTTTCATGAAAATCAAACCAGATCATCTTCAGACCATACAGACAAAAAAAGTTTTCAGACCGTTCTCAAATAGCACACGAACAAATTCGCCAAAAAGCTTGTTGCAAAACATTTCAGGACAGCGGCCCTTGTGATCAATAATTATTTTAAAAAAAAATTTAAATGCTTATTACTTTGGATTATTTTTGCCTATTGTCATGAGACTGGTCTTGACAGATTCATTGGATCATGCCGAGAACATCAATACCAATTATGCCATAATCGGAACTTCTTGTCCACCATTAGATTTATGTTGATAGCCTAGCCTAATTTTTCTAACTCCTCCAGACGGTTGGTCCAATTTTCTCAAAATTCAAATCAGTTCATCTTCAGACCATGCCTGCAAAAAGTTATGGATTTTGTGTCAAAAGACAAAACGGTTTTCGTTTACTGCATCGAACAAATTTGATGGCATGATGCCAAACATCTGAGGCTGTATCTCTGCAAATTTTTACATATTGACACCAAACTTTGTGTGCCATTGTCACCTCACACTTAACACCACATCAGTTTGGTAACAGCTATTGGTCAAAAGTGATAAGCATTTAAATCATATTACTAGTGATTGTATTTATGATTTGTCAGCCATTTTCACTAAAATCATCTTAAAATGCCTTTAATTACCCTTAATTGCTGTTGCTTACTATATTCACAGGATACAAAGAGCACCATAGGAGTTTCTGAAACTAAGAACTAACGAATGAAGATGAATGAATGGCAGTGTTACAGCTGAATACAGGCTTCTTTTGAAGTGTAATGTTGCTGTTTCTAAAAATGAGAGTAGAAAACTAGGGCAGTCTTCTCTTATTTTTAGTGAAGCAATAATCAGCATTTGATCCAGTGCTCAGCCTTCGTCAGCCATTAAACGAAGGTTTGAAAAATGTAAGACTTCAAAGCAAAATGGATTTTTATGTTTGAAAAAAATGTTGGAAAAAGTGGTTGCTAGGGTATTCTATATAGTTGCTATGGCATTGCTAGGCGGTTGCAAGTGTGTTCTGGATGGTTGTTAGGGTGAATGTGAAGGCATGGTGCAAGTTCTGCATCTAAGCTTAGGGATGTTTGAAAAACAAACACAGATCCTGTGCAATAGTAATCAAAGCTCTTTGTCTAAGAAGAAACCAAACCTCCAATCAAAGCATAAATTAAATGTATGTAAAAAAAGTGACTGAGAGAAGGAAAGATCTCTTTCCAAATATATGTCTGGCTTTAGGTTTGCATGTGTCTTTTTCAACTTGTGTTTTGTTCCATCAGCACAATGTCAGTGTTAAATACTGCAACTGGTGTTAGCCTCATTAGCCCTCCAGTGAAGAACAGTGATATAAAGTGGGTCTGGTGAGCCTTGTGAGACTTTCAATAAACCTGATAGCATTTGACTGATGTGTTGGTTACACACATGTGTGTGCTGTATCTCAGTGTGACTCCTGCTCTGCATGATAAGGTAAGGCGAGGTAAGAGACAGAGAGAGAGAGAGCTGGAACATGTCTGACATCAGAAACGCTATGATGAGCTAAATATAATACTTACTGAGCACCAGAGACAGCAGCCCTGACATGCATTTTCATACACATACACACACAAAAACACATCTTCACAATGACATGACACCCAGGACGTCATCAGCTGCCTCCAGTCTCTGTATACAAATCAGCTAGAAGATATTTGAATAAGCTGCATCCTCTTGAGAGACAGGAGAGGAGGAAAAAAGGCAAATATTCAGACCTGTGATCACGTCAAGTAGGGCAAGTTGGAGAAAAAGTGGGATAATGAATTTGTAGGAAGCTAAAACGATAGAGATGCTTATGTGGAGGTGAGAGGAGGTGAGCAAAGTGTCATTTTTAACTGAAGAGGACTTGTGGGCGAGCCAGAGACCTATAGCATTCAATCTCTAAACTACAGATATCTTTAAAATTCCCTCCTACCCATTTCATGACATCTAATTCTAGAAACTGTGGATCACCCCACACTGATGACAGTCTACACTATTAAAGCTACTAGAATATAGTAACGCTGTGGAAATGGTTCAGCAATCTATCTCTCATTAATAAAATTGGAAAATTCGATTCATTTTAGTGAATTGGTTTTATTCAGACATTTCTTGTAAAGGAACAGATTTATAACAAGTTTTGAGTTTTGGTTATGTGGCATTTTAAGGTCTTTTTTGAATTACTATGTCTCAGTTAGCCTATATAAATGAGGGAGAATTCAAGTTGTTTTATTTATTTTAGTATAAATGTATCTTTTCTGCTGATACACAAATAGGCATACCTATATCCCATAGCAAATCTAGACAGGTGGAGCTGGGGGAGGTGGAGAGTTTAGAGGAACTCTGATAGCATGATTCAAAACCAGCTTACCATCAACACAGGACCACACTATATAAATATTGAACAGGCAATCACATTGACTGAAGAATCAACAGATTCAGCAGTTTGTGTCATGTAGTAAATGATGTGATTGCTAGCAGATTGCATGTAAATTACCTATCAGTCTGCGCATCTAGAGTTGCAATACTCATGCTCATGTGATATCGCTATATACGTATATTTGACCATCATAAACTTCAGAATCAGAAAACAGCACATTTTCTTTTCTCTCTATTGATTTAACCAAACTCTGGTTTGGGTTCTGTATCTTTTGGAAAAATTATTGTTGATATGTGGATCAGTGACATGACACTGACACTGAATAGACAGTTTCCTAAACATCATCCTTTTGATGATCTCGTGACCTTGGTGCACACTGATTAGTTTCACACCTCTCTGTTTTCTCTCACTGTGTGACTGGTAGTGTATATGCATTTGCTTATTTGTGTAGTCTGTTACACCTACTCAGGCAGGTTTGGCTCAGGTGACAGATGGATCATGAAGAGCTTGTCACTTGTCTGTCAGTGCTTGTTTGTGAAGACAGCATTCATGAGAACTCTATTATAAGCCTTTCGGTGAACTGAGGGTGAGGCTTAGGTCAGCTTACACAATGACATAAAGATCAGAAGGGTCAGTTCATTTGGTGCCACATAAAATGTGAAACCTATCCTTGTTAATTTATTTTCATTTAGGGAGCATAGAGGCATATTCAACTGCCAAACAATATTTATACTTTTACATCAAAGGGATCCAGTCAGACAGCATATAAACACTCAACTCAGAAGATACTGCCTCTGGGTATCTGAATGGAAACTAAGTCATGAAGTGTGAATCTGCCTGCTTTGGATCAATCTAGGTCAATTCATTTTCTCATGTTATTATTGATTTTTAAAAATACACCATCAAGATAAAACTGAATCAAATGAGACGCATTGGGACTTGAGGGCTACACTTCTGCCTTTGTTACCAATTCTGTCTATTCTTACCCATAATGCAGTTCAGCTCTCGATGGTGACTCTCAATCACAATCTTTCTCTCTGACAGCAAAGGGAGCGAAACTAGCTCAGTTTTGATTTCATCCCCAGACACAAGCGCATTTGAGGAAGAGAGCACATCTCTGATGGAGGGATGCAGGATTTCATGCAAGAAAACAATTTCATTTATCCCTGTTCATGTCAGCCGTGGTTGTTTGCAAAGCTGTGCTCTTTTCACTTCAGTCCTTTGTTTTGCGTCTGGCTGTAGACCTATTATGTATGCAAAACTGTACATTTGCATCAGCAAAATTAGCTTCTCACAAGCAAAAAGTTCCCCTGTGTATCTGCATGCTTGCGACAGATGTTTGTCAGTTAAGTTAGTCATGTCATTCTCATCTGCATGGCAGAGGAAGAAGCAAAATACAGTCTCCAGAGCTACAATTCAGCTGATGTTTAATGCATGACAGGTCTTTACAAGACCAATAATTAACACACATAACCAGTAGACACAGGCTATAAATACAACACTTCACAGGGAACAATAAATAAAGACATACTCAATTAATGTCTATGTAGTATTGTGCAAAAGATAAACAGGTTAAAACAGGAAGTTATTTGCTTTAGTGCAGAAGTGTAATCAGGCAAGAACTTTTTTTTGTAATGTTTTAGAATTTTTCAAAAAAACAAAAACAAAAAAAAACACTACTTTTTAGAATTCCTCCTAGGCTGTTGCTATGATTTTCATGAAAATCAAACCAGATCATCTTCAGACCATACCGACAAAAAGTTCAATTTAAGTTGATTAAGTCAAACCGTTCTCAAATAACAGAAAAAAATTAGCCAATTTTGCAAAAAATCTTGTCGGCCATTTTGAACTTTGTCGTAAAATGTATTCTTACGAATATGTGTATGTGCATTGCCCCTTGTGGTCAATATCTATTTAAAAATTCGAAAAAATGCTAATAACTTTTGATTAGTTTTTCCTATTGTCATGAGACTGGTCTTGATAGATTCGTTGGATCATGCCGAGAACATCAATAGAGGGTATGCACGTGACGTCACCGTCAGCTGGAGTGACTGCGGTTCCCCCCACTGAGTAGCAAAAAGACTGGCAGCTTTGGTTTTCATATAAATGTCAGGAAACACAATTCCTGGCTGCATCTTTGGTAATTTGTAAGGAACATTATATCGAGTCCAACGACTTTTAGTTTAAACTGATTATTGTTTGTTTTACTCACGTTTTCACAGTTTCCCTATTAAATCCATTCATGCAGCAGCTCTTTTGCCACTCAGTCCGGCTGAGGGGGCGTATTTCGGCGGGAAAGTGACGTCAATGCATACCCTCTATACCAGTTACGCCATAATCGGCTGAACGTCTTGTCCACCTTTTTGATTTATGATGAAAACTTACTTTTTTCTAACTCCTCCTAGACCGTTGGTCCAATTTTCACCAAATTCAAATCAGTTCATCTTCAGACCATACTGGCAAAAAGTTATGGATTTCATGTCGATAGACAAAACAGTTTTTGTTTACCGCATTGACAAATTTGATGGCATGATGCCAAACTGGTCCTGAGGCTGTGTCTCTGCTTTGACATATTGACACCAAACTTATGTGTGTCATTGTCACCTCAGTGACCTCACACTAAACACTACATCAGTTTGGTAATACCTACAAGTTAAAAGAGATAAACAATAAAATCATATTACTAGATAGCCTTTTTTACTACAATCTTATTAAAATGTATTTAATGGCTTCTCATTTTGCCCCTGTTGTGCTTAGCCTCTTAATTGCTGCTTGCAGCTATATTTTTGTAATATACTCACAGGATACAAAGAACACCATAGTTACAGGAGTTTCTGAAACTAAGAACTAACAAACAGATGAATGGCAGTGTTACAGCTGAATACAGGTTTCTTTTGAAGTGTAATGTTGCTGTTTCTAAAAATGAGAGTAGAAAACTAGGGCAGTCTTCTCTTATTCTTAGTGAAGCAATAATCAACATTTGAACCAGTGCTCAGCCCTCGTTAGCCATTAAAACAAGATTTTAAAAATTTAAGATTTCAAAGCAAAATGAATTTTTATGTGTGTTTGAAGAAACAGTGGTGTTTGCCTGTGTAAAAGTGGCTGCTTGTGTGTTCTGGATGGTTGTTAGGGTGAATATTATGCATTGGTGCAGCTAAGTTTAGGGATGACTGGAAAAACACAGATGCTGTGCAATAGTAATAGTAATCAAAGCTCTTTGTCTGATAAGAAACAGAACCTCCATATGGAGCATAAATATGTAAGAAATGTGTAAAAAAAGTGACTGAGAGAAGGAAAGATCTCTTTCCAAATAT
Organism: Sinocyclocheilus grahami; assembly: GCF_001515645.1. Taxonomy (NCBI): domain Eukaryota; kingdom Metazoa; phylum Chordata; class Actinopteri; order Cypriniformes; family Cyprinidae; genus Sinocyclocheilus; species Sinocyclocheilus grahami. Next base: position 1,667,492 of record NW_015505296.1, on the reverse strand, counting down.
ATGTCTGGCTTTAGGTTTGCATGTGTCTTTTTCAACTTGTGTTTTGTTCCATCAGCACAATGTCAGTGTTAAATACTGCAACTGGTGTTAGCCTCATTAGCCCTCCAGTGAAGAACAGTGATATAAAGTGGGTCTGGTGAGCCTTGTGAGACTTTCAATAAACCTGATAGCATTTGACTGATGTGTTGGTTACACACATGTGTGTGCTGTATCTCAGTGTGACTCCTGCTCTGCATGATAAGGTAAGGCGAGGTAAGAGACAGAGAGAGAGAGAGCTGGAACATGTCTGACATCAGAAACGCTATGATGAGCTAAATATAATACTTACTGAGCACCAGAGACAGCAGCCCTGACATGCATTTTCATACACATACACACACAAAAACACATCTTCACAATGACATGACACCCAGGACGTCATCAGCTGCCTCCAGTCTCTGTATACAAATCAGCTAGAAGATATTTGAATAAGCTGCATCCTCTTGAGAGACAGGAGAGGAGGAAAAAAGGCAAATATTCAGACCTGTGATCACGTCAAGTAGGGCAAGTTGGAGAAAAAGTGGGATAATGAATTTGTAGGAGTCATCAGCTGCCTCCAGTCTCTGTATACAAATCAGCTAGAAGATATTTGAATAAGCTGCATCCTCTTGAGAGACAGGAGAGGAGGAAAAAAGGCAAATATTCAGACCTGTGATCACGTCAAGTAGGGCAAGTTGGAGAAAAAGTGGGATAATGAATTTGTAGGAAGCTAAAACGATAGAGATGCTTATGTGGAGGTGAGAGGAGGTGAGCAAAGTGTCATTTTTAACTGAAGAGGACTTGTGGGCGAGCCAGAGACCTATAGCATTCAATCTCTAAACTACAGATATCTTTAAAATTCCCTCCTACCCATTTCATGACATCTAATTCTAGAAACTGTGGATCACCTCATAGTTAAGACATTAAAACAAAATCAAACATGAATATGTAAACAAAAATGGCATCTCACATCAGAATCTCTATAAATATCTCAAAAACACTGCAAAAGTATGTAAAAGGAAATATCCGTTCAATAACACACTGTAGTTACAGGTGAAAATTATTTTTATCTACATGTTTTGTTCATTGATAAAAATCAGAAAGTATATTAGGTCTAGGCAAAAAAACAGGTTTAAAATTTGCATTAAACGAGAGAAGAGGGAGGGACAACATATGAATAACCAACCAACCAACCAATAGGTTTTGTTGCAAGGGCTGAGTCCACCTGAGTTAATATTGCACAGCACACACTCAGTTTTGTCCAGCATTTTGTTTTATAATTCACATTTACGATTGATATCACAATAGATTAACAGACTGAATCCACCAAGTCTCTTTATGCATGATTATAGGCAATATGGAGGAAATGCAAATCTTGCATCTATAGTTTAATGTCTCCCTCTATTGGCAAGTATAAGTACAAACTATGGACGACCAAACCTAAGGAGGACGAAACCTGCAAAAACAATAAATAAATATGCAAATAAATAAATAAATGTGTGTATAAATACACAAATTCTTGTTTAAATACATATAGAGATAATTAAACATGTGATTAAAGTAGGCAAATGAATAAAATAAATTGGTGGGCAAATGGATAATGTTTAAGGAAATGCTAAACTCATCCTATTTATTTTCCTTTGATCACTCATTTATTTCTGAATGTAGTTCCGCATTTATTTTTCCTCTGCACAACATGCTAATGAGAGGGTGTCAACCATGGACTTGGTCAGGTCTTGTGATAGCTGGGGGCGCGGCTTTCCCACTGACAGGAAATGCACGGTGTAAATCCAGTATAGCCAAGTAAAGTCACTTTTGCCATTCAACAGAGCAAGATACATAGAAAAATTGAGCCGTATTGTCCGTACAGTATCTGTGACTTTACAAACGACCCAACGGAACGGCCAGAGGTGTCATTTCCGGGCATTCGATAGTCACAAATCTAGGGACCGTCTCTAAAGTTACATATGACATTGGTATACACTTTTCTAACTTCAATAGCATTTGAGGAAAATTACTTACAGTAACACAACCAACTGTGAAGTGGTCATGTAGTTCTCGGTTATAATACACACCTTTTAGATTTTTTATATTTATTGAAATAAACGGTCAAATCATATATAAATATGTTGTTTATTTCACTACAGTGTAGAGTCTGGACCAATCAGACCATTTTTCATTTGATTTAACAAATCAGTTATTCATTAGATTAACAAATCGTCACAGACCCCTCACCCAATAAACATACTGGGTGCCAGCATGTCTGAAAACACCAGGCCCCTGGTCACCATGGCAACCAATGCTGATATTACTGGTTTTATTGCCCAAAGGAATGTGGGTAGAGAAAATCACTACATTTTCCATAGGAAGAGACACAATGCACAGTAAAAATGGACTCTTCTCTAATTAATTCATAGTAAAACCTTTCTTTGAATGAACACACATATCCTTCAGGACATTGTGTATGTTGTCTTTTATATTGTATACTGTTTATGCAGGCTTACGATGGAACCGCCCGTTCCTGTCATATTACCTATATGTAATCCTACCATGTTCAGTATCTATGAATTCGTCTTCTGATGATCTAAACGAGAGTGTATATTATATGTTGGTACATAGGCAATATATTAGTGTTCTGAGAATCTTTAGTAATTTCGATTCAAGTTCCATATGCAAATTACCATGCTTTCACACAAAGGGTCATAAAACTCCCCAGTATTTCCAAACTCCCACTTGGGATTTCAGCCTTTCTCATTGGACAAGCCCATCTTGAAAGGCGTGAGTCTTCTCAGACCTTAAAGGCCTCACATCAGTGACCCGCCTCCAGTCTGCGGTTTGCTTAGATCCTAGGACACCCTAAGTTTGCGCCAGACTTCGGCCTTGACTTTCCATTCACCGGGATTCTCCGACTCAAACTGGTTCTTTTTCATCAACCAACTTCAGCAAAGATCAACTTGAGCCTTCAGATTGCATCAAGCCTCTCTTTCAGACAGACAAGACGTGCAAGTATCAAACTTAGTCTTATTAATTGATACATTAGGTATCATTTGCGCCTTTTTACAAAGGTGTGTTTGAACTAAGAAACTGATGTTCCCTTCAGGCTGGAGATCTGCTGAATATCAAATGGTACCATAGCTTCATATTTTTATTTCTCTTCTTTTTACTGCTTAAACTTTAACTCCTTTTCCTATACCAACTGTATGCGTGTGTGTGTGTGTGTGTGTGTGTGTGTGTGTGTGTGTGTGTGTGTGCGTGTGTATGTGTATGTTAGACTAGTTTAAGTGTTTATGTGGTTAATAAAGTCTATTTGATATTTGATAGCTATACTACATGTATTAGTAAAGTGAACAAAACAATGTATTGTTTTGAAATAGTAATAGAGTCAAAGTTCTTATAACACTTACCTGATGTCTGGTTAATTACTAACCAATGCATTTAACAGATCTTTTATATTTTTCTCATTTTCCATTCCAATAATGTCACTAAGGTAATCTCCCAGTGGATAAAGCCACTTTAAGGATGATCCCTGAGTACAGAAGAATATTTTCATTGCATCTACCTTGAAAAATACAGTTGTATATTTCACATTGTTTGATACTGAACTGTATCTTACCATATATACAAATAGTTTCTTAAGTTCATTCCACTGTTCTCTAATTTTTATGGCAGCATCTTCATTTTTTATTTTTTTTTGCATGAATATTTTTTCTTCATCAGCTGGGAGACATATTCTTTGGCTGCGTAATAGTGCACATCATTCACGAAAATCTGTAAATACAGACAGTGTGTTTACAGCAGCTGTTATTAGAGAGCATCTCTGAGCAGATGAGAGAAGACTCACTTAAGCTGATGGAGCTCTCATGGATTTACAGAGCCCAGAATAATTCTCTATTCTAGAAACCACTTCTTTAAAATCTTCATCTGTTTTCAACCATTTTTTTGTCATCATGCCATCCATGTAAGGCTTTGGGGAGTAAAATAAATTGTAGTTAGTTATAAATTAAATCTTCAAATGTAAATGTAATACGCTCTTGACTAGTTTTTTCAGATTAGGAGGAACTTTAAGGAATAGTTCATCTAAAAATTAAAATAAGCTGAAAATGTAATCACTTGCAGGCCATCCAAGATGTTGATTAGTTTCTTCATCAGAACAGATTTTGAGAAATGTCTCATTATGTCACTTGCTCACCAGTGGATTCTCTGCAGTGAATGGGTGCCATCAGAATGAGAGTCCAAACAGCTGATAAAAACATCACAATAATATACAAGTAATACACATGACTCCAGTCTATCAATTACAGTCTATCATTTTGATGGCACCCATTCACTGCAGAGGATCCACTGGTGAGCAAGTAATGTAATGCTGAATTCCTCCATATCTCTGTGATATATATATATATGCCCACCTTGACCTCAGATTTTAACCATCAGATGTACCATCATGGTCTGTCTTTGACCTACCTCTTGTCTACCTCTTTCTCCAGCTTTTCCACCTGAGCTGAACAGCTCTCCTTATAGCACTGCACATTCTCTCTGTAACAACAGCAATGATTGACATACATGTGTGTCACAAAATGCACTTACACAGGGACTCAGAAGACTGAGATTAAACATATTATAACATCACATTTCAAAAAGAACAGAACGAATTATGAAATGCTTCTAAAGATGTACTTAAAAAAGTTCTTCAACTAATGTACAAACCCAATTCCAAAAAAGTTGGGACACTGTACAAATTGTGAGTAAAAAAGGAATGGAATAATTTACAAATCTCATAAACTTATATTTTATTCACAATAGAATATAGATAACATATCAAATGTTGAAAGTGAGACATTTTGAAATGTCATGCCAAATATTGGCTCATTTTGGATTTCATGAGAGCTACACATTCCAAAAAGGTTGGGACAGGTAGCAATAAGAGGCCGGAAAAGTTAAATGTACATATAAGGAACAGCTGGAGGACCAATTTGCAACTTATTAGGTCAATTGGCAACATGATTGGGTATAAAAAGAGCCTCTCAGAGTGGCAGTGTCTCTCAGAAGTCAAGATGGGCAGAGGATCACCAATTCCCCCAATGCTGCGGCGAAAAATAGTGGAGCAATATCAGAAAAGAGTTTCTCAGAGAAAAATTGCAAAGAGTTTAAAGTTATCATCATCTACAGTGCATAATATCATCCAAAGATTCAGAGAATCTGGAACAATCTCTGTGCGTAAGGGTCAAGGCCGGAAAACCATACTGGATGCCCGTGATCTTCGGGCCCTTAGACGGCACTGCATCACATACAGGAATGCTACTGTAATGGAAATCACAACATGGGCTCAGGAATACTTCCAGAAAACATTGTCGGTGAACACAATCCACCATGCCATTCGCCGTTGCCGGCTAAAACTCTATAGGTCAAAAAAGAAGCCATATCTAAACATGATCCAGAAGCACAGGCGTTTTCTCTGGGCCAAGGCTCATTTAAAATGGACCGTGGCAAAAACTGTTCTGTGGTCAGACGAATCAAAATTTGAAGTTCTTTTTGGAAAACTGGGACGCCATGTCATCCGGACTAAAGAGGACAAGGACAACCCAAGTTGTTATCAGCGCTCAGTTCAGAAGCCTGCATCTCTGATGGTATGGGGTTGCATGAGTGCATGTGGCATGGGCAGCGTACACATCTGGAAAGGCACCATCAATGCTGAAAGATATATCCAAGTTCTAGAACAACATATGCTCCCATCCAGACGTCGTCTCTTTCAGGGAAGACCTTGCATTTTCCAACATGACAATGCCAGACCACATACTGCATCAATTACAACATCATGGCTGCGTAGAAGGATCCGGGTACTGAAATGGCCAGCCTGCAGTCCAGATCTTTCACCCATAGAAAACATTTGGCGCATCATAAAGAGGAAGATGCGACAAAGAAGACCTAAGACAGTTGAGCAACTAGAAGCCTGTATTAGACAAGAATGGGACAACATTCCTATTCCTAAACTTGAGCAACTTGTCTCCTCAGTCCCCAGACGTTTGCAGAGAAGGATCCGGGTACTGAAATGGTCAGCCTGCAGTCCAGATCTTTCACCCATAGAAAACATTTGGCGCATCATAAAGAGGAAGATGCGACAAAGAAGACCTAAGACAGCTGAGCAACTAGAAGCCTGTATTAGACAAGAATGGGACAACATTCCTATTCCTAAACTTGAGCAACTTGTCTCCTCAGTCCCCAGATGTTTGCAGACTGTTATAAAAAGAAGAGGGGATGCCACACAGTGGTAAACATGGCCTTGTCCCAACTTTTTTGAGATGTGTTGATGCCATGACATTTAAAATCAACTTATTTTTCCTTTAAAATGATACATTTTCTCAGTTTAAACATTTGATATATCATCTATGTTGTATTCTGAATAAAATATTGACATTTGAAACTTCCACATCATTGCATTCTGTTTTTATTCACAATTTGTACAGTGTCCCAACTTTTTTGGAATCGGGTTTGTAATTGCATTTCATATTATTGCCAGGGTCCTGCCCTGACAGCCTTGTCAGTCTTGTCTTTGTTTAATGTCTCTTTGTTTGTCTTGTGCCTGAGCACATGGTTATGTCTTTGTTTGTGTTGGCCATGTGCTCACCTTGTCCTGCCTCCTCGTTTTCGGTTACCATGCCCCCTTGTATAGTCCTTGTTTGTCTGATTGTGTTCAAGTTTAGTTTTCAGAAAGGTTGCTGTCTTGTCTTTTTTGTTTGTAGTTCTAGTCATTTATTCCTAGCTTTTTCCTATTGTTATCCTTTTGTTTTCATAAGTTCCAGTTTATTATTTCTAGTATTTATTTTATTACTCTTGTTTTTCCTTTCAGTTTTATTAGTTTTTTCTCCCTAGTCATATTTTTTGCACATTTTTACTTTTGTGTGTCTATGTCTTGTCTCTCCTGTTGTCTTGTCTTTGTGTGTGTCTGTCGTGTTGGTTCCTGCCCTGCTTCCTGAGTACTCCTTGGTCGCTGATTCTTCTGACCTGACAGACTTTTTGGTGCTTCAGGAGTTACCATCCCCAGGGCCAAGCCTGTGGTTCCTTGAGCTGCTACCTAGTCCCCTTTTGCCACCGAGTCTGGAGCTACCCCCATCCCTGACCAACTTGTTCTCCTGTCGTGTGCCCTGCCCTATTGTGTGGACTGTCTTCCTGCCTCGTCCTTTTGTTCCATTTTTGTTAAAGGGGTCATATGATGTTGCTAAAAAGAACATTATTTGGTGTAATGAAATGTGTTTATGCGGTTTAAGGTTAAAAAACACATTATTTTCTACATACTGTACATTATTGTTGCTCCTCAATGCCCCGCCCTTCTGAAACATGTCGATTTTTACAAAGCTCATCAGTCTGAGAAGCGAGGTGTGCTCTGATTGGCCAGCTATCCAGTGCATTGTGATTGGCCGAATAGCACAAGCGTGTGACGGAAATGTTATGCCCCTTGTCAAACTCTGATGCCCTGTCAGGCCGGAGTGTAACATAAAACCATGTCTGCATTTGTGATCAGAGAAATGACAAACAACAAGCGCTACTCTACACTGCCCAAAACTCGCGTTTGAATCACCAGTGGCAAATTCTTTAAATATAACAAAAACGTACTTACAGTCTGAGTCAGAACAGCCGGCATTGTAGTCTACTCTCCCAGGATCAGGAAACAGTCCTCCATAAAATGTGCTGCACACATCTAAATATTTTAGTTGAACTGTTGTGTAGCAGTATTGTAAATACAACTTAACCACTGATTTCTAGTCGTGTCCTCTTTTGGAAGGCCAAACAAAGTAGTTTCGCTTTCACAATGAAACACAGCGGCCTAGAGTGAGGAACGGCCGGCAGGCTGAGTGAAAGGAGGCTGGCGGGCTTAAGAACGGCGCGGTCGGCAGATTTGACGAAGGAGCGGCCTGCGGGCTTGCGGCACCCACATGTGATGACCCCGGGCTGGACTCCGCTTCGTCCACAGGGAAAGCCGATCCGGCAGTTGATGATGATGATGACGAAGTTGATGTATTTCTTCAGCGACCAGCACGGATAAGCTCTAGGCATGACGAAGCGGATATAGTCCTCTTTTGGAAGGCCAAACAAAGTAGTTTCGCTTTCACAACGAAACAGCGTCTCCACGACATGTCGGTGGCGGCGGCAACAATACTACAGCGAGAATAAAAGTTACGCCTTCTTTCTTTGCATGAACATTTGGGCAGTGTTATGCCAATCTTCCCACATCGTGACGTAGACATGTGGGGGCGTGTTAGAACGAGCCGTTTTAGGTAGGCGTGGCTGACTCTTAAATTTTATAAGGAATATCTCTTTGGATTTGAGACTTTAGTCTTTGCAACTTTACAGATCTTCTTTATGCACCAAGAGCTTGTAACACTCCAAAGAGAAAGGAAAAATTGAAATCGCATCATATGACCCCTTTAAACTCTGTTCCCCCTGTTCATTCTGCATCTGGGTCCTCCCTTGCCAAACCCTGACAATTAATTTAAACTATAGTACATTTTCATTTAATTGTAAATAACATGCATTTAAGTGTTTGAAAACACTAAATTCAGTTCACAACTAAGTATGATCTTTTAACGGAAAGTATGCTAAAGTGTTCTCCTTTTTCAAAAGGGCAGTGTTCTTCTCATGGTGGACTTACTTGAGTGAATTGAAACTGTTGATGTAGGTCATGTGATATTCTACCCAAATACAGCAGTCCAGCAGGTCAGAGCTCAACAGAGAGACAGTGTGCTGTGAAAACTCTTTTTCAAATCTAAAACAGAAGGAAACTGTCAGAGAAGGAAAGATGCAGAAGTGATCTCAAGTTAATCTATAATAATTCTGTGATACAAACCTTGTGTAAAATGGATTTAGCTCCTCTAAACAATAGTGTACAACTGACTTTCCCAGATTCTTCTCAATCTTCTCAAGATTCCCAGTATAACTCGCTATAAGCTAACAGACAAATCAATAGGAGCAATTATAAAGACTTAGGTATGGGTAAATGTCAAACATGAACTCTGTATGGAATTTATAATGCTTGATAATTAATTCAATAAATACAAAAACAAATTAGATTTTAATTATTATAGAATCAATCAAAGGTTTTGATCACACTTGAATGATAAGATTAGTCCCGACCTGACAGATGTCCATGTATATATCTATTTAGTTCTATCAGGAGATTTCTTCTTTTTCCACACTTCTTGTTCAAGCATGATGAAATTCTCCAGTGCATGTTTAAAGTCCTCCTGATATCAAATATGGCATCACAATAAAGCAAATTGATGTAAAACAAAAATCTAATACTTATGTATTGTATCAATTTTGAATTTTCTAAACTATCTTTCCTTGCCGTAGCTTACCATTTGGCAATCACAGTAAGAGGTTTTTATTTTGTTCAGGTCCTCCTCTATTATAAGGGCTCTCTCATGGCCTCTCAGATCACTGTGGAATGCAAAAGAGATACAATTCAACTGAAACATGAATTAAGCAATTAAGTGTCATTCAGATATTTCTGTGTTTTTCTCTTAAAACCTCACCTAGGGTAGGGATGAATAATGAACTCTAGAAGAGCATAATAATCTTTCAGCTCTGTCACCTTTTCCAGAAGTCTCTTTAGATGCTCTCCGACAGCCTCGTGATAGCAGGACACATAAGTTTCAAACACATTAAAATCTTCTGGATATGAGCTCTGAAGCTCAGTCTTCACTCTCTCCAAATCCTCCACCACAGCTTTACCCAGAAGCCTCAGATGCACTGCCAGCCAGGAAGCGTTCTGCTCAAGGCTGTCCAGATGAACTTTCTTCAGTGTATCTTGAACCCCGTTTAGTACCACATCCCTCCATACATCCCTCAATCCCTGCATCGCTCCTGGCTCTCCCTGTCTCTTCTCTTCCTCCAGGATAATGGTGGCCACATACACCAGCAGCTCTTTATTGCATGAGGGCAGAGCACTGGAGTTGTGTATAATAACAAACATTTTGTTCCTTAGTGCGCCATAGAGCAGACTGAGGTCTTTCTCTTTATTAACCAGATTCGTATGAGAAGCTCCTTCCCCCAGAGTGCGCTGTTCTCGCTGGAGTTCCAGGCGCAGAGAGAGCAGGTTCAGATAGGCCTCCTTCAGCATGTCTGTTTGTATATAATCTTTGATCTACAAAACTATTGAGAAAACAAAGCGGGAATAAGAGAGAATTGCTTTGATTATATTATATATAGATAGCATTATGCATTAAATGTGCTGTATTTACTAACACAACCTAACTAGAGATTTACCTGAGCATGGCTTTAGAGGGATCTCTGTGGCCTTAAATTCAAATTTCTCCTCTTTATCCACTGATAAAGATGTCCATTTATTTTTACTGTGCCTTCTTTCTGAAAAGAAAGAAAGTCTGCGAAAGACATCCTTCACTGTGCAAAAACAGAAAATATTATAACAAATTGTACATTTTAAAGCTCAAAATCATTTTCCATTCTCAAATTTTTTTTTATGATGTCCCAAAAGTCTTCTGTAAGATCTTATACAGACAATATGATACACACATACATCACATTTCATTCCAGCACATTAAAACATTTGAGTTTTGTATTTTTTTTAAACCATTTTTATTGTTTTGTATATTGTTTAATTTACATTTTTGTGAATTTTGTATTATACTGTATAGTGTATATTGGTATTAGTGTTGTACACTTGCACAACTTTTATATACTTATATTACAATAATGACCTAGCAGGGTGACAATATATCTATTTTACTCTATTCGGTTTATGTGAGTAGGTTTTTTATATTACATATAATTTCTTTGACTGTGATATATTTACCATTAGAAATGGGAGATTTTTCCATTGTTGTTACCCCTAATCCAAACTGTTACTGAATGACTCTGTACATTACATGAGACAGAAAGACAGAACGTATTATGAAAGTAAAACATCATGCAACATTAGCCAACATCACATTTTAATATAGTGCTTTATTTAATGACACTTATCACTGACTCTTATCAGGCAATTATGTTTTACATTGGTTAGTCACTTATTAACTAGAAAACAGCAAGATGTTATAGCCTACAGTAACCCTTATCACAGCGTTTAAGTGACAGATTGAAATATATGCGTTTGTATAATTATATTGAAAAATTCATAAATCTGTAAAACATTGAAAGTATTCTATATTCAGGCTATTTTGAATCCGTTTAAAGAGGTTCATCAAATGCAAATTTGTTATTTAAGTAGTGTTGATTAATCTGTAATCAATTAGTTTAGTCCAATAAGTTGTGCAATCGATTAGTGGTGTCTTGTCGAACACTTGGGGGAGAACTCGCAATGTTTCTACATTATGCATAAAGTTCACGGTGGCGAAGCATCATGGAGTGTGATTGATTAATTCTCTCCCCTTTTTCAGGAGTATAACATTTGGAGGCACTGCTGGGATTTACTCTTTGGAGGGCGGTCGTCACTGACCTGGCAGACAGCTTCTGATGCAGTACATCCCCTAAAACAAACCAGGTCAACAGTGAAGTGGAAAGAGTTCCTGCAGTAAAGGCAAGAAAGAAACAAAGGACCATAGATCTGAGGTCACAGAGATCATCAGGTGAAACAGGCAAGTTCAGTCAGTCTCAAGTAAGCCACTACTCAGTGTCAAAATGGAAACAACAGTGCATGAGGAAATACAAGTTGAGGTTATCGCCATGCTAAATCCCCTATCCAAAGACAAGCTTCTACGTGTTTGTGAATTCCTGAACAGAAGATTTTTATCTAAATCTCGCACATCCTTGATCTCTCACATCCTCCAACATTTCGAAGACATAAGATAGCTAGAAGATGGTGGCATGTCTGAACTGTTAAGACTGAGAGATAAAATTATAGAACTGAATACAGTCACTGAAAATGAGACAACAGGCCAAGACTGAAAGAGATAAATTAGATGAGCTGGGAGTTAGATGAGCTGAAAAGAGCAATGAAACTAAATTTGAGTGAAATTCAACAAGTGGAAGAAGTGAGCACAAAACAAAGCAGTGCCCAGCCCCAACATTCAGTGAATGTCGCACAACTCAAGTCCACCCTGGCACAAAGATTTCAAAATTTCTGGACAAATCGGTGAACCAGGTCAAAAAGAGAAATGAACTTTTTCAAGTTTAGAAAACCAGATTGAGAACGGTCTGAGCAGAGGCTACCCAGAGTGTGAGATTGTTTATGCAGTAATTCGCGCCATCTCTCCAATTTTACAGTTACAAAGTTATTTAGAAGGAAAACCAAATCTGACTCTACCTATACTCAGATGAATTCTGCGCTCTCACTTCCAAGAAAAGAGTGCAACTGAACTTTATAAGCAACTTACCTCTGAATGCCAAGGTAACAAAGAGACACCACCGAATATCCTCCAGAAAATCTTGTTTGTGTCCAAAAAAAGAAGCAGAATCAGGCCTCAAGTATGATCCAGCATAAGTTCAAAGCATGTTCTTACATACACCAGTCTCCAAAGTGACAGCATTAAAGTAGACATGCAGCCCCTCCTTCTTGACATGAAAACCACAGATGAGACCCTGTTGGAAAAATTAAACAATGCTTGTGCAAATGAGGCAGAAAGACAAAAGAAAAAGAAAACCAGTGTGCATCACACAATGACTGTTGTCCATGCAATTCAATCTAGTGGAGAAACCACTGATAAAAAGTCCAGTGCAACTCAAAGTGTACCAAAATCAACTTTCAACATGCTGACAGTACTGAAAGTACTGAGAACTTATGTAGCTTCACTCAAAACACTTAGTGCTGAAATAGCTCACGTCAGAGAATCATTGCAGCAATCAGACTTTGCCTCACCATAATGTCCTGTTCCTGCACTAAACTGAACAAAATCAGAGCACTCTTGAACAACTAATTGACTGTTTGCTCCAGCCCCCTGTATTAGCTTTCCCTGACTTTTCACAGCCTTTTATTTTGAAGACAGACGCGTCAACTCAAGGGTTAGGTGTAGTATTATACCAGAAGCAAAATTAGAACCTTTGTGTGATTGCTTATGGATCTCGTACTTTATCTGCTGCTAAGAAAAACTACCACCTACACTCAGGCAAGCTTTGAAGTAGTCGATCATCAAAAAATTCTGTGATTACTTGTATTCTCAGTCAACACGTGAGATCATGCGATGATCACAGTGACATCACACGATCCTCATATTGTGATCCTCACGGTGTGAGTAGTATATGAAATCATTGTGAGTTCACACGATCCTCATACTGTGAGCCTCACGGTGTGAGTAGTATATGAGCTCATTGTGAACTCAAAATATCCTCATACTGTGATCCTCACGGTGTGAGTAATACATGAGCTCATTATGAACTCAAACGATCCTCATACTGTGATCCTCACAGTGTGAGTAAAATGAATAAATAAACATCCAACAGGATTATGTGAGCAGTGTTGCACACTTGAAATATGAGACTATAGACAAGCATAATGAAATGAAGATCAGGTTCATCTTTAATAAACAAAACAAGTGAAGACAAAATGGAGCACAAACATGGCACATCTCTCTTTCTTGCTCACCGCAGAATGTTCAGGACCCCAAAACTTTTTCTAGCTGGCCCACTTGCGCCCGATAGTGCTATGTGTCTTTCACAATGCTACTTTTTTGGGGGGGAGGGGGAGGTTACACAAGGTATAATCATGATTTCTATGTTTGCCACAAGAGGAGTCAGTGGAACATCTATGTGTTTGTCAAAAGTATTTTAATGAAAAACAAACAATGAAGAAGGAACTTAGAATGGTGGGAGTGGAAGGAATAAAGCTAAAAAAAAGTATAATCACTTATAGATTAGAAAGCTTATTTCTTTATCTCAAAAGTACAGAACTGATAACGAGAACGAAGGGTTTCTTTTATGAAATAAGTCAACTTTGGTCCACACTCCAACACTGAAGGTGGTGATAATGCACCTTAACGCTGGTGCTACCCACCATAAAACAGAAGAAGAATCAAACATCACTATTCAAGAATCAGCTACGGGAAATAGTTATAGTAGAGTATAATGTTAAAAATATAGTAACATATGGAAACAGTGACCAAGGACGGAGATATTTGTTTAATTTTCTAAAGAGGACTGGACTGGAAGGACGAATTTAATTAAGATATAGTAAGTTAAAGTGAGACAGCAGATGGCAGTAATCCAACACTATGGTTTCCAACTGCTGTAAAACTCCAATGAAGAATAAGACAAACATCACTATTGTGATGCACATTTGTGTTAGGGACTGTTGACTGTGGAATTGTTACACTGGAGAAATGGTGAGTGGTTTCTTTAATTGCTATTCACATATGCTAATATGATATTATAATACCAATATGCACTGTGGCCTGGCCCCATGTTAGCAAATTAGTCAGGTACATGTGAACCAGCCATCTTGCCAGCTGAGATTAGTTAAGTTAATTAGTTAAGCCAGGAACACACTACACAACTGTAAGGCTGGTTATGAATGTAATTTGATACTTAAAACTGATCACACCCAAATGTGTCAGAGCCGTGTGCATTCAGTTGGTGTTTACAGTCAGCATTTAAAATCATAAGTGTTTTCAGTTCAGTCTTAGAATGATTCAGTTAGTCGTTAAGTGTGTCCCTGGCTTTAGGTTGCATATCAGTATTTATGATTTGTTATACTTCCCAAATCAGATCATTACTAGACTACATTACTACATCGGGATCAAATTTCAGTAACTATACAAGCATGTTTTGTGGAACCATGGATGCATGATTTGTTTCATATTTTGTTTAACTTATAGTTATTTTCACCTGTTAGGTTGTTAGTAACTGATTGCAATGACATATTGTTCTCTGTGTTTCAGGATGTCAAGTCTTTCCAAGGGAACAAAGAAATCGAAGTTAAGAATCGAAAAGGAGTCATTAAAACCACACCAGAAGCAGAATGTATCTGTTAAATTGAAATGTCTGTCAAATGCCAACACCAAACTGAAAATAAATCAAAATGAACAAGGAAACCGAATTGTGGAAATACTTTGAAGGAAATAAAAGATGAAATTCTACATGTTTTTGATATTACTGACCAATATTAGAGAATTTTTAAATCACAGTTAAAAGAATGAGTTTAACACAATGATATGACAGTGGTCTCACATGGTGAGCTCACAGTATGAGCGCACAGTGAGTGTGCAGTGACCTCATATTGTGACCACAGTATGAGCGCTCAGTGAGTGTGCAGTGACCTCATATTGTGACCACAGTATGAGCGCTCAGTGAGTGTGCAGTGACCTCATATTGTGACCACAGTATGAGCGCTCAGTGAGTGTGCAGTGACCTCATATTGTGACCACAGTATGAGCGCTCAGTGAGTGTGCAGTGACCTCATATTGTGACCACAGTATGAGCGCACAGTGACTGTGCAGTGACCTCACATTGTGACCACAGTATGAGCACACCGTGAGTGTGCAGTGACCTCAAATTGTGACCACAGTATGAGCGCACAGTGAGTGTGCAGTGACCTCACATTGGGAGCATAGTATGAGCACACAGTGAGTGCGCTGTGTGGTTACACTTTTAGCTCCCTGTGACACACACATTGTGACCACACCATGAGAATCATGTGAGCTCATGGTGACATCATTGTGAGATCAAATTGTTGACTGGGTTATGCCCCAACTTTTACAGTTTATAGTGACAACAATCCCCTTGCGTATGTCCTGTCAACTGCTAAATTGAATGCTACAGGTTGCAGGTGGGTTGCTGAATTGGCAGATTTCCACTTCACAATTAGATATCGCCCAGGTTGTGAAAATATTGATGCTAAAAACTCTGTCCCTAAAAATTGATACTAAAACTCTGTCCCGATTTCCCCTTGACATAGGAACTATGATGAAAGAGTGCTCTGAGGAGTTGTCGTCAGATGTAATAGGTGCAACCATTCAGGCTGTAGAAGCTCAAGAAGAACCCACATCACATGGTCAGTCTCAGCCAACTATTAATCAGTTGAGACCTGTCCAGTAGTTCCGTCAGTAACCCCATTGTCTGTGAATGAAATTAAAGATGCTCAAATGAATGACCAGTATATCAGTCCTGAATATGAATGCAAACTGTCTGGAACAAAACCAAAAGTGAAGCAGCTTAAAACATACAGCCTAAAAACAAACTGCCTGTTTCGTGACTGGGGAAACTTACCATTAACCAGAATGGTATCCTCTGCCGAACCACTTCCACCCGCACACAGTTGGTCCTGCCAGAGAAACATAAAGGAATAGTCTTGCGAGAGCTTCACGATTAAATTAACTCATCCGTGAACGTTTCTTTTGGCCGCATATGCAGGCAGACATTGAGAATTATGTCACAAAAACATGCAGATGCCTAAAGCAGAAAAAAACCCTGTTATGAGACGAGCACTCCATGGACAAACATTGTTACCACCCAGCCCTTTGAATTGATTTCTATTGATTTTCTCTACTTAGATCGCTGCAAAGGAGGTTTTGAGTGTATACTTGTGGTAGTAGACCATTTTACCTGATTTGCCCAAGCATACCACTACTTTCAAGTCAGGTTAAACAACTGCAGACCACATCTTTAATGATTTTGCTTTGAAATTTGGCTTCCCTTCCTGCATCCACCATGATCAAAATGGAGAGTTTGAGAATCAATTTTTTGAACAGCTCTAAAAATACTGCAGCATCACAGAGTCGAGAACAACCCCATATCACCCGCAAGGCGATGGCCAAGCAGAGCATTTAAACAGGACACTGTTACAAATGCTAACAAAGCTCACAGAAAGTCAAAAATCTAACTGGAAAGACTCCTCGAATAAGCTACTGTATGCTTATAATTGTACCTGCTCGGAAGCCACAGGGTTTTCTTCTTTTTACCTGTTATATGGACGGTCTACAAGACTGCCTGTCGACATGTTGCTTGGGCTGAATTCAGAAACACCTACCTGTTATCAGAAAGAGTATGTGGAGAAATAGAAACAAGGAATGGAAGAGGCTTATAAAATCGCCAGAGAGTGTGCTAAAAAATCTGCTGACTGGAGCAAAAAAACGTTGACAAAAAGGTGAAGAGCATCACACTGCAGTCATCGTGTTCTTGTAATGAACCTAACACAACAGGGAGGCCCTGGTAAAATTAGCAATTTCTGGGAAGATCCATGTAGTTGTGTGAGAGATGAGTGGTGAGCTTCCAATTTATGAAGGAAAATGGAAAGGGACGATGCAGAGTCCTCCATAGCAACATATTAATGCCTTGTGACCACTTACCTCTTGAAACTCCGAAACGAGAGTTGAAAAAGCCTCAAATCAGCCTTGTTGAGTCTGATGAGGAGAGTGAAGATGAATTAGACTTCCATTATGTATCCCCACAAGTACTTCAGCCAAACCAAGTGGTTGAATCTGAAAGTCTTGAACCACTACCTACCACAGAGTCTGATGAGCATCCAAACAAGTTCCAGGAACAAGTGCCTGCTTCACTGTCATCAATGGAGAGTGACCAAGAACAAGAGATCAACTTACCTGCAGACGGACAACTTCCTGCTTCCATGTCATCTGCAAAAAGTGAGCAAGAGGAGCAAACTTACCAGCTGCCTAGGAAAGAAAGATGCCCACCAAGAGTACTCACCTACGATATGTTGGGTATAGCTACTTACAGGTGCATCTCAATAAATTAGAATGTTGTGGAAAAGTTCATTTATTTCAGTAATTCAACTCAAATTGTGAAACTCATGTATTAAATAAATTCAATGCACACAGACTGAAGTAGGTTAAGTCTTTGGTTCTTTTAATTGTGATGATTTAGGCTCACATTTAACAAAAACCCACCAATTCACTATCTCAACAAATTAGAATATGGTGACATGCTAATCAGCTAATCAACTCAAAACACCTACAAAGGTTTCCTGAGCCTTCAAAATGGTCTCTCAGTTTGGTTCACTAGGCTACACAATCATGGGGAAGACTGCTGATCTGACAGTTGTCCAGAAGACAATCATTGACACCCTTCACAAGGAGGGTAAGCCACAAACATTCATTGCCAAAGAAGCTGG
>NW_015505296.1:1619252-1648767 GCF_001515645.1 Sinocyclocheilus grahami | reverse complement strand
GAAAATCAAGTCACTTACAAAACTGTGTTTGCTGGGATCATTCAGCTGGCAGGATGCAGCGCCCAGCATATTGCGGATGCAATAATAAACTTCTACATGGATCACCGACTTGATTTGCAGAAAATGGTCATGTTAACGTCTGACGGCACACCTGTCATGTTAGGTAAACATAATGGTGTCACTGCAATACTGAGACAGCAAATGCTGCACCTTACAGAACAGCATTGTGTTGCTCATAGGGAAGATTTGGGAATTGATGATGCTTTTGAAAGGTGTGTCGTTGATGAAGGAAGTAGAAACACTTCTCAGGAGAGTATATTCACTATTTAGTAGGTCTACTGTGAAGAAAAGTAAATTCGATCAGTTGGCAACTGTTTTAGAAGTGGATTCACTGTCTTTCAGACCTCTGAATGAGGTTCGCTGGCTGTCTCGTTACCAAGCTGTAAATTCGTTTTTGCGGAATTACAGTCTGTTAACAGAATACTGCACAAAAGAAGCTGACAACGACGACCCGATTGCAAAATACTGTCTCAAAAAACTGACCGATCCGAAGTACATTGTTGCAATTACTGTGCTTGGAGATGTGTTGGAAGAACTCGCTAAGCTCTGTAACTCCTTGCAGCGAAGCAATCTTACCATCATTGATGCTCATTGCTTTGCCAGAGCTAAAATAGAAAAATTTCGTTCTCAGTATCTTGGACAGCATGTTTATTGGAGCAGCCGAGTGAACGAGCTGTTGGAAACATGTGACAGTGCCATAAATACAGTGGACATTATCCTGTTTGTCCATAAAGTCTGTGACCATCTTGATGCTCGATTTCCTGAAGGTGAGCTCAAAGAATGGTCTGCTTTTAGCCTAGAGACACTGGATTCAACACTTGATTTTGACCATGGTATAGATTATGTAACCAGACTGACAGAGAAGTTCTACGCTTTTCTGATACAAACAGACGAGGCTGCCACCGAGCGCATCTGTAATCAGTACAAGGATTTCAAGTTCACTGTCAAAGAAAAACTAAAAATGGGAGTGCTGCAGACATTTGCTGAAATGGTAACCTGGGGCCTTTTGTATAAACGTTGCGTACGCACAAAATGGGAATAGAAATGTGCGTACGCTGTTTTCCATGCACGTATCTGGATTTATAAAAAATAAACTTGGCGTAAATATGTGCGCACCGTACGGATGCTCTTGACTGTGCGTATGCACTCTTTTTCCTGGAGTGAGAAAAGTAATGAAGTAAGCAAGGATATTAAACACTGTTTTCATTTCGATATACACATTTACATTAAATATTCCACTCTCATTAATGGAGATAAGCACTGAAATAAAGTCTTTACGCAGAAGTTAAACCAAAATTAGGCTATATGAATTTAAACATATTTGTAGTTGATGTGCTTAATCACGTTTCCTGTGGCATGCAATGTTTTAATGACAGCGAAGAGTGCTATAATAATTCATATTTAAACTAAACTGCAGATCTCATGTTATGAGAATTTTTTAGCGAGAACAATGATCAATGATGCACACTTACTTCAATATTATGGCGGACACTGCTGGATTCGGTGGAACGGTCTAATACCTACAGTACAACCGCAGCTGCACAGAGGTGTTGATGCCATGTGAAGGCATCTCCACATCATTATGAAAAATACCACTGTATTTGAAGGATACAACTTGAAAAAAAATGGTAAGATTTGCGTGTTTCCTTTTTAAAATACCTTGTCAGTGATGCGCCGAGTCATACAATTATATTTATACAGCAATACATATAGTTTTATCTGTTTCCACTAAAAATAGCTAAAAGATGTTCACCTTTTCAGCAAAACTGCTTTTACTACAAATATTGTGGTAAACTGCGGTTACTGTAATAAAACCATGGTTCATTTTTGTAAAAGGCTGCCAGGCTGTTGTACAGATTTATTAACAGCAATTACAGAACACAACACAACCCATTTGAACTTTTAACAACCAGTTTAAATAAATTTACTTGCACAGACTAGCCAATTTAAAATAAATATTACATGTACACAAAAGTTTGGGGTCAGTAAGATTTTGTAATATTTTTTTAAGTCTCATGCTCACCAATGCTGCACTTATTTGAACAAAAAAACAAAACAAAAACAAAAAAACAGTAAAAGCAGCAATATTGTGAAATATAAAATTTTCAGCATCATTACTCCAGTCTTCAGTGTCACATGATCCTTCAGAAATAATTCTAATATCATTTGCTGCTCAAGAAACATGTATTATTATTGCTGCTTCATATTTGTGTGGAAACTGTGATGCATTTTTCAGAATTAATTTTATATATAGTAACAATATTATGTAATGTAATGTAATAATGTGGCACTGGTTTCTTAAGATCTACTTATGCTTCAGATGCTTTTGGGAAACGCAGCCCTATTAGAATCTATATTTTTATGTGAGGGTCGATCCTTTCGATACAACATCAGTATCAAAAGTATCGATACTCAAGGATCGATCCGCCCAGCCCTAGCGAAATACTGTCTCAAAAAACTGTCCGGTCCGAAGTAGAGTTGCAATTACTGTGCTTGGAGACATGTTGGAAGAACTCGCTCAGCTCAGAGCTAAAATAGAAAATCTTTGTTCTCAGTATCTTGGACATCATGTTTATTGGAGCAGCCGAGTGAACGAGCTGTTGGAAACATGTGACAGTGCCATAAATACAGTGGACATTATCCTGTTTGTCCATAAAGTCTGTGACCATCTTGATGCTCGATTTCCTGAAGGTGAGCTCAAAGAATGGTCTGCTTTTAGCCTAGAGACACTGGATTCAACACTTGATTTTGACCATGGTATAGATTATGTAACCAGACTGACAGAGAAGTTCTACGCTTTTCTGATACAAACAGACGAGGCTGCCACCGAGCGCATCTGTAATCAGTACAAGGATTTCAAGTTCACTGTCAAAGAAAAACTAAAAATGGGAGTGCTGCAGACATTTGCTGAAATGGTAACCTGGGGCCTTTTGTATAAACGTTGCGTAGGCACAAAATGGGAATAGAAATGTGCGTACGCTGTTTTCCATGCACGTATCTGGATTTATAAAAAATAAACTTGGCGTAAATATGTGCGCACCGTACGGATGCTCTTGACTGTGCGTATGCACTCTTTTTCCTGGAGTGAGAAAAGTAATGAAGTAAGCAAGGATATTAAACACTGTTTTCATTTCGATATACACATTTACATTAAATATTCCACTCTCATTAATGGAGATAAGCACTGAAATAAAGTCTTTACGCAGAAGTTAAACCAAAATTAGGCTATAAAATCCAGACACTGCTGGATTCGGTGGAACGGTCTAATACCTACAGTACAACCGCAGCTGCACAGAGGTGTTGATGCCATGTGAAGGCATCTCCACATCATTATGAAAAATACCACTGTATTTGAAGGATACAACTTGAAAAAAAATGGTAAGATTTGCGTGTTTCCTTTTTAAAATACCTTGTCAGTGATGCGCCGAGTCATACAATTATATTTATACAGCAATACATATAGTTTTATCTGTTTCCACTAAAAATAGCTAAAAGATGTTCACCTTTTCAGCAAAACTGCATAAATGTTTTTTTGTTTTGTTTTTTGAATTGTTTAAAACAATTGAAATAATATTTGGCCAGTGGAAAAGAATGAGGTCAAGTATATTCTAAAATAGGCTTATCTGAGAACTAAACAGTTTTGTTTTTATGGATATTTTGATATATTCTAAACCATTTGGATGATTTTGGCAATAAAAATGTATGCGGCACAAATGGCATTTAGTCCGTATCTCATATTTCCTTATAATGTCTTGTACCTTTGACGGTGTTAAACATGGGGTCACGTGGATGGGAATAGGCATGGAAATGATATGCAGATGAGGTTATGCATAGTAAAACTAGGCATTGTAAGCTCCATATATGGTGATTTCGGAGAGGAGTCGGGGTGGAGATGCACGTACGCACAATCTTCCGCTGACAGGGATTTATAAAAGGATTTTTGCACATGTTCTGGCGTACGCATGGTTTTATAAATCTGAAAGCTTTTGTGCATACGCCAAATCTAGTTTTTGTGCCTACGCACACATTTAGGATGAAATCTACAGAAAGTTTTATACATGAGGTCCCTGGACATTAAAACGTGAGGAGTTCACTGAGCTTGTACAGCTGATTGACATTTGCGGGATATTCCAAGCGTCTAGTGCAGAGTGTAACGCGGTTTCAGTCTGATGAATCGTATCAAGACAAATTCATCTAACCGACTTCAGACCACCCACTTGAATCAGCAGATGAGAATCTGTTCAAGCAGAGGGCCCTATAAATTTGGACAAGGTCTACAACCACTGGAAAGGGGACAAGGACAGACGGGAGAGGTTTTAAGGTAGGCTACAATATTAATAAATACATCAATAATAACAGTTTTTTCAGTTATTATCTGCAATGTGTTTGACTTGGACAATATTTTTACTCTTTACTCGAATAACAATTTTAATAATCCTTAAATATTATAATATATAAAATATTAATTAGTTGACTAAAGCTTTACACTATTTTAAAGGTTAGATTACTATTTTGGTGTATTAGTACACACCAGCAGAAATAAGCACAAACAGGGTAGTGCATACCTAAACAATTTCTATAATTGCTGACATTTCTTTTTTTTAATTGTGGTGCATCTGTGTTTTGAGAGAGGCCTTCCACAGACCTGCAGGGCCAGTCAAGAAAGGACTGATGATGAAGCACTATGATGTTGTTGTGTATATAGTTTTATTAAAATGTGGTTTAATAAAATGTGTTTTATTAAAAATATTGTACTATCATAGTTACTGTTAAACAGTTGATAGAAGGCACTAAGTCATCAATCAAACTATAGCATAGTTAACATGCCCTTTTTGAGTAGACTATATCATCACCAAAAGATTTTTGCTCAAGTTGCTCACAGTTTTAAAGTTTGTGCTCAGAGAAATATTTACTTGCTCAGTTCTGAAAAAAAATAATGGGAACATTGCTTATAATGTTGGACAGTTAAATGGAATCTTGCAGACACCGCCACAGAACTTACCATATGTGTCTGTTCATGGAATATCTACATGGTTGCCACCTGTTTGGCAATATTGTTTTCATCTGCCTTTTGTGTATGGAGTCCTCTAATCAGGGGCCATAGCATAATCAGGTCCATAGCATGGGAACCGAGGTTACGTTAATAACCAAGTACGATCCCTTTCGATACTTCACTCGTACTGTGTCGCTAGATGCTATGGGAGACCAGTACAATCACACCGTGCTATGGAAGAGGAACGGCTGAAATGTGAACTTTCCTTAAGCACCCAAGGAGCTCAGAGGGACAAGTATAATAGGGTAAGCCCTTCGTCTGACAAACGGGCTAAACTCACAGAGGTCACGCCTGGCCTGGGCAATCATTCCAAGAAAAACTCCTGGTCCTCCTCTGAGGGAGGAAGCGCAGAGAGTGTAATGACCTGTGCTCTGAACGGAGTGGAGAGCAGTTTAGGTACATTACCATGCCTTGGCTTCAGGACAACTTTGGAGTTGCTGGGCCCAAACTCAATGCAGGTAGGGCTCACAGAGAGTGCCTGCAAGTCTTCCATTCGCTTGACCGATGTTAAAGCCAGTAGCAGAGCATTTTTCAGCGACAGGAGCCGAAGGTCGGTTGACTGTAGTGACTCAAAGGGAGGGCTCTTAAGAGCTCCCATGTAGGGACGGTAAAGGGGCAAGGCGGGTTCAGCCTCCTGGACTCTTTCAAAATGCGGACAACTAAGTTGTTCCTGCCCATCGATTGGCCAGCTCTAGGAGCATGAGAAGCTGCTATAGCCACTACATAGACCTAGAGAGTGGCAAAGTTGAATCTGAATCCCAGGCATTCAAAGGGGCTGAGGGGGAGGGATCTGTGAGATAGTAGCTCGGCCTCCGACCGAGCTGGTCATCGAGGTAATTTAGAATGAGAATTCCCATCTGTTTCAGAGGTGAAAGAGCCGCATCCATGCACTCATGCATCCATCCATCCGTGTGAGGAGCCAGGGACAGTCCAAAGGAAAGGACAGTGTATTGATATGCCACTCCCTTGAAGGCGAATCTCAAGAATCGCCTGTGATGGGAGGCTATCTGCATGTGAAAGTAGGCGTCTTTCAGGTCCAGAGAAAAGAACCAGTCTCCTGGGCATACTTGCGAGAGGATCTGTTTCAATGTAGTCATGCTGAATGCCCATTTCATGAGGGTGCGGTTCAGGTGCCTGAGATCGAGGATGGGCCGTAGGCTGCCATCCTTTTTGGGGAAGACGAAGTAACAGCTGTAAAAGACTGACTCGCTCTGGGCTGGAGGGACTGTCTCCACAGCTCCTTTTGCCTGTAAATTCATCACCTCGGAGCACAGGACGTGTACGGGAACCACGCTGCTGAGTCGCTGGATCTTCGAACAAATTTAAGTGAGTAACCTCGTTTTATTATCCCCAAGACCCAGTCTGGCACTCCAGGGATGGCCTGCCAGGCCTCGGCCCACGTGACAAGGGGTTGGATTGATTTGAGTAGTAAGTCCCTGTGAGGGGACACTTGTGATAAGTGGAACAGGAAGTCTGCTCTCTTTTTGAGTATGTTTGTATTTTTTTTGCCCGCTATCACAGCGGATAGGTGTGTGGGTGCTTAAACGGGCCCAGCATTAACAACAAACACATTGATCTCGGCACCTGAAACTGAACGGGGTGCTTGGAGGAATACTCGAGGCTGCTTGAGGGGTGGTCCGGCTGCAGCGAGACTTTGTCCCTTCCTTTTCCTGTCCTTTAGATCAGGATGATGCCTGAGGCACAGGATCCAGTGCTATCTTGGGCCAGGGGCCCTGACGCTTAGGAAACGGGTAGCTTTTCGCCGAGCGGGAGCGCTGTCGAGGCTCAGGCTTGGGTGCAGGATGCACTGTAGGAGGTGCAGGCTTCGCAGGCTGCTGAGTCGGCACAGACTTGGGGCAACTAGAAGCAGCAGCAGAGCTAGAGCACTTTGGCAGGAAGTGCCGCATTGCCTGGGGCGACTTCTGTGCAGCAGTGAAGTGTTCAGCAAAGCTTTCGACTGCAGGTCCAAACAGGCCAGTAGGAGAGACCGAGGAGTCGAGCAAGGGGACTTTACCCACGTCCTTAATCTCTGTCAAGATCAACCATAAGTGGCGCTCAAGCACCACCAAGCTGGACATTGACCTGCCAATCGCCTGAGCCGTGGTCTTTGTGGCGAGTAGGGCCAGGTCGGTCGCGCTGCGCAGTTCCTTGAAAGCTGTGGGATCTGGTCCAGACTCGTCCATGCGGCAGAGGAGTTTGGCCTGAAAGACCTGGAGGACCGCCACTGAATGAGGTGCAGAGGCCTCCAGGCCGGCCGAGGAGTAGACTCTTCCAGCAAGGGCAGAAGTTGTTCTGCACGGCTTGGAAGGGTGAGCAGCTTTCACTTTCCACCCGATGGCAGTGAGCGGGCAGAGGTGCAAGCAGGCTGAGTAGGGGGCGTGCCACGATCTGGTGAGCTCATCGTGGACCTTCGGGAAAAATGGAGAGGCTCGCTGACGAGGGGCTTGACAGCGCCCTGTCAGGAACCATTCGTCCAGGCAGCTGTGAGTGGGCTCTACTGGGGAAGACCACTCCAATCCCAGCTCCTTGACCGCTTTCGAGAGGATGCGGAAAAGTTCGGTGTCCGTCCTGGGCTTGGCGTCGCTAGGCTGGGATGACGGCAAGGGGACGGGGTCATTAATTAGCCCTCTTCGTCCGAGGCTGCTAATGACATGCTGTCATCGAGCAGCTCGTCGTCACTCCCATCGAACGAGACTAGATCACTCACGCTGGCGGAGGGATGCTGGTCTAACTGAGTGAAGAGGACGGGGGAAGCTTCTCTGTGCAGGGAGTGCGAGGCACGCGGGACTTGAGCCCTGGGAGGAAGAAACCGGGAGGGCGCGAGGGGCAGAGTCGCTCTCTGAAAAGAAAGCTATCTGCGAGCGCAGAGTGGCGGGACTCATGTTCTCATAGTGAGAACAATTCGTCTTCTTGCTCTTTAATGCTCGCCGGATGGCGGCAGGGAAAAAACCATGACCGCTGCTGCTGCGACGCTAAAGGCGGCAGGAAGAAGCAGTGAATCAGCCGAGCAGAGAGGTCGCTGGCTGGCTTGTTCCGCTGCAAGTCATGTCCACAGCGAGAAGGCTTCGAGTCTCGTAGATCAGCAAAGACCGTCGTCGTCGCTGAAGGAGAAGAAATCTGAGGATCCTATGCCAGAATGCTCGCTTATATAGCCAGATGGCTCTGGCGGGCTTTATGGCCATAGGTTCGTGCAGCTCCGCTGCCTCGCCATTGGTTCGTTTTTTATTCACTGCACAAACCAATGGCTGTGCAGTTACACTGCATTATTAAAAAAAGTTTTTTTTTCCCCATAGCGTCTAGTGACGCAGTACGAGTGAAGTATCGAAAGGGAATATGTATGCCTTATGGATTGTCATCTTGAGAGGCTGTTGGACTCTTGAAATCCAAATAAATTACAGACTTTTTTCCCCTACCTCTTTACATTTTTGCACTTTGAGACACTTATGGACTGTTTTTTTTTCATAAACTGTTGCTTCGATATAGAAAGTGAACTATTAAGTTCAGGACAATCCATCGACTGTTAAAATACTGAAATGGTTACAAGAGCTCTGACACTACAAGATTTGTGTGAAACACAAAAGGAACTGAAAGACTCGTGTTAAAAAAAAAGATAATGTCGAGACGACATTTGTTTTTGTGGGGGAGTGTGTGACAGATTGAAATATATGTTTGTATAATTATATTGAAAAATTAATAAATCTGTAAAACATTGAAGGTATTCTATTTTCAGGCTATTTTGAATCCGCTTAAAAAGTTTAATCAAATGCAAATATGTTAATTAATAGTGTTGATTAATCTGTGATCAATTAGTTTAGTCCAATAAGTTGTGCAATCTATTAGTGGTGCCTTGTCGAACACTAAGGGGAGAACTCGTGGTGTTTCTCCATCATGCATAAAGTTCACATTGGAGAAGCATCGTGGAGTATGACTGATTAATTATCTCCCCTTTTTCAGGGGTGTAACATTTACACTAAAAACAAACATTGGCTCTTCCTAGATTCTAACTCACCAGCGAGAAGCTATCCTTAAAATGAATTATAGCAATAGTAGTACAGTACAGTAACAAGGAAGAATTATGATAATAATATACAGTAAATATTAAAAACATAAGTGAAAAATAATATAAAGGGTTGTTATTCCTTTTACATTCACTCTCAGTCTCTCTGACAAATAAAATGACTTTAGTGTTACCTATAAAACGAGCTGCATTTCTATATTTTCTGCCACTAAAATTTAGTAAAGTATACAGCATGTTAAGTAAATAATGTGTAGCTCTCACCTGAAAGTTTTTCAGGGAATGTCTCGTCTTCTGAGAGCAGCTGTATATACAGTATAAGCCAGGAAAATAACTTTCACTTTCATCTATACTTGAAAAGACATGTATTTGGCATTTAGGTATGAAGACCAGTGCTTTTATCAATGGAAGAATATGTTATTAGATCAGGGAATAATAATACAAGTCTCCAACAACATGAACAACTGCATTTGCTCTACTTCAGAAGCCAAACAAAAACATGCAGTCAAAAGAAATCTATAACACTGTCACTCCTTGTCAGGAACTACAGTTCTCAGAATCCACACACACACACACACACACACACAAGGACACAGACACTGTGCACTTGCAAGAGATAAGATTCAAGTTATCATTCAGTTTATTCCATCCACAATTTTTCATCCAAGTTAATGCTCACCTGCCTAATCCTGCCATTGGTTCAATAAACTTGACGTTGCTGCAGTATTCCTATTCCGTCTTGTTCCTGTCATTGAGCTAATATCTGACAAAAACAAACATTAATGTTTCCATTTAGTTACAAATTAACAGAAAGTGCCATTAACATCGTCCCCATGACACAGGGGGACTGTTTATGACACTTTTTAAAATTTATTTTAACTTACTAGATGTCACTTAATTAGTTTGCATAATAAAGTTGTATTTTAATAATAATAAAAATATATTTTTTTATGTACTAACCGTTTGTATAAATAAATAAAACCAAGAAGGCACAGGACTTGCTGTTTTGTGAATATGCTACTTTGCTCATAAATTAAACTCATGATGTTTTGAAAAACCACTTTATTTCTCAGTAGTAGGCACAATTTTATTTCCATAGAATAGATTATGGGATTCAGAAAGTGGTGTGTAATCAACTCTGTCTAGAACTATAGTGAATCTGAAACTAAAATCTGAAGCTATAGTTCCTGTACCAGAGCGCCCCAGTGCACCTATTCAGTGACGTTTCAAGGTGAATACCAGAGGCTCTATTGTGTGAACCAGGGTTTTTTGCAGCTCTGTATACATCTTGCGGTTGAACCTGTCGGTGCAGCGCGTTTGCCAGCTGTTTGTTTTGCAATAGCTTATGTGAAAAGTGACAGATAATTGCGAGTGGCAGACTTTGACAAGGAAATCGGATCTCAGGTGAGTCCGGGCATCGATTTACCGTGCGATGTTTACAAACATATTTATAAAATAATTTTATTAATAATAATAGCTAAGTTTTTTAACGTGGTATAAATGACTGACCTTTGAAGAAGTTAAAAGTGACTGACCTTCTAGCCTTCCCAGCTACCTTTAATCCAGGTTGCCGTGGATGTGCTAATAACAGAAATTTAATCTTCAGAGTGGTATAAAAACTGATGTTACATTGCTGTAATGTGTCATTGTAACGAATTTCTTTGAGATGTTGTCCGTGACACACTGAAGGCGTAGTGTAATCTAGTTCAGAGAGAAAACTCTGCCTGTAGTGTTTCGCATTTAAGCCCTTTACAAAGATTTATCATGGTGTAATTTCTTCAAATTACCATAGTTAGCCACTTCTGGTGTTGCTTTCGGTGTTATAAAGGAGATATTTCCATAACTAAGAGACTTCTTCCAACCTGTCATCTTTGGTGAAATAAACCGAGGTTATAATAATTTAAAGTGGGACAGCATATCGAATTTAGACGTTTATGATTAACTTATACAGCAATACACCTGTTTAAATGGCAGTGGAGTGTAGAGTGTATTAACAAATGTGTAAGTATTCACCATATGTGAGGTTAATCTATTAAGTTTGGAACCCGTATTGTGAAGTGACTTTACTTTAAATGTTAAATTGAACACTTTAAATTGAAACAGTTATTTTCTCAGACAGAATGAGAAAGTTAGAATTGTTATCACTCTCGTTTGGGATTGAAGAAGTTGAGCTTCTTGCACAGTCTGAAGGAGATCTCACATTAATAATTTACATGCAGGTATCATGGTATTTATGGTATGTGAGGTGTGTGTAGCCTAATTGTTTAGAGATCTGTAGTAGAACCGCACTACACATGACTCATTAACTTTTTTTGGCTGTTCAGCGTGTTAATATGAGTTCACGTCTTTTTGTTGTTATGACGATGTATGCCGTCTACACCCCTCTGAAAAAAAGACCATGTTGTCAGTAAACAAAAAACTTCCGACATCATGATGAACCTGCTGATAGATTCAACAGTTTCATTCTCACACTCGCGTCAAAACTTCCACTGTGTTTTTAGTGCAATAATTCAAGATTTCTTAAAGTTCTTGATATATTTTCTGCAGGCTTTATCTGACTGATGCATGGTCAAATGGCAGAAACTACAAAAGAAGAAGTAGATAGTGGAAATGAGGTTAATGACCCATCAGAATGGGTTGAGGATGCAACCAAGGGTTCGAAAAATGGTGAAAGACAGATGGAAAGTCCAGTCAAAGAGAAGAGTCTTGGATTTAGGATGTCGTTCAGAGAAAGTTTGAAAGCGGTCAGTAAAAAGAGCCCTATTGTATTTAAAAACAAAAGGTCAAAGAACACAGATGACCAAAGCTCAAATTCTCCATTACGACCACCGCACTCTCCAAGTAAGTGTATAACCACTAGACATGGTGAAATGTGTTGCTTTTTGTGACAATGGCTTCTCAAGTTCAGTAGTTTAAAAGCTAAAGCAGACGTTACGGTACTTATAAAGTGCTTGAGTGTAAACAGTGCTGGTTTAACCCTAATTATAAACAACCAGGTGAACTGTTAGCCAAGAAACAGCTGCGTTTTGTTATATTTTATAAGACTTTTAATTAGCTGAAGCTCCTTGCATGTTTCTCTCTTCAGGTTTGAGCAGAGGATCTCCCTCACAATCTTCATTTCAGAGTCCAAAGGCAGAAAAGGCTTCTCTTGCCAGAACTATGTCAGGTGACTGGTCTTTGCATGTCACTAGATTCACCTCTAGACAAGTGAAAAACAATGTGGGCTATCATGACAGGAAGTGTTGATAGTAAATGTTGCGAACAATACAGAAAGGTTTGTTGCTGAAATGTTTTGTACTTTTTGGGAGTTTAAGCTTTAGTTCATAATTCATACCTGCATTTTGATTGAACTTTTTGCGTATTTTTCACATATGTAAAAACAAAACACAACAACACACCTTACCATGCTTATTTCTAAAATTAATAGAACAGTTACATGAACAAAGAATGTGTCCTCTTGACCTTCATATCATGTTTATTATATCATTGGGGAATAAGGTATAAAGAAATGTATATGAGGGTACACAAATCCACTGCATTAGTGTACATTAAGATGTTAGATTATTCAGTTAAATATTCTCTTTAAACTATAAATGTTTATTCACTAAAAGGGTCAAACGTAGGGTAAATAGCTCACTGTATAAGTTACTGGTTAAGTAAAAAGAGCTTTCATATTACATGGTCATGTTGATTTTTTTTTAACTACCATTTGCTCAGTTGAATGTTATACATAATACATAAATCATCTCCAGTAACCGTTTGCGTTATTCTCAGATTCTGCAGTTGAAATAACAGGTTCATTGGCAAGGAGAGGGGCATCGATCCGGCAGAGTTTGGGTCTGGGTACTAAAAAACACAAACAAGAACCACTTGAACCTGTCACAGAGGCCATGACTCCATCTGAAGAGCAGACAGAGGTCATAGATACAGTGTTGGAGCTCAGAGATACATATACTCTGCCAGAGATACCACCTGTGCCTTTGTCAGGTGAGTGTGTGAGTGCATGTCCCTTTGCAGTTGACAAAGGATTTATAAACATCAATGGTTTCAGATAAAAATTTAAATGAATGTTTTAGATATTTGGACTGGTTAATATTTTTGTTACACCAATACTTTTGGGTCATTTGCGGTAGGGTTGTGACAGTGAGGAAATTGTCCCACTGGCTAATCGACGTGTGACAATACCGGTAATACCGGTATCACCGGTATCACCGTGGGTGGATGGGGGGGGGGTAGTTTTCCCTCTTTTCCTTGCTTTTCTTCTGTTTTTTAATAGCTTGTAAAAGCTTCTACAATTTTACTTTCACTTTCAAATTAGCATCTATTTGGTGTCAAGCAGTTGTTTCTTTTCCTCACTTTACTTCACTTTTAAACACTTCGCTTAACGTGGTGCACATTTTACTTTCACTTTTAAATTAGCGGCAATTCAATTGCTTGAATTCAATTCAACCAACAAAATACAACGTAGAACATGGAACTTTTATTAACAAAATGTATAAAACACCATGCTTATATGCATAATATAAAATAACAAATAACTTACACAAAGTTTAGGTAGCAAACTGAAGATCAGTAAACACTGTGAAACCAAATAAATAAGAAACGTACGTTATTAGCAAAAACTAATAAGAAAGCTTGGAGACACGGCATACCTGATGTAAAAAAAAATACACAGTTTAAATAAATAAAAATCAGCAAACACTGTGTAACCAAATAAATAAGTAATGAATGTTTAAAAAAACTTCCAATATCACCTTAGATAAATGGCAGAAGTCAACAGGCTTTTCAAAATCCAAAATATTTTTAAAACAGGCGCTTTTGCATGTCGTTTTGAAATTCTTCTGCCATCGTCTTGTCTGTCTCACCTCACTCTTCTTGTCAGCTTCTCCTCATGCGACTGTCGGCACGCTGCATTGAGCAGCCCATTCAATTTAATTGTAGCATATTGTCTGTTTTCTAACTGAACTAAATGATTTTTATTACTTTAAAAAATCTAAACGACGGTGGGGGCGGTGCCGCGGTGGGCAAGTGACATAACCGCACACCGGTAAAACCGTCAACACCGTCTATCGCAGCAACCCTAATTTGCAGTACTCAATTTATATTTACTTTCCTAAATATCACCTTTAAAAAGTTTGCTCTTAGCAAGGGTCTTTACACAGTATGGGGCCCACCTTTACCATTTTGTCTGGGTTCCTGTGAATTCAAGCAGTGAATCTTCTCTGAATTGAAATGAGGTCATAAAAAGGCATGCAAAAATTTACTTTATAAAAATGCGGTTAAAAATGGGTTTATATGGTGTATAACCACATGTCATGCTGAACAACAATCCACATATACACTACCGTTCACAACCGACACAACTCATGTAGTCATCTGTATTATAATATTTTGCTTTTTGTTCTCCTTTTTTCTGTTATTTTCTGCAGTAATGGAGATTAACATACTGATAGATATGGAAGTTTTAGAGAAGGCCTACGTGAATCTACTGTCACTATGCCTGGAGTTTCAGAAGGAGCATCAAGCTCTGGATCAAGAAGACTATCCCATCGAACTAGTCAATAAAGAGAAAGATCTCAGTCTGCTCTATGGCACATTAAGGAACAAAATGTTTGTCATTGTACGCAACTCCAGTGCTCTTCCCCCACGCAATAAAGAGCAGCTGGTGTATGTAGCACACATTATCCTGGAGGAAGAGAAGAGACAGGGAGAGCCAGGAGCGATGCAGGGATTGAGGGAAGCATGGAGGGATGCGGTACTAAACGGGGTTCAAGATACACTGAAGAAAGTTCATCTGGACAGCCTTGAGCAGAACGCTTCCTGCCTGGCAGTGCATCTGGGGCTTCTGGGTAAAGCTGTGGTGGAGGATTTGGAGAGAGTGAAGACTGAGCTTCAGAGCTCATATCCAGAAGATTTTAATGTGTTTGAAACCTATGTGTTCTGCTATCACGAGGCTGTCGGAGAGCATCTAAAGAGACTTCTGGAAAAGGTGACAGAGCTGAAAGATTACTATGCTCTTCTAGAGTTCATTATTCATCGCTACCCCAGGTGAGGTTTCCTCAGTTTAGATTTAGTTTTTCTAAATACAGAAGGTCAGTATAACTTAAAACCCTTTTTGATATTGAAGCAAGCATGCTGATTCGAACCTGTATGAACTATATTTTTGAGACACACAAAAGGTGAATTTTTGAAGAATATCCTGGCTGTTTGTTCCATATTATAAAAAGTGAATGTCAAGTTTGGAAATGATTTTAAAAAAATACCATCAAATACATATTTCATTATTTAATTTACAGTACCATTCAAAAGTTTGGGATTGGTAAGACTGAATTTTTTTTATGTTTCTTATGCTCACCAAGGCTCCATTTCTGGATCAAAATGCAGTAATATTGTGAAATTACAATTTAAAATAGGCCTAACTGTTTTCAATGTTAAAGGGGTTATATAATGAGATTTCAAGTTTTCCTTTCTCTTTGGAGTGTTACAGGCTGATTGTGTATAGATAAGATCCCTGAAGTTGCAAAGACTAAAGTCTCAAAACCAAAGAGATATTCTTTATCAAAGTTAAGACTCTGCCACGCCCTCTAAAACGGCTCATTCTAACACGCCCCCACATATCTACCACACTGGAAATATTTGCATAATGCCGCCCAAATGTGCACGCAAAGAAAGAAGGCGTGGTTTCAGTAACTGCAGTTAGTGTTGAAGCAGCCATGTCAGGGAAACGGTGTGTTTCTAGGTGAAAGCAAAAGCACTTTATTTGGCCTTCCGAAAGTAGATGCATTTAGGAATCTTTAAGATTACTTACAACAGAACAGCAATGCATTTTATGGACGTTTCGTGAACGTCCATAAAATGAATGAGGAGTGAACCTAGGAGAGGAGGTCATTCTGACTTTGCTATGACAATCTGGCGCTTCTGAATCAGCTACTGTTTTGTTATTAGCTTAAGTAAGTGTGTGTGCGTGTGCGTGTGTGTGTGAGAGAGAGAGAGGTGGGGGGGTGGGGTAACATCACAGTGGAGTCAGCTGTCTTAACTGTGGCTTGTGTACTGCAAACACATACCAGCTTCATCACTGTGTTTGTCACGCGACTCTGTTCCCCTTTCGGGCTCTGTCTTTATATTTATTTTGAAAGATGAAGCTTGCGATTATGGTAAGGGGTGTTACATTTCCGACGAGTGCTTGCGGTGTTCGGCCAATCACAATGCACTGGGTCAGCTGGCCAATCAGAGCAGACTGCGCTTGTCGGAAGGAGGGACTTTGTAGAAAACGAAGCGTTTGAGAGAGGCGGGGCATAGAGGACCTACAATACTGTACAGTATTTGAAAAATAATGTGTTTTTTGAACATTAAAGCATGTCAACATATTCTGTTTCACCAAATACACAAAATAATGATCTTTAAAAAAGCATCATATGACCCCTTTAATATATTTTCAAATGTAATTTATTAATGTAATGCAAAGCTGAATTTTCAGCATCATTACTCCAGTCGTGAGTGTCACATGATCCTTCAGAAGTAATTTTAATATACTGATTTGCTGCTCTAGAAGCATTGCTTATTATTATCAGTGTTGAAAACAGTTGTGCTGATATATTTTTCTTTCAGAATTATTTGATGATCAAAGAGTTCAAAACAAAAGGATTGAAATAGAAATCTTTTGTAACATTCTAAATGTATTTTTGGTCACTTTTGATCAATTTAATGCATCTTTGCTAAATTAAAGTATTAATTTCTTTCTAAAAAATAAAAAAAAACATCTTACTGACGCCAAACTGTTGAACAAAAGTATATATTTGAGATCTTCTGAAACTATACAATAGCTTTGCATGACAAATTTTCAGTCATTGTTCACTTAAAGGTGGGGTAAGTGGTTTTTCAAAAACGCTTTAGAAAACTGATTCGGGTCGACTAGCAAAACAAACTTTTTTTGTAGCCAATCAGCAGTAAGGGGCGTCTCTACTCATGATGTGGAGGAGAGAGCGTTCAGTGCTCAGATTAGCGAGCCGAGCGACAGAAAGATAGAGATGGCGGATAAAAAACAAAAGAGGAAAACGTCTGTGGAACAAAAGAAGGCTTAAGGCAAGAAGTAGGATCCGTGTAAATATCGGATCAGCTTTCCAGTGCTGGAGAGAACTCAAGGAGTGGAAGGCCTGCGATCGGACGCCGAGGTTGCTTTGTTTCTTCTCGATAGGTGAGTAACACCGTGTCTGCGCCGCAACAACTAAAGTCTGTCTAGTACACTGATGCGACAAAGCGACCGTTGAAAATCATTTGAAATTTGTGTCAATGTGTCATAAAAAGAAAGCAGCAGCAGTTTCCTGTCAGGGATTTGTCGTGTCGTGCCGCGCCACATCCAGTGTAGACCATAGAGATGTATATATATCTATGGTGTAGACAGCATCACTGATTATAATGAGTTCCATAGTATTTTGTCGCGCCGCGCCACTCGCGTCCGGTGTAGACACGGTGTAACATTGGTTTTGCTTTGTTTCACAGAACTAATCGGTGCCTGGGTTGCGTACGCATGTGTGGGGTGGAGCTATCAAAATAGGGACGAGACCCTTTTGGGGTAGGGGTGTGTTTGTTTTGGTGATTTCAAATGTCAACATTGGCTACCAGAAATCGCTTACCCCACCTTTAAACACCACGTCAGTTTTCATTTCAATGGCATTTGATCCATGAACCAATGGTGTTTGATGTCATTGACATTAAACCTGGAGTTTCACTGGATTCACATTCTCATTCACACAAGCCAATCAAAAGACTGATCTACTGTGAGATCAGAGGCTTTTTAGATGTATGTCCAGAGCTCCAAACATCCCCTTCTCAAATTGTGAAAGTGTTAGTGTTTTTAAAGGGTTAGTGAAAAATGAAAATTAGTCCATATATTACTCACCCTCAAGTCATCCTAGGTGTATATGACTTTCTTCTTTCAGACGAATCCAGTCGGAGTTCTATAAAAATTGTCTTTGATCTTTCAAGCTGTTTCATGGCACTCAGTGGGTGTTGCATGCTTAAGTACAAAAGAAGTTAAATAAAAAGCACCCGTCCATAAAAAAAAGTGTCTCACACGGCTCCGGGGGGTGAACAAAGGCCTTCTGTAGCAAATCAATGCGTTTTTGTAAGAAAAATATCCATATTCAAAGTGTAATAATCACTTTAATGTAGCTTGCGCCAACAGTTGTACACAGAAGCAGCTCCGGGCTGATAACGTATGAGGTCAGCGTTGCGCATGCACCGGTGAGTCTCGTGAAAACCAACATTTGTTTACAGGAGCAAAGGAAGCAGAGTTTCCTTACTTTAGTCAAGGAAAACCAGTCTCCTCTTAGCTTATATCAAAATCCTCCAACATTCTACTTTACAAATCCTCGTTTTGTACTTCTAATTAGTGACGTTGTTTTGTTTTGATCGCTCCCCTGCGCTTCCATGTTCATCACTTCTGAGCGGTGCATGCGCAAAGCTGACCTCCATACGTCATCAGCCCGGAACTGCTTCCGTGTAGAACAGTGAGTGCAAGCTACATTAAAGTGATTATTACATTTTGAATATGGATATTTTTCTTACAAAAACGCATCGATTCGCTACAGAAGGCCTTTGTTCACCCCCCGGAGCCGTGTGAGACACTTTTTTTATTTAGCTTCTTTTGGACTGATGCATGCAACACCTGCTGAGTGCCATGAAACAGCTTGAAAGATCAAAGACAATTTTTTATATAACTCCGACTGGATTGGTCTGAAAGAAGAAAGTCATATACACCTAGGAAGACTCGAAGGGGAAAGTAATTTATGGGCTAATTTTCATTTTTGGGTGAACTAACCCTTTAAATGACCCAAACACAGTTTTGGTTCAGTGTGATGACTAGCTCATCTTGATTTATTCAAGCCGCCTTCAATCCTTATCAGGATACTCATTTGTGATCCAGTTGATGAGATTCATTTTGAAGAACTTGGTTTCAAAATAATGCACAGAACCATATATTTAATGGATATCCCTTGAGAGTTTAGAGATGTGTTTTATGACAGATTATGAGATTTATGATTATAGATGTGACTGTACTATTATTTTAAAGGTTATGATTATGGCTTTAATTATGAATTGAATTGCTGTTTCCATAGTGAGAAGGTAATGGGAAGCAGCTCTCTGCAGCCTGAGTTGAAGGAAGATCAGAGAGTGTTGACACTGGACAACGATTTCCTTAATCAGATAAAAGACAAATACTGTGCTTGCTTACAGGTAGCATAAAAGCACATTTGTCATCTGAGATAACACTAGTAGTGAGATCGTACTGACAGTATGATGTCAGATGATATCTGAGAGTTTCTGAATTCAATGTAATCTGTGCTCTTAACAGGCTGACATGAAAACATCACTCAACATAATTATTGAGTTGGAGAATGAGGAAATGTGGAGAGAAAAGAGAAAACCAGTGATTGATGAGGGAATATACCGCTCACACATTGACATGGACATCTGGACTGTAAGACTGCAGACTTTCATAATTAGCTCACCTTAACTCAGTTTTACATGGAAGTAAAATGAGCGTTAAAGCAAAGTCCTTTGATTTCCCATTTATACTGCCACAAACTCATGAGGGCATTTGTTTACCAATAGAGGGCAGTATTGGACATGTATTTTAACTAACTAATAGTGGTCCCAAAACTAATTAGGAAACTTATGCTGTCTTCACATGCTATTAGAAATGTCCTGCTTCACATTTATGAAGTTGTAATTATGAGTTCATGATCAAGCATGTTCAAGTGCTTTGTTGTCTATGTAAGATCAGTACATTACCAATGCATAATTTGTGTGCAGATGCCGCTTGGTTTCAATATTTTTTCAATCCAATTTGATGCCATTTAGACATTTGTAAGTGGTTTAAGTGCCCAAATCTTTTCGAGGACACTGTAATTAAAAAACAGCACAAGGGGACAAAACACATTTATGTTGTTTTCTTTCCCAGAATATTAAAGGGCATGTACAAGGATCCAGAAGAATCGATGTGAACCTTGAGCAGAAGGTTGTGCGTTCCTGTTTGGAGGAACTGAAGACCTTTCCAAAACGGTTTGTGAAAGATAACTACAGTAACATGCTAATTGGAAGTCAGTTTTGTACATTTACAGCTCTAAAAGCTTCTGTAGTCTATATTTTATGTACAGAGGACAACTATTCAAGTTTCTTTCACTTAACAGCTGTTATGTGCTAATTTTACAGTTATTATAGTAAAAAAGACTGGCATATCATTTCCCAGTTTCTTTTTGCCAATCTATACATATGACTCAAAACCACATCCTATGAAACACATTTCCATGTTTATTTCTCCTCAATAATATCTAATAAATTAAGTCATTGGTTTATTTTTAGTTTTATTGCATAGAATTTGGGCAGTATTTAATTATTTTTGTTTGTTTGTTTTATTTCTCTGTATGACTGGTTGTGGTTATTTGTAGGTTTGAATCAGCGTTTGTTAAGTGGGGCAGTCCTCTGTCTAACTCCTCTCTCTGGGCAGAGTATCACATCAGCTACATCAACAGCTTTAGTGCCCTGAAGTAAGTCATTTACACAACACACTGCCCAAACGTCATTTTCATTGAAAATTCTTTATTTCAAGTGTTTGGGAGGAGCAGAAATATTATATAGCTAGCCGCATTAGTCTAGTTCAATTATTTCACGAGCACCCATTCACAAAGATTTTGTGTTTACAAAGCCAGGAGGTCTTTAATAGACAGAGAAAAGCTATTTGTTACCATTCACATTTATATCAATGGAAGAATTTTCATTTGATCTTATCTAATTTTATCTCATAATCTCAGTTTAGGTACCAGCTGTTTTTGAGCCAGCCATTTTAAATGTCATGAATAAAAAACAAACAAACGTAACAATCAGTCACGTGATTTCTTGGAATTTGTGCTATATAGAGGCAGTCAGGCAGTTGGCAGGGGGAGTCCTTGATAGTGGGGAATTCCAGAATGATGGAAACCACTGGATGTGCCTCTCCAAAACTTAAACCAAAGACCTTGGGCTATTCTAACTAAACAAGGGAGTTCTAAGAGAGAGAGAGAGAGAGAGAATTTTTTTTTTAGATTTTAGATATGAATCCATTATTACATTTTTCTTAAATATTACAAAACATTTTAGTTTTAACAGTCAAACACAAAATAAAATTGAAACAAATATCTCCATATATTTTATAAGCAGATATTTTGTGTTTGACTGTTAAAACTAAAATAAGGTGTTGTTTTTTCTTAATAAATTGGGTAAATTAAAAATACAATGGTTAAATTTAAACCTTTTTTCTACTGCTCTTTGTTTAAGAAAGGTTATAAAAAAATTAAATAATTATCGATACCAAATTATATGAAACATTATATCGTGATACATTTTTTTAGCTATATCGCCCAGCCCTAGTTTCTCTTTTTTACAGCTGACACTACAGTACTATAATACTATATCATTTCAATTTTTTTTTCTCCAGAGAGCACATGGAGAGCTATCAAGACACCTGCCCGATTCAGCTAGGGCTGGTTCAAAACGAAATAGATGGACTGACCACCAGATTGAGTCAAGCTGTGATGGAGGACTTCAAAACAGATGTTAAGGTGTGAGCTTCTGAAATGCACACTTTTCTCATTGTTAAACAATGGCAGTAGTTTGAGAGTCACACCAGACTCTCCGTGTCATGCAGATTGTAACAGGCAAACAACCTTTATGACGTATTTGTTTTAATACAAATCAATACCATGTATGTGCAGGATTCTTGAAGTAAATAAATCACTGAAGTATAAAAATAAACAATAATGTCTGTGATTATGCAACTGGAAATTGATAATTAACTGAATGTATATGTTTGATAGTGGAGTGAGTTAATATTAAGTAATAAAGAGCTTCTGTTTGCAGCCTTTCCTCAGGAGACAAATGACAGGGAAATGGTTTTCATTTGATGAAGACTTTTCAAAGCTGATCAGCAGAACTGAGACTCTTTCTGATCAAAGCAAGTACATGACCCCAAAACATAAACAGGTGAGAGTGCCAACCAGTTTGCTTCATTAATATACACATACATTAATGTAACCATTCTACTACAACTTGAGAGACTGTTCCCTCCTGTTGGAATGACCTGCCAAACTCATTCCAAGCAGCTGAGTCCTTAATCATTTTCAAGAAACGGCTAAAAATACTTCTCTTTCATCTTTATTTGACCCTCTAACTCTAGCACTCTCTATTCTATTTCTATTCTAACTACTTGTTTTATTTAAAAAGAAAGAGCCTTTAACACTAGCATTCTCTATTCTTTCTACTTATTTTCTTTTTATTTATTATAAATAATGACCTTCTAACACAAGCATTATCTATTCTTTTTCTGTTCTATTGACTTATTTTTATTTAAAGGGGTCATGACGTTGCTAAAAAAGAACATGATGTTGTGTATTTGGTGTAATGCAATGTGTTTATGCGGTTTAAGGTTCAAAAAACACATTTTCCACATAATATACATTATTGTTGCTCCTCTATGCCCCGCCTTTCTGAAACGCGTAGATTTTTACAAAG
Source organism: Sinocyclocheilus grahami (assembly GCF_001515645.1). NCBI lineage: Eukaryota > Metazoa > Chordata > Actinopteri > Cypriniformes > Cyprinidae > Sinocyclocheilus > Sinocyclocheilus grahami. The sequence continues at coordinate 1,626,091 of NW_015505296.1, read as the reverse complement.
CTCATCGTTCTGAAAAACGAAGTGTGCTCTGATTGGCCAGCTATCCAGTGCGTTGTGATTGGCCAAATACCTCAAGCGTGTGACGGAAATGTTACACCCCTACCATACTCTGATGCCGTGTCCCGGCACAACAGTGTACTAGTGTTAAATGCTGCTGTTTGTAATAGCATTGATAACGTTTCTGACAGATAATACCATGTTTTGTTTTGTTTTTGTTTTTTGAGTTTGCCTTACCGAATATCCTGTCCGCAATAACCTGTCCGTGGGCTTTTTTGATTACTGTCAGTTTAAGTGTGGCATGCAGTGTTGCCAGATTTTCCTATGAAAACAAATAAAAACTGAAAAAATAAATAAAGAATAAACCGAAATTAGTTCAAATCTTTTGTAAATAAGATAAAATAAAGATATTGCCAACCCTAAAATGCAACGTCCCACTTTATTAACTTACTAAAGCAGGGGACCTCAATAGGCGGGCCTGCGGGCCACATCCGGCCAGTGAGAGAAAAAAGTTTTGACCAGGCTAATTTCAAATAATGTGGCATGAAAATTCAAACGCAGCATCAGAAAGCTACATTAACTTACATCGTGTCTACACCAGACGCGAGCGGCGCGGCGTGGTGCGACGCAATAAAATACAATAGAACTCGTAATAATCAATGATGCTGTCTTGGATGTGGCGCGACACGACAAATCCCCGACAGTAAACTGCTGACTTCTATTTATAACGTACTGACACAACGTTCAAATAATCTACAATGATTCGTCGCGTAGTGTAGATACGATGTGACAGCAAAAACATGGCGAGTGTGTAGAAAAGAAAAGTGGAGTTTTGAGTGAGTGACTGATATCTTTGTTATATATATATATATATATATAGGTCAGTGGCCCTTGGTTTGGTATTGTTGGCAGAATTCGGCCCTCGGTGAAAACTAATTGAGGAACCCTGTTCTAAAGTGTCAAATTAAGTGGCAAGGCCAAGTCCAAGTCCAAAGACACTTATAATAGCTGGATCTGGCTCTCAGCTCTCTCGAGCCTCGTTCACTCCGCCAGCATCTTGCAGCGATCAGTTTTGTACCACACACGCTAAACATTCTTGCAAATTGTCTGTATAAACTTAATTATACATGCAGATACTCATAAGAGAAGTTTTAAACAGCAAATTAGTCATTCAGAGAACAAATCTTATTTTTAAAAATGAAAAATGTACCGAGGTCCGGACCTCGGTGACCTCATAGCGTCTGTGCTAATACGAATACGACATAGCGAATACATTTAGTAGCACGCGTGCGATACAGTTTTGCAATGAGTGTGAGCCTGTTTACAAATGTGTCAAACAAAAAGAACATTTAATGACATGTTTTATTCCAAATCACTTAATAACATAAGTCGAGTGTTTGAAATAACTACCCTCTGTGGTCTGACATGGTTTCATATCACAGGAGGCAATCATGCTATTTATAGTATTCTATACAGTTGATAGAAGGCTAAATCGATTATCACTGCATTATAAATATACTTTATTTTTTTATAAAAATACCTGAGATGGCTTGAAAGGTCAGTGAAATGTGAATTGAGGTCACAATCGTATGTTTATTGCATTGATGTTTCATCAGGTATTTATTTACAAATCGCAACCTAAACCCTGAAATTAAAGGTGCAATAGGTAATTGTCTACAGAAACACGCTATGCAGACAGAGCGTGAATGGCAGTCAGACAAACATCAACAAGCCGATCTTCCTTCCTGTTATTGTAATACTTTTACTAACTGTACTATAAAGTTTTCTCACCGGTGAATGACACATAATGTAGCCCAACGCGGTTCCCAATTCCAGTCCTCGCGCCTCCCCGCTCTGCATATTTTGCATGTCTCACTTAGTTAACACACCCAATTCAGATAACCAGCTTGTTAGAAGTGAGCTACGTGCATGAACTGTGTTCCGATTTACATGCTCCCTACAAAGTGTTCTTTGCTCCCTACTCCCTGAGCAGGGGAAATCCGTTTGTTTACCTCACTTCGGAACATTCCTTCACGGATTTGCCACTGAACCTCGAGAAATGGAATTGGGAACCGCTGTAGCCTATTGTAGTAATGTTGTCTGTGGTCTGTGAGCGTATGTGCGTTCAGGGGGCGTGGCTTTGGACAGCGATTGCAGGGAGGGTGGGGCATTCACTTTCAGTGCTATCAGGCTAAAGTTAGCATTTTCCGAGATCTCATACTGCACCTTTAATCTATTCAACCTTCAACCATCCATCATTAAAAGGAAAATTTAAAGTGTAAACACGCTGGCAAATTACTGCAACATACCATGAATAACCCCAAAAGCTTGATTATTTCCGCAGCAATGTTACAGACGTGTTTAATAGTAATATGTCTGGAGTAACATACGTTGCCTTTCTCAAAAATGTTCATTAACATTAACATCGAGTGATACTATTTCAAATATCACTGTTCCAAAACCTTTGCCATGGGTCTACAGAAGTTCATGTGAATCAGTTCACTTTAATTCTGAGGTCAGGAACTTTCCATCATATGTTTAGTCAAGTGATATCTACTTCCTCTTTTCTATCATTAATGATTTTCACTAGTTAAGCATAAATTCCTTCTTAGTATGATAGGCTCAGGGCTGGCAGACTGAATGTTGTTTATCAGATGCTTTTGATGATAAAGCATCATGTTGCTTGTGATTTGTTGTCCACACCCATCTGTAGTAGATTGAAATCTAGCAGGGCATGATAATATTTTAGTTTATCATCTTTTCAACTGCTTACCCACAGTCTCATAAACATTAGATGAATAAAATCTCTGCACTCCTAAAAATAAACAGACCCAAGAGACAAGAAATAGACTGATGTCACATTGGGGAACCCATAAACAACTTAAAGGGAAAAAAAGACACTATAATATTCTGATCTGAACAACCAAAAATAATATAAGCAACTTTTTAACTGCATAGAGCCATAAAGTGACCCCAAGAACATAACACAGCATACAATAATATGTGATATATCATATACTGTTGTGTGTGCACGTGGATGGGTTAAATGCAGAGCACAAATTCCAAGTATGGGACAGCATACTTGGCCACATGTTCACTTTTCACTTTCATTCTGCTATCCTGAAACTACAAAAAACATCAAGCAGTCGGTGTGTGGCTGGTTAGCATGGTTCCCCCTGCTGGCAGATGTGGTAACTACACACTCTGATTCTACAAAACATCCTGCCTTTCAAAAGCAACCTTGTATTCTAATTAAAAAAAATTCAAGAAATACATGTGTTGTAATATTTCAATGTATTATAGTAGATTTTTTTTTACTAATTTTAAGGCTTTGCTGTTCCCATCTTTTGCCTTGATTTCACAGCTCAGGATAGTCCAGTGAAGGGATTTTCCTGTGGCTTAGTCACATGGCATTTAGGTGACTGGCTCATCTATGCCTAATTCAACAAAAGCACAGAGGGAATCTTTGGCAGGGCATTTGACCTCCAATATCTTGAATGCACTCTAATCTCTTCTCTGCTGGTTAAGTCGTAACTTCTAGTGGTTCAAATGGTGCCTGGTCAAGTTGCTTCCTCTTTTAATATGCAGCAGGGCTCTTGTCTTTATCCATTTACAGTCTACACCAGATTACTGCCATGGTACCTGTCAAAAGTAAAGACAATCTGACCAGGGTCAAATTCATGTCACTGAAGGACAGGTGCATGTGAGCTCTTATCAGATGTTTTTATCCAAAGTGATTTATGTGAGGGATCATTCAGTGAATTTTATTAAATGATGGGTAATTTTTTAAAAGGTAAATTACAGTAATGAGAAATATCAGTCATGACGTCTGTAAAAACCATAAATGTGTCCACATTGTGGGTATTTTCCCATATTGTGTAAGAATCAAGCATACATTTGAGAAAAAGACTATTTTGCGGTTAAATTATGAACTACCATTCTTTATTTCCTTATTTCACTTTCTCAAACATTTCCTTAAATGTATTATAATTTAAATATACAACACTATATATATATATATATATATATATGTAGATTTGTGTTCTGAGAACATATATGTCAGATTGGAGGAAGTTGTCACATGCATTTGATATGTAAAACAATGTTTTGATGATATGTTTTACATATTAGAGCTTTTTCTTGAATGGTTTTGTGTTCCAATTTTTTTTCTCTCTCATTTTTTACTGATATTTACTTTATATTTTTAATTTAAATTGTGTTGAAGGTAATGGCAGGTTCCCATTATGACAACATGTAGCAAGTCTCCCCGCGGCCTGCATAAAAGAAAGTAGACAATAAAAAAAACGAATGAAAGTGAAAGTATTTTACCTGACTCAGGTGAAATAAGCAGGATGCGTGGTAATTATTATATTTATTATTATAATTCAGTACATAATAATGAAGACATTTGATTAGAAAATCCTAAATTAGACCATTAGTGGATCATGATATTCATTTCAGCAGTTACAGGTTAGATGATTTTAAGGACTTTCATGTTTAATTAAGCCGATTTGTTTTTCAATTGTAAAATATGTGTATGATTTATTTTAACATAAAATTAACAAACATCTTGTATAGAGGAAAGTTGCATTATCATTATTAACTTTCTAAACATTTGTAGAAAGAACTTCTGCTTTCAAAATTACTGGTTGTATTTTGTTGGGTTATTGATTTCGTAATATTTCATATGGTTTTGAGTTTCAAAATGAACATTGAACTAAATGCACTTGAACAAAATCAGGCATCATAATGTAGGCCTGCCTACATTAGGAATACTATTCAAACATTATTTCAGTCCTCCATTAGTCTTATGTGATGTTCCTCAATGCTGCAGTTTTGTTTACTAAGAAAATGTAAAAATTCTTATTATTAAACAAATGAAAGCATTTTTTAAAATATTGTGATGAATAATTTTGTTATATATGTTTATATAACAGAGATGATGATGTAAAGGGTAAGACTTCAACTTTCTCTGAGTTTGTGAATTTAGCCATACGGATTGATAACCTAATGAGGAATGCTCCTAAGAGAAAACCTGCTTATGGGTCGTTGTCAAGCATATCAACTCTAGCCCAGTCACACTCAGTTCCCCTGGCCACCAATTAGGAACCTATGCAACTGGGTCTCTCAAGGCTCCATGAGGAGGAGAGAGTTCGTCGACGACTGCACAATTTGTTTCTCTATTGTGGTGAGGCTGGACATCGTAGGCTGAAGTGCCCACACAAGACTCGGAAGTTCTCCAATCTCCCACCCCGGGTAAATATTGATCAGTTCTTTCTACTTCAAGCAGAACTGGCCTGCAAGGGTGAGACTTCAACTTTCTCTGAGTTTGTGAATTTAGCCATACGGATTGATAACCTAATGAGGAATGCTCCTAAGAGAAAACCTGCTTATGGGTCGTTGTCAAGCATATCAACTCTAGCCCAGTCACACTCAGTTCCCCTGGCCACCAACCAGGAACCTATGCAACTGGGTCTCTCAAGGCTCTCTGAGGAGGAGAGAGTTCGTCGACGACTGCACAATTTGTTTCTCTATTGTGGTGAGGCTGGACATCGTAGGCTGAAGTGCCCACACAAGACTCGGAAGTTCTCCAATCTCCCACCCCGGGTAAATATTGATCAGTTCTTTCTCCTGCCATTTAAAGCACTCACCATTCCTGTTCAACTGGCTTCTGAAGAGAACTCAATTTTGTTGTCAGCGCTGATCGACTCGGGAGCTGCCTTAAACCTCATTCACAAAAACATCGTCATCAAATACAACATTCCCACTCAACGTTGTAAACCCCCTATCAAGATCCGAGCAGTTGATAATTCACCCATTGGAGATGGCATAATGGAACAAACTCACCCCATTCAACTCCAAGTCGGCCTGTTCCATCATGAGACTATCTAATTTTATGTAATCGACTCTCCAAGAAATGAAATCATCCTAGGCTTTCCTTGGCTATCAGTTCATGACCCAGTTATTTCCTGGCATCATGGTGAGTTAACCCGCTGGTCAAATTTTTGCTTAACCCATTGTATGCACTCTGACCTTTCACCTCAGTGCCTGTCTACCAGTGTTGAAAGCCCTGCCATCGAACAAACCACTAAAGTCCCAGACTGTTACAGCGACTATGCTGAGGTATTTAGCAAGGTGAAGGCCACCCAATTACCACCTCACCGTCCCTGGGATTGTGCTATCGATCTCCTTTCCAATGCCATGCCACCCAAAAGTAAAGTGTGCCCATTAACCCATGACAAAACCCAAGCTATGGAGAGTTACATTGAAGAAGCCTTAAACAATGGATTTATCTGCCCTTCAACGTCTCCAGCCGCTGCAGGTTTCTTCTTTGTAGACAAAAAGGACAGTGGACTTCGTCCTTGTATCGACTATAGAGGTTTGAATAACATAACAGTCAAGTTCCGCTACCCACTCCCTCTGGTTCCAGCAGCCCTTGAACAACTCAGAGAGGCAAAGATTTTTACTAAATTGGATTTAAGAAGTGCATACAACCTGATCCGGATCCGCGAAGGGGATGAGTGGAAGACAGCCTTTCTCACCACTAGGGGGCACTACGAATACCTCGTTATGCCATATGGGCTAGCCAATGCTCCAGCTGTGTTCCAGTCATTCATTAATGAGATACTGCATGATCTGTTAGATCAATATGTGATAGCTTATATCGATGACATCTTAATCTATTCCAAGTCAGAAGCAGAGCACATCCAACACGTCAAGATGGTTCTTTCACGTCTCATCGAGAATCAACTCCTTGTCAAGGCAGAGAAATGTGAGTTCCACATTTCACAAACAACATTTCTGGGGTATAACATCAGCCATCAAGGGGTAGAAATGGACGA
>NW_015505296.1:1612441-1618998 GCF_001515645.1 Sinocyclocheilus grahami | reverse complement strand
GCTTCCAGTTCACAGTTACATACAGACCCGGAAGTAAGAACAGTAAAGCAGATGCTCTGTCAAGACGCCATGACTCTCTTGTCATTCCTGGTCTACCTGAAACTATACTGCCCCCAACCGTCATCATCACACCAGTTACTTGGGACATCATGAAGGAAATTCAACGAGCCCATCAGTAAGAACCACCACCAGCCGACTGCCCCCCCAACCAAGCAGTACATACCCCATGCTCTTCGCCACAGAGTCATGCAGTGGATTCACACAACTCTATGTTCAGGCCATCCAGGGATCTCATGCACAATCAACCTGCTACAGAATTCTTTCTGGTGGCCTTCAATGACTAGAGATGTTACCGCTTGCGTCAAGACATGTCAAGTTTGTGCCCAATCAAAGACCCCCAAAGAACTGCCCTCCGGCCTGTTACAACCATTACCCATTCCACAACGCCCCTGGACACATCTATCGATCGACTTCCTCACTGACCTACCTCCCTCTGATGGATTCACTACCATTCTGGTGATCATCGACCGGTTCTCTAAATCATGCCGACTACTACCCCTCAAGGGTCTCCCTACAGCCATGGAAACGGCACAGTCTCTTTTCCACCATGTCTTCAGAATCTATGGTCTGCCTGAGGACATAGTTTCTGACAGAGGAACTCAATTCACTTCACAAGTCTGGAAAGCTTTCTGTAAGCAGCTTGACATAAACGTAAGCCTCACCTCAGGCTACCACCCTCAGTCTAATTGACAAGTTGAACAACTCAACCAGGAAATTGGAAGATATTTGCGCAGTTATTGTAGCCGAGAACAACATCGGTGGGCAGAATTCCTTCCATGGGCCGAATATGCTCAAAATTCCCTGACACATTCTTCTACAGGACTAACCCCCTTCCAGTGTGTTCTGGGATATCAGCCTCCTCTGTTCCCGTGGTCAGGAGAACCTTCATCTGGCCCAGCAGTGGACGACTGGATCGGGTGTAGTGAGAAGGCAGTGCTCACATCCATCTACAAAGGGCTGTCAGGACACAAGGTTTCCAGGCCAACCGACGACGCCGTCCGCACCCTCCCTACCAACCAGGACAACAGGTCTGGCTCTCCACGAGGGACCTCAAGTTACGGCTACCTAGCAGGAAGCTAAGCCCCAGGTATGTTGGCCCTTTCAAGATCATTAGACAAATCAATGAAGTCACTTACCAACTTGAGCTTCCTGCCACTTATCGTATTTCTCCTTTTCATGTGTCTCTCCTTAAACCCTTCCACCCGGACGCTGACCCCAACGCCGAGCATCAAGAGCCACCGCCACCTTTGGAAATCGACGGATCGCCTGCTTATAAGGTCAATATGTTGCTGGACTCTAGGCGTAGAGGGGGTCAGCTCCAATATCTGGTGGATTGGGAGGGCTACGGGCCTGAGGAGAGATCTTGGGTCAATGCACCTGACATTCTGGATCCATCACTCATCGAGGAATTCCACAGAGCCAGACCCGACCGGCCAGCTCCACGACCACGGGGACGTCCTCGTCGAGCGCCAGGAGTCGCTCCTAGAGGGGGGGGGTTCTGTAATGCCAGGCCAGCAGAGGGAGCCCTCGCCCGAGTATTGACTGTCACGCTCCCTCTGCTGCCTCGTTGGTGACTTCCTGTTTGGCAGCCATAAAACATGGCTTGCCCAAACACTCTCTGCAAAGTATTGCCAGTCTCGCTGCCTTACCAAGCATTCTATTACCATTGCCTGTTGATTTTGTGTATGACTTCTTGCCCTTTTGATTCTACTTCTGATTATTGGATTTTCCCTCTGTTTTGGCTGCCGACTGGACTGATTGACTGTGTTTAGACTACTGCCTTTTTCTGACACTGATTTTGGATTGCCCTCTAAATAAACTTCTGCATATGGATTCTAACTCGGCTTCAGCCTCCTCGTTACATTATGGCTGTAGTTATTATAGAAATCTGGGTTATGATTACTCTTAAAATATTTATGCAGTAGGAAGATAACAGAAAAGATGAAAATCAAAGTGCTCTTCCTCTGGAGGAGGAATTCCTAAGAGCAGATCCCATAGTCACTTACAGGCAGAAGAACAGAGATCAGAGTTTACCCAGAAGCTGGTGAGCAATACAAGTGACAATCCATTCACCCAAACACCGCATGGAACTGATCTTTCTTCACAACCCACTTCCATCTTTAACAAGGAATCGGGATGGCTGACTCACGAGTCATGACTCATTATTACTGACTGAGGCAGGGTTTTCCTGTAATCCACTGATGTTTATCTGGAATGATTCCGATACTGTAAGACTGAATCTGTGCATATTATCTGGCCTGGCCTTTCCTGGATCGATTACAAGTGTTTTGAAACTGACTATCTCATATTTCAAGGGATTTTTTGTAAATTGCTTGGAAATGGCTTTAAAGGGATAGTTCACCCAAAAATTTTAATTTGATGTTTATCTAATTACCCCCAGGGCATCCAAGATGTAGGTGACTTTGTTTCTTCAGTAGAACACAAATATTTTTAACTCAAACCGTTGCAGTCTGTCAGTCTTATAATGGAGGTGAATGGGAACCACTGCTTTGAGAGTAAAAAAAAAACATACACCAACAAAACCACATTAAACCCTGCAGTTCGTGATGATACATTGATGTGTAAAGACACAAAACGATCGGTCTGTGCAAGAAACTGAACAGTATTTATATTGTTTTTTTACCTCTGATTCACACAATGTCTGAACTGTTTGAACTGTCCTGAGCGGCGGCACGTCTTCCTGAGCATGTTCTCAACAGCAGGTGCGTGAGGCGTCTTATAAGATTGCACCTATCTCTCAAATGGACCATTGACACTATCTACAATCTCAATTTGGAGTGTCAATGGTCCATTTGAGAGATAGGTGGCGGTAATGCACTTATAAGTCTGCGATTCGCCGTAAAGCAAGAAGAAGAAGAAGACGTCTCAAGCGCCTGCTGTTGAGAACGCGCTCAGGACACGCTCAGGACAGTTCAAACAGTTTGGACATTGTGTGAATCAGAGGTAAAAAACGATATAATATAAATTATGATATAAATACTGTTCAGTTTCTTGCACAGACCGATCGTTTTGTGTCTTTACATATCAATGTATCGTCACGAGCCGCAGGGTTTAATTTGGTTTTGTTTGTGTATGTTTTTTTTTACTCTCAAAGCCGTGATATTCATTCACCTCCATTATAAGACTGACAGACTGCAATGTTTGAGTTAAAATTCTTCGTTTGTGTTCTACTGAAGAAACAAAGTCACCTACATCTTGGATGCCCTGGGGGTAAGCAGATAAACATCAAATTTTAATTTTTGGGTGAACTATCCCTTTAAAGCCTTTCACAGATTCACTGGTATCAATAATCGTTCTTATGAGGGTTTATAAAGGTTGGATTTTTGATATTGTGGTGCTACACAAGAATTGATTTAAATAGTTATATTGAACAAAATGGGATTTTTCTTAATTACACTTTTATTTATCAATGTTGAATGACTAAGCGCCACGTTGTTTAAATAGCAAATGTATTTGCGCCCATCAGGCGCATCGTTGGCGCGTTGCTATTTTGAAGCAACTGAAATAGACTGCGCCATTGTAAATAACAAATATACATATTTGTTATTTAAAGTTAGTTAGTAGGGGCCTAATATGCCCCTATAGGCGGGTGAACAATGTGTGTACACTCTGCTTATTACGCACACACAGTGCCAAATATTAAAAATGAAAGGATTACTATGTAAAAGATTATTTAATCTTGCGCACGGGCAGAACCTTTCCTCTCTGGCAGGGCCGGTGTTCTGACGCTAGCTATAGGCAGAGCAGGCGATTGCCTAGGGCCTCGGGCTTTGAGGAGGGACCTCTAAAACCATAACATCCCCTATACGCCAGTCCATGAACAGCAAAATACTTTGGATGTTGTTGAATTGTCACTCACCTGTAATTAAACCAGTTAATGTTGCCGTTTCAAATAGTGATGGGAAGTTCAGACCATTTTACAGACTCGGACCTTTGAGTCTCGTTCAGCAAAATGAACAAATCTTTTTTCGAGTCATTTCGTTCATTTTAGCAAAATATAAATAAAATGTTACGTTACTTCCCTAACACGTCTACTACTTAAGCAAACGTTGATCACACTACAAACAATACAAAATTATAATGCTATAAGAAAAGATTAATTCATTGTTTACCTGGATCTTTAGTCTATGCTAGCTCACCTCACCTCTTATCTGACAAGTATTCAGGTTTGAGTCGTTCGTTCCTCACGTGACAGCCGCATAAACTTAACCAATGCAGTCTGAGCCGGAAAGAGAATTGCACGTCTACTACTTAAGCAAACGTTGATCACACTACAAACAATACAAAATTATAATGCTATAAGAAAAGATTAATTCATTGTTTACCTGGATCTTTAGTCTATGCTAGCTCACCTCACCTCTTATCTGACAAGTCTTCGGGTTTGAGTCGTTCGTTCCTCACGTGACAGCCGCATAAACTTAACCAATGCAGTCTGAGCCGGAAAGAGAATTGATTAGTTCATCTCTCGAGTCTTTCGAATCGTTCGATCTTTTGTCACGTGACGGAACAGCATTGGATAGAGAAATTAGTTAATTTACAAGCTTCCTTACAAACGGGTGCATAGTTATTATTATTATTATTATTATTATTATTATTATTATTATTATTATTATTATTATTATTATTATTATTATTATTATTATTATTATTATTATTATTATTATTATTATTATTATTATTATTATTATTATTATTATTATTATTATTATTATTATTATTATTATTATTATTATTATTATTATTATTATTATTATTATTATTATTATTATTATTATTATTATTATTATTATCATTATTATAATTATTATTTACTCTTACAGTTACGTAATGCGTTCCTGGTCTCAAATTGTAGCTTTTTACTTCTTACAGTTTATAAATGTGTGAATTTCTGTCATGATGGTTATTTTCCATAACACTGAATGTTGTAACAAAGGTAATAAAGAGTTGGTTATTATTATTAAGTCTCTTTCCGGCTCAGACTGCATAGGTTAAGCTTATGGGTCTGTCACATGATGAACGAACGACTCGAAAAACCCGAAGACTCGATAGCTGAACTAATCAATTTTCTTTCCGGCTCAGACTGCATTGGTTAAAGGGGTCACATGATGCGATTTAAATTTTTCCTTACTCTTTGGAGAGTTACAAGCTCTTGGTGCATAAAGAAGATCTGTAAAGTTGCAAAGACTAAAGTCTCAAATCCAAAGAGATATTCTTTATAAAAGTTAAGAGTCAGCCACACCTACCTAAAATGGCTTGTTCTAACACGCCCCCACATACCTACGTCACTGTGTGGGAAGATTTGCATAACGCAGCCCAAATGTTCACGCAAAGAAAGAAGGCGTAACTTTTATTCTCGCTGTAGTATTGTTGCCGCCGCCGCCATGTCGTGAAGATGCTGTGTGCTTCGTTGTGAAAGCGAATCTACTTTGTTTGGCCTTCCAAAACAGGACGATATCGCTTCGTCATGCCTAGAGCTGATCCGTGCTGGTCGCTGAGGAAACTTCACGCTGTGGATCGCCGGATCGGCTTTCACCGTGGACGAAGCGGAGTCCAGCCCGGGGTCGTCACATGTGGTTGCCACAGGCATCACAGTATGGTAAGAGACGTAACATTTCCGTCACACGCTTGAGTCACGTGATGAACGGACGACTCAAATCCGAAGACTCCACACTTGACTAATTCCAGTACAGAACCTATAGGATGTTGCGCATGCGCGACTGAACGAATCACTCCCCGAGACGACTCGTTCTTCCCGAGTCACATTAAAGATTCGTTCAAAATGAAAGAATCGTTCAAGAACGACTCAACACTAGTTTCAAATCTATTTTGGAGTGATTGCAGTGTATTGTAAATATGAACTTGTTCTGTCGATCAGCGTCGTTTCTGAACAGATCATTCACCAATTTATTACGAGTTTAAAAGAGCTCGAGCGCCGCTGCCCTGACGCACTGCGGTCAAGCCAGCCGCACTTCAGAAAAACACAGTCAACCCAGCCGCGAGTGAAATTACGGTGCGCGTGTATTATTATAATTATGGTAAAAGCAGGAACAACACAGAGGGAACGCGCTTTCAGAGCGCTTTTCATCTAGACGCCCAGAATTGAGATATGATGACATTTTTTAGGATTTTTTTGGTTATAAAGATCTCATTTCTAATAAGTAGAAAAAAACAATGGTTGGTTCTTATAAGGGACGTCCCATACTATATACATACCTCATATCAAACCATTTTACTGCAGCGTTTTGGAGAAATCAGACATTATTACACTTTAGAAGGTTATAAAGATCTCATTTCTAATAAGTAGAAAAAAACAATGGTTGGTTCTTATAAGGGACGTCCCATACTATATACATACCTCATATCAAACCATTTTACTGCAGCGTTTTGGAGAAATCAGACATTATTACACTTTAGAAGGTTATAAAGATCTCATTTCTAATAAGTAGAAAAAAACAATGGTTGGTTCTTATAAGGGA
>NW_015505296.1:1610538-1611295 GCF_001515645.1 Sinocyclocheilus grahami | reverse complement strand
CATTTCTAATAAGTAGAAAAAAACAATGGTTGGTTCTTATAAGGGACGTCCCATACTATATGCACTCCTCATATCAAACCATTTTACTGCAGCATTTTGGAGAAATCAGACATTATTACACTTTAAAGGGCTATAAAGAATACATTTCTAATAAGTAGAAAAAAACAATGGTTGGTTCTTATAAGGGACGTCCCATACTATATGCACACCTCATATCAAACCATTTTACTGCAGCGTTTTGGAGAAATCAGACATTATTACACTTTAAAGGGCTATAAAGATCTCATTTCTAATAAGTAGAAAAAAACAATGGTCAGTTCTTATAAGGGACGTCACGTACTATATGTACACCTCATATCAAAACATTTTACAGCAGCGTTTTGGAGAAATCAGACATTATTACACTTTAGAAGGTTATAAAGATCTCATTTCTAATAAGTAGAAAAAAACAATGGTCGGTTCTTATAAGGGACGTCCCATACTATATGCACACCTCATATCAAAACATTTTACTGCAGCGATTTGGGGATATCGGACATTATTACACTTTAAAGGGCTATAAAGAATACATTTCTAATAAGTAGAAAAAAACAATGGTCGGTTCTTATAAGGGACGTCCCATACTATATGCACACCTCATATCAAAACATTTTACTGCAGCGATTTGGGGATATCGGACATTATTACACTTTAAAGGGCTATAAAGAATACATTTTTAATAAGTAGAAAAAAACAATGGTCGGTTCTTATAAGGGAC
>NW_015505296.1:1541338-1602844 GCF_001515645.1 Sinocyclocheilus grahami | reverse complement strand
TTTTTTTCTACTTATTAGAAATGTGTTCTTTATAGCCCTTAAAAGTGTAATAGTGTCCGATATCTCCAAAATGCTGGAGTAAAATGGTTTGATCTAAGGTGTGCATATAGTATGGGACGTCCCGTATAAGAATTGACCATTGGCTTTTTCTACTTATTGGAAATGGGGTCTTTAAAGGCCTCTGAAGTAGAATATTGTCCCATATCTCAAAAATGCTGCAGTAAAATGGTTTGATATGAGGTGTGCATATAGTATGGGACCTCCTGAATAAGAACCAACTATTGTTTTTTTCTACTTATTAGAAATGTGTTCTTTATAGCCCTTTAAAATGTGATAATGTCCCTTATCTCCAAAACGCTGCAGTAAAATGGTTTGATATGAGGTGTGCATATAGTATGGGACCTCCTGAATAAGAACCAACTATTGTTTTTTTCTACTTATTAGAAATGTGTTCTTTATAGCCCTTTAAAATGTGATAATGTCCCTTATCTCCAAAACGCTGCAGTAAAATGGTTTGATATGACGTGTGTATATAGTATGGGACGTCCCTTATAAGAACCGACCATTGTTTTTTTCTACTTATTAGAAATGTATTCTTTATAGCCCTTTAAAGTGTAATAATGTCTGATTTATCCAAAATGCTGCAGTAAAATGGTTTGATATGAGGTGTGTATATAGTATGGGACGTCCCTTATAAGAACCGACCATTGTTTTTTTCTACTTATTAGAAATTAGGTCTTTATAGCCCTTTAAAGTGTAATATTATCCTTTAAAAAGTATGGTAATACAGAACAGTCAAAGACTACAATAAATTACACGAATATGAAAGCAGATGGTCAAAAAAATCCTAAAAAATGTCATCATATCTCAATTCTGGGCGTCTAGATGAAAAGCGCTCTGAAAGCGCGTTCCCTCTGTGTTGTTCCTGCTTTTACCATAATTATAATAATACACGCGCACCATAATTTCACTCGCGGCTGGGTTGACCGTGTTTTTCTGAAGTGCGGCTGGCTTGACCGCAGTCCTGACGCGCCTAAACGCGACGCTTTGAATTTGCGCGTACAGTAAATGACATCGTGTCGGGAGCTGACTAGCAAAATAGCTACAAAAGTAAAAACAAATACCTTTGTATTCAAATTAAAAAAGCAAACACACTAGACCATTTTTTAATGTTTAAAAAAATGTGTGTAACTTCTAAATTGTGCTGATAGTCTAAGGCAGCAATACAATACGTAGGCTAAAATCACATTTATTAATATTAATAATATGACAATATCATAGTTAATATTGGTTAAATGAGAGGGAGAAATCCTGCCCATACCCAGCTAGGGATTTTTTTTATTTATTTATAAAAGCACTGATGTTTATTTACTGAAGTGATATTCAGGAACTGTGAATAAATTACTGAAAAAAATACTGAAAAATAATAATAATAATAATAATGTTATCACGGCTATAATAACATCCTCAACAAACAAAAAAATAGATTACCTTAGATAAAGTTTGAATAATATGTACATACAGTACCGGTCAAAAGTTTGGACACATTACAGTTTTTAATGTTTTTTTAAAGAAGTCTCTTATGCTCATCGAGCTATACATTTATTTAATCAAAAATACAGAAAAAAACAATAATATTGTGAAATAGAAAAGTAAAAATTTAAATTAAAAAAAGAAAAAATTCTGATTACAGATAATAATGATCTTTAAAAAAAGCATCATATGACCCCTTTAAAATGAAATGTTGTATAAATAAAAAGGTTAGGAATCACATTTGTTTCAAGTGCTTTTTATTGGGGGTGGGGGGACTCCAACATGAATTTTGCCTAGGGCCTCCTAATGTCTTGAACCGGCCCTGCTCTCTGGAGAAGCGTTCAGTCTTTGCCCTTGCAAATTCCACCATGTAAATAGCGAATCCACCATGGCACGAGCGCAACTGGCTTTTAAACGGAATGGGAGATGAGACTCTGATTGATTTATTGCACGTTACGCCCAAAACACACCCATTACTCATTAAGAGAATAGGGACAACCCTTTAGACCAGGAGTTCTCAACTCTGGCCCTTGAGATCTACTTTCCTGCAGAGTTTAGCTCCAACCTTGATCAAACTCACCTGCCTGTAACTTTCCTGAATACATTGATTAGCTTGTTCAGGTGTG
The DNA here is from genome assembly GCF_001515645.1 of Sinocyclocheilus grahami. Classification (NCBI taxonomy): domain Eukaryota; kingdom Metazoa; phylum Chordata; class Actinopteri; order Cypriniformes; family Cyprinidae; genus Sinocyclocheilus; species Sinocyclocheilus grahami. The sequence goes on along the minus strand of NW_015505296.1, from coordinate 1,600,685 downwards.
TTTGATTGGGGTTGGAGCTAAACTCTGCAGGAAAGTGGACCTTGAGGGCCAGAGTTGAGAACCCCAGCTTTAGACCATTTTTCCCGTCGTTAAACTAGAAAAAGCAAGTAGGTCTCTACAGGAAAGTAATGGGAGTTACCAGATCGGGGCGTTTTCAGACAATGTTTCCTGATTGGCTGATGTCATAGTGACGGTAGGTTTAAGGGTGGGGTTAGGTAAGGCGAATCATTTTGATTGCATGATTAAGAAACACCCTGCAGTTTGAAAACACCCACAAATTCAGAAACGCCCACTTTTGCTCTGCAGAGACCTCAATCTCAGAAAAAGTGGATTCGGACACGCCCTGAGTGCACTTGCACTGTGCGCTTAGACCATGCTCTTAGATCGTTAAAATGGGGCCCTACGTCTCTGCAAAACCTGAAATACGGTGCTCCGGCTATTTCACTGCACTTTCAGGTGACATGTCCACAAGAGGCGCTATAAGCGATATAATCTGTCATGAGAAAAACAAAGTGGCTGTCTTTGCAAAATGATATTGCCAGTGCTGGGCGGTATGACCAAAAATTTATATCACAGTATTTTTAAAAATTATACCAGTTTTATGTTTTTTTTATGCATGACCGGGTGTTAACCCTATTTTCTACTGATTGAGAGAGGAAATACTGCAGTATATTTACTTAGAATGCTGTATTTTACTGTCATGATGAGTGAATATTGTCAAAAAAATACCACACTAAATAGTGACTAAACACGACCCCTTTTAATACATGTTAACCAGGAGTCACTCTCATTTATAATCGCGGCATCGTCTGATAAAATCAACATGCATCTACACTGAAGAGCGGCTATGCGGTGGTTTTAGCTATATTACTTTTTTGTCTCATGCAGCGCACTGCCTGCGTCCGAGTAACAAACTAAACAAAACAACAAACAAAAAAAGTGCATGTGATATTAACAGACGAACTACGCTCATATTTATAATTCCAAAAAAGCCTCTAAAAGGGTCTGAAAGTTGCTAAATCTAGTGCTAAAGTCGCGCTCGTGTGTGTGTGAGACGCGGGAGTTGATGGCAGGGGGCGGTAGATATTTGTGCTGGTCAATGTGGATATTGTGGATGAGTTCTTCTGTGTCATAACGTTCTATTAGTTCTACAGCTTCAGTTTCGGAACTTTCACGCTAAGTAACAGATACAGCTGTTCCCTCACCACAGTGCAACAGTGAAAAGGGACCCCTTTCAAACAGTGTCGCGTTCCGAACGATGTTTAAGCGGCATACACCGGTATTGCGGTATTTGAAAAATTCATATCATAACAAAAATAAACACCGGTATTCGGTATGAACCGGTATACCGCCCAGCACTACTTTCTTGTATCACCCTTCACTTCAGAGTGAAATGTCCAGTGACTGGTGAAATAGCATGTTCAATTTTCTCACTAACTGATAAACGGGACTGTGGCAATGTTTCATCACATTGGTTGTTGTACTGTATCATGATACATGGCAGTACGAAAATTAAATGTCCGCTGGGTAGCGCTAAAATAATGCATTATCTCATTTGAAATTAACCTCTTACGAAAATTAACCATGGTTTTGCTACTCTAACCATAATTTAACCATGTTATACAAATGGTAATCAATACGGCAAAAAAAACACCTTGGTTACTACACTTTTACTATAGTAAAACCATGGTTAATTTTTGTAAGGGATGTACCACTTACATTAAACCCAACTCTAAACCTAACGGATAGTAAGCAAATGCAAACATGAGTTAAAAACCACATTTGCTAAAGCAACCATGCTATTTTAGCTTGCTTCTATGAGTCTTTGAGCGTTTTTTTCTTTTCTTTTTTTCATTTTAGTGTTGGCTTGTGTTTCCAGGACTCGCACCCGAGCGCTCTGCATGGCAAGTGTACCAGGTGAGCTACCGAGCAAGTTTACTAGGCTACATCAGAAAAGCTATACAAATGGAGCTGGTTATGCGATGCAAATGACAAAACGAAGGAACCACATGAAAATAAGTCTTTGTTTATTGCTCATTTGCCCTAATCATAATTTTTGGGAAAAGGAATAAATGTTGTTTCAGCTGGAAACTGCAGTGAAATGTGTGTATATGTATGATTTTGCAAATGAAAGAAACAGAGGAGTATGTATTTATTTATTTGCCTTTGACAATTAGATAAGCAATAGAAGCAGTAGAGAAAGGGAAAGAAATCACTGTGTCTGAAGCAGGACGTCAGATGGGAGAGGAATTGACAACGCCACAAGCCAGATTAGAAATGCCATCTTCCATGTAAGTGCACATGCACTTACCACATGACTGGTTAGAGTTTCTAAATTACTGCATAAAACAGACATGAAACTACGTTTTTTTTTTATTGGTTTGAAAAATAAGGATATGTGGCAAAAAAGGAGAAAACCAGAGAGTGAGGGACTCTACAGTGATAAGATCTGATAACAGCAGACAGCGACCAAAGGACATGTTTGTTCATTTCAGGCAAAACAATACACATTATTTACATGGACTAAATACATTTTAAGGTTATTTAACTTTAAGTTTAATTGTACTCAGCTTGTGGAATGTCACTATATACACACACTACAACTGAAAAATCATGTGATTCAAAGGAATAACATAAGCACTACAGGGAAGGCCCACAGCTGACAGGGAAAGCCCCTGAATCTAGGTCTCATGAGAGGAATCTAAATGTCAACTCACGAAAACCTAAACGCACCCAACAGAGCAGCGCATACATTGTTCGTATGATTTATATGTGTTGGTCTTCAGAGAAAACTACTGGCTAAGATATTATCTCAGGAAATTTTAATTACATGTGAGTGCATTAAAAATGGTTTAAAATAGCACAAACAAATACAAACATAAAAAGGTCAACAAAATGTTTTTTACAAACATGGACAAAAATCCTGCACATTTTCTTTCCCCAGTGTTACAAAGTCCATTTTAAGGAATGCCAACATATTAGATATCATCCATACGTTTTTTTTTTATTGGTTTGAAAAATAAGGATATGTGGCAAAAAAGGAGAAAACCAGAGAGTGAGGGACTCTACAGTGATAAGATCTGATAACAGCAGACAGCGACCAAAGGACATGTTTGTTCATTTCAGGCAAAACAATACACATTATTTACATGGACTAAATACATTTTAAGGTTATTTAACTTTAAGTTTAATTGTACTCAGCTTGTGGAATGTCACTATATACACACACTACAACTGAAAAATCATGTGATTCAAAGGAATAACATAAGCACTACAGGGAAGGCCCACAGCTGACAGGGAAAGCCCCTGAATCTAGGTCTCATGAGAGGAATCTAAATGTCAACTCACGAAAACCTAAACGCACCCAACAGAGCAGCGCATACATTGTTCGTATGATTTATATGTGTTGGTCTTCAGAGAAAACTACTGGCTAAGATATTATCTCAGGAAATTTTAATTACATGTGAGTGCATTAAAAATGGTTTAAAATAGCACAAACAAATACAAACATAAAAAGGTCAACAAAATGTTTTTTACAAACATCCTGCACATTTTCTTTCCCCAGTGTTACAAAGTCCATTTTAAGGAATGCCAACATATTAGATATCATCCACGGTCTGTTTTTCCTTCAGTAAGACGTGTGATGTAGTTCAGGCCTTTCTTTAACAACTGATCCAGAGAGCATGGCATGCACTTCTTGTGGGAGTATACAAAAATAAAAAAAGATAAATGATGATAAATGGTGTTAATAAATGTGGAGGTTTTCAACCTGGGGTAACATGCTGGGCCACAGATATGACTAGTTTTGACAAAAACCAATAATGCAGGGTTAAACGTTCACACTTTAAATTTTTAGTTTTGGAGAACATATTTTTTGAATTTGCAAATAAATAAATGTAAGTACCTACTTTTATACCCAAGCTTAACATCACCTTTAACAATAAGCCATTTTTAAGTTTTCAGGATAATCTGTTTCCGAAATGGTTACAGACAAGTTCATGCGATGCATAAAGTTGTTCCTCCATCATACAAAAAGGTTTTGCGACACATATATCGTCTGATGCATGTGAGAATGAAACGTTTAGAAACACTCATTGTATTAGCACAAAAACATCAACAATGAACAGACATTTGGACTTTTGAAATAAAGCATAATGGCAAATCCTCCTGTTCAGTATCCCCGCACCCAGTCCTCCCTGACACTGTTTGCCAATAATGGATTGTTATTATTTTTCTGCTGAACCAGGTCAAATGCAGTATAAGATAAAGCTAGGTCAAGAATTTAATTAATAGTTTTCCAGTCCCAAATTACTCAAGACAAGCCACTGGGGTCAAAAAAAGATTGTACTTTCCCTTCACTGGGATTTTCCAATAAAGCAGGGATCCAGACTTCCAGTAACACTCAAGATATTCCCAATACCCAAAGGGAAAAGGCAGGATCAGGACATCCTGTGGATTTCACAAATGTAGAGAGGGAATGTGTAAATATGTTCTGAGTAATGAGGCTCCCTATAAAGTCCCTATAAAAAAATAATATATTATAAGAAGTGCAGTGCACATTTACATTTAGCAGGTGCTTACAAATCCTTACAATTGAGGAACATCACAAGCGATTAATCATAATCAACAGTGCTTTAAGTACTGCAATGCTATGTTTCAGAAGTAAATTGGAATAAAATTAAAAGAGAAAAGAAGATAGAAGTTTTATAGTATATTTATAGGAAATGTGGTTGTAGGTTCCCAGAAGTCCCTGCATGAGACATCACATATGATTATATTTTCTATAACAAAATCTTTGTTTCTTTTCATTTTTGTCATCACATAAAATGTGTTACATTTTATGTTATGTCTATTGTCTGTTTTCATTGACAGATCACTAACAATGAACTCTGATTCATCATGTCTTTCACGTGGCTGAACCACCAGTAAAATAAATACAAATAAATTGAAGTTGTAAAACAAAGATTATTGGAGTATGTTTTACAAGAATATACTATTTCAGTTTTTCTTCTTCAAAATGTCGTTCAATTCAGTTTGTTACTTACTGTCTCTTTGTAATTAACTGTAAAATTTACTAGCAAGTACTGATTGAAAAATGTTTCCAATGTTTTGGGTGATTATGTTAAGGTGAAAATCTGATTTTGTTATTCCAAGTAGTAAGTGTTGACATTATTTAACTAAATGAAATATAAGGTTATAAGCTGTAAAATAGTAACGGGCACCAATATGCCATCCTATAATACCAATGTCACCTTTATTTATTTATTTTTAGACGTTTTAATAGTATAAACTATCAATTAAATTTTTGTAAACAACCGAGAACCTAAATCAAGTAGAAAAACAGAAGACATTCATGAAGTCACTAGGCTGCTTTAAGATTTTTTTCCCACCGTATGATTAGAGCTCCCTAATGTTTGTGTCTATTTCTTATCTCATGTCTATTTATGTTTCTTGTTGCTATATAAATCAGCTTGCCTTCCCCTCTACAGATTGGTAAAGTATGATAGCAGGGGAGAGCTGCATGTGGGGATGCACTGATGTCATAAGCTCCACCTAACTCACTCGTGCTCATGAAGCCTATAAAAACTGGGTCCGTTATTTCCACAAACCACTGAATGAAAGAAGATCGAATTGAAATTCAGTTTTATCTTTCTTGCGAATCCGATATCAGATTTGTTTTTCTTCCTCAGAAGAAATTACAAAAAAGCTCGGAATGCTAAACATTTTTAAACGGCATCCCAAAAAGAACAATATTCCAGGTAGGAAGAGTTCATGCTTATTAACTTAGATCTCCTAGTAACATTTTAGATTATAGAACGCTATTCACTATTAACTAGTTGCTTATTATTAGCATGCATTTTAATAGCATATTGGCTGTTTATTAGTACTTATAAAGTACATATTAATGCATGACCATATTTCAGATCCCATAACCCACTCAATACCTAACTATTACAACAACTACCTTACTTACTATGAATAAGCAGCAAATGTGGAATTTATTAAGGGAAAACTCATAGTGAATAGTGAATATGTGTTCCCTTATCTATGAAATGCTTGCAGGAGTCTTCAATAGTCAATCATATTTCAAAATGTTGTATACTGAAACACAAAAATGTAACCTTATTTTGTAGACATATGTGCAGTCATCTTGTTTATAGTAAAGATCTGCATTAACATTCTACATTGTACAGAAAAAAAATAATAATAATATCACAAATGCGCATTACAAATATCAGTATACCATATATCCTAACTAGGCTGTATGTGTAAACTCCATGAAAATCTTACTTTTTTCCATATACATCACATCATACTGTATATATGAATGATTTTTATAATGATACAATCCAACGTTGTTTGTGCACAGTAAGAAAAGTATCTTTTTTCTGATTTCTACAGAGGTCCCCACTTTTAAGCAGAATCTACAAGCATGCCGCTTTGTGGATGCAGGGAAACAATTGATCACCCGAGAAGACCGTCTGTTTGAGTTGAAGCAGGATGGGATTGGATCCAAAAGGAAGCTGGTGGAGGAAGAGGAAGATTCAGAGGCTAGACTAGCAAAAGACTACGAGGACTGGCTAGAGTCGGTGATGCAGACCCTGGAAAACTCCCTCGACCTCCAGAGTCCTGAGGAGCAGGAGGTGCTGAAAGAAGCAGTCCGAGCCATTCTGCAGGAGGAGGAGCAGGACATGCACTGGGAAGGTTTTCAAGAAAAGGAACACCCACCATGGAGGCCGAGGAGGTGTAAACAGAACCACAAGGCTCTGCTGCAGCGACTTGTTCAGAGGAGGATGAAAGAAGCACAGTTAGACTCAAGCATTGAGATACATTCCTCCTTGCAGCAATTGATCATTTGCAAAGCGAAACGAATGAAAGAAGACTTGCTGAAAGTTGCAACATGGGTGAGCAGCTGCTACCCAGAACAGGAGAATGTGTGCCAGTTTTATGCCACACTGTACCATAAGACCTTCAGTACAAGACTGAGAGAAGCCGCAAAGTACACATTGTGTGATGAGGACTGCGTCCTTTTATTGCAGTGGGTGAACCAGGATTACCCCAAGTAAGAGAAGCAAATTACACTATTTTTTTTTTATTTTAGGGAACTTAATTTAATTTAATTTTACTTTACTTTAAGTGAAACAACATGCAAAATGTATATGCATTTAATATTTAAATATTAAAACATTTAAAAGGATAGTTCACCCAAAAAAAATTATATTCTGTCATCATTTACTCACAATCATGTTGTTCCAAACCAGTATGTATTTGTTTTTAATTCTGAGTACACAGATGAAGATATTCAGATTTATTTTTTTTTGTTCCATATAATGAAAGTCAGTGGGATGTTATTTTGGAATCCACTGACTTTCAATGTAAGGAAAAAAACGGTTGAAACATTCTTCAAAATATCTTCTTTTGCATCCCACAGAAGAAAGTCAATCAATACAGGTTTGGAACGACAGAGTAAATGATGACAGAATTGTCATTTTTAGGTGAACTATCCCTTAAAATTGAATTTTTTTTCAGAGTTATATTTTGTCTTTCTTTGTTTGCAGTATTTTAAATGGCAGAATGATAAAAGAAGTGATTGATCACTCCAAGCTTGATCCGCTGCTTCCTGAAGATGTGATTGCACCACTGGAACAGCAGTTTTTGATCATAGAAGAGGTTTGATGCTTTATGATGCCTTTAAATGTTATTAAAACACGGCTCTATTTTCTCTTTCACTTTAAGGCAAGACACTACAGGTGAACAGGGTAATGTGAGTTTTTAATAATAGATACTTCCCCAGTTAATTAATTGCATTATGACATTACATTTTGTTTTACAGTTTTCTGTAATGTTATGCGTATATATGCAAATTAGGCATTTTGAATTAAAACATGCATAGGTCTACATCTGCACAACAGAAATCTGAACATTGGATGAAGCCATGGTTCAAGATTCTTATTTCATTTTGTTAACATACTAGAATAAAAGGTTTTTAGGATCTCTTTTTATCGCTCAGTGAATCAGAAAAATCTGTCAACAGCCCTTTTTTTTCAGAGTAAAATATTATGTAAACCAGGCGAATGATATGAAAAATTCCTCTGTAATAGCCTTCAAATCATATAATAACACTGTAAAGTTAAGTGTACGAAAGTGTTAATGAAGTGGAGATTTCTGACTTAGTGCAGGAGAAAAAAACACCTTTAACGCTATATTTAAATCTACAGACTCAAATAGATAAAGTGTAATAAAATAAAGATATAGATGTTTTTTCCTTGGTCTGAAAAAATACATTTTATGGAAGCAAAATTGACCAGTGCATGAAAAAAAACAATGTTTTGCTTGTAGAAACTTGCCATAGATGTGCTTCCAGCAAAAAGCTTAAGTTTGAATTTTCTCATATTATTGTTCACTAGAGGGAGGTGAGCAGATGCCTTCACAAAATTTTGGACAGAGAAGAAACAGCCTGGAAGGAAGGAGAACTTCCACAGCTGAGAGACCAGGTGTACTGCTGTGATCAGGCCATTGATGTCATCCAGGTAATGAAAAAGAGGAAAAAGCAACCATTCTTTCCCTTCAGCAAATAAGGAAGGAAAACATCATTTTTTTTTCTTTTCCCCCTTTTCCTAGTGCTTTCATAAACATGTCGAGTGTGCTCAAAAGGTGCTAGGCGATGAGACAAAAGCACAGACGATCACATGCCAGATGAGACATTTTCTGACAGAGTAAGCTTTTTAAACTCATTCATTTTATATTCATTTCTCAAAATACCAATAACATCCTTTTTGACCATTCTTGCTTTAAGTCTGTACTGCTAAATATTTTACACAAATTATTATAATTAATTAGATTTCCATTCCTACAGTTACAAAGCATTTCATGCAAAGGTCATGAAGAGCAAGCAGACCAACACTGAGGCTGTTTTGATGGTCAACTTCTCATGCCTCATACAGTGCAGGTGGGTGTCACTTTTATTCAGCGTACTTGATTCATATAAACATTTTTCAATTCATGTTAAAAGTGTCAACATCCCCCCCTCCCACAGGGACTACTTTACAAAGAAAGCACATCTGTTCCCTGAAGATGTCAAAACTGATTGTCTCTCTTTATTGGCTACCATGATAAAAGGCAGCCACCACCACTTCACTTCTAATATGCTTAAGGAACTTAAGGTAAAAACTAAATGTAGTTTCTTTCATTGTTATGTAATAAAAAATGTTTTTATTGTTTGCCAATGTTCTGTCAAACTTTTAGCATATGAGCTGTGAATGTTGATGTTCAATTTTAGGATGTAGTATATCTTACAACATCTGAGCATGAGAAAAGTAAAAGATAAAAGTACTAAAATTGTAATAAAAGTACTAAAATTCATGAAATTCACTTTAAAGGACAATATTAGGTAGAAATAGCTTCTGGGCCATTTTCGGGAAATGGTGGAATTTTTTACTAGAAAATGTAATTTTTTATATATAATTAGTATGTGTATAATATATAACCACATATACACTACTGTTAAAAAGATTGGGGTCGCACAGTTGTGTTTTCAGGATTCTTTCATGAATGGGAAGTTCAAAAGAACAGCATTTATTTGAAATAATGTGTAAAATTATAATTGACTTTACTTTCAATTTTGATCAATTTAGTTCATCCTTACTGAATAAAAAATATTAATTTATTTTTTAAAAATCCAAACTTAAAAACAGTAGTAAATATAAAAATATGTATATATTTTATTTGAAAAAGTAATTATTACTGAATGTTCAAGAAATCATATTTTCACACCTCTGGCCCCAGGTATGTATATGTATTTTAATATTTATATATTTAATACATGTAATTCAAATAGATAACAGTTTTCCACTAGCTTTATCAAAACACTCCTATTTAATTATGGATATAAATAAACCAGATCCTACTCTAGACCAACACAATATATTTTCCTTGTTTTCAAAAACCCTAATTCTGTCAGGACCACTATCGTCAAAATGATAGATACTTAGCATAAAGTTTGGTTTGGCGGTATGGTTCTGTTCTGGGCCAAAATCCTCCCTGCCCATCCATGCAGCCTGTCATGAATGAGCAGGGAGAGCAGCAATAATAGCCCCCCCCCCCAGGGTTAACAGAACAGAACAAGGCAGATATCATTAATGTACTCAATGATATTTAAGTGTAACACTTTATTCAAGATAAAGGAGTCTGATTAGCAAGGAATATCAGAAAGCCAAGTCCTGACTGTGGCGAAAGGTGGAGCTGGGGATGGAGGAGGGTAATTTGCTCCGAACCAAGCCGAAATGCTGCTGAATAATACTGAATACAGCTTATATAGGAATGCCGCGATAGGTGTCGTATTCCTATAGGTAGATGTGATCAGCTGATGCAAGCTTGACTCACGTGACCTGCCAGAACTAACGCTAAAGCTTAATTTGAGGTGATTTGTCTTGGCAGTGAACACACTCATGTGAGCAGCTGGCTGCCGCCTCCTGATTATTCCAGTCTATATAAAAAGCCAAACTATTACCTTTTATTAACTGCTTGTCTAGTTTATATGAAAGGACTATATAAATGGTGGCTTGAGCAGGTCCAGATCATGACCAGATCCTGCATCTCAATGCAATTCATATGCATTCAAATAACCAAGTGTCAATGTATGTGTTTATGCAGGACTTGTACATGAAGGTGGGTTCCAGCGAGTGGCTCAAGGACAGTGAGGGTGTATGTGAAGAGCTGCTTACAAAGCTGGACAGACATATTCAGAAATTCAACAATTTGGACAAAATGTGTTGCCAGGTATAAACATATAAGTCAAACAAAAAGACTGATTTGCTGAGTATTTTTTGGTTCATTTCAGATTGACTAATTGATTGATTGATTTGATTGATTGATATGATGACTAGGAGCTGCTTGGTGGAATGCATAAGAAGTTTCTAGCTGAATATGTCCGGAAAATGATGAAGCAAAAGATCAAACTTTCAAATAAAACACAGCAACAGATGGCAGCATCATCACTCTGCATAAACAGTGAACGTATACATACATACTTCACTGCAGCTGTAAGTACACTCGTCCTACTTAAAGGTCATTGTTTTGTTCCGAGTTTCACAATTTGAGTTGAATTACTGAAATAAATGTACTTTTCCACGACATTCTAATTTATTGAGATGCACCTGTACTGTCTTTTATCCCAGTTTAATATGCAAAAATGCACAAATAATTTCTTAGGAAACCAATTTAATGATTACTTTAAAGACATTGTCTAATTTTTAAATCCTCATTAATTCATTATCACAGGGATCAAATATGGATTGGTTGAAAGACATTCTTCCCAATTTAGCGGGTCTGCTAAAGCTACAAGATCCAAACACTATAAAGTTAGAGCTGGCAAGTCTGATGAAGCTTTACCCTGATCTCAGGTATGGTGGTTTCTGCTGTGCAATTATTCATGCAAAACGACCATTGCACTTTTCTCATGTCTGTGTTCTTGTTACAGTGAGCGTCATATTTCTGCTTGGCTGAGACTTAAGGGAAATCTTTCTCCATCAGACCTCAAGAAGATCCTGGAGAGCATCACTTGCAGCCAGGATCAGCTCAGGGACACACAGGACTCACTCCAGTTTGGCAAAAGCTTCTTTTCTATAGTGAGGGTCAAATGAATTTTGCTTCATAATATTGCTTGTGTATATTTGCTTGCTTTTGTAGAACTGCTTGTGCTTAATCATTTTGTACATACTGAAATTCTTTGTTAATAAAATTGCAAATCACCATTTTTAAATTTTGTGTTGTTCCTTAAAAATGTGTCTTTGTTTTTACTCTCCAGTTTACTATTGTAATGTGGATTATGAAAAATAAACCTCAGAGAATTTATGGTAACTGTGTTATTAGCATCAAAGAATTCCAGTACACACATCTTAATAGTTTCTTTGACTAAATGTACTTTTCCACGACATTCTAATTTATTGAGATGCACCTGTACTGTCTTTTATCCCAGTTTAATATGCAAAAATGCACAAATAATTTCTTAGGAAACCAATTTAATGATTACTTTAAAGGCATTGTCTAATTTTTAAATCCTCATTAATTCATTATCACAGGGATCAAATATGGATTGGTTGAAAGACATTCTTCCCAATTTAGCGGGTCTGCTAAAGCTACAAGATTCAAACACTATAAAGTTAGAGCTGGCAAGTCTGATGAAGCTTTACCCTGATCTCAGGTATGGTGGTTTCTGCTGTGCAATTATTCATGCAAAACGACCATTGCACTTTTCTCATGTCTGTGTTCTTGTTACAGTGAGCGTCATATTTCTGCTTGGCTGAGACTCAAGGGAAATCTTTCTCCATCAGACCTCAAGAAGATCCTGGAGAGCATCACTTGCAGCCAGGATCAGCTCAGGGACACACAGGACTCACTCCAGTTTGGCAAAAGCTTCTTTTCTATAGTGAGGGTCAAATGAATTTTGCTTCATAATATTGCTTGTGTATATTTGCTTGCTTTTGTAGAACTGCTTTGTGTGGTGATTACTGGAGGGAAGGGAATACCTGTAACAGACGTCTGCAAACAGGATATGGTGTGATAGGTTCAAGTAGTGTGGAAGTAACAGTTCGGAAACACACCCGCTGTCACAATACATGTGTAGTTCCTGAAAGAGTTTGTTAATAAAGATTTCCCAACAAGTTGTATCCTCTACAGGAACACAGGATGTAGTGGTAGTGTACATTTTTACACCTACTTCCTATCCTTGAAAAATAGCTCAATCTGCCATACAGACACACAATGCAAATGCATTTCACATGCAATGCATTCCAGCAGATCGAGACAACCAAGCATCAATACTGTAAAAAAAGAGGTAATTTATGTCTTTATTGAGGTACCAAAGGCACTTGTTATACACTTAAAGTTACTTGTTATATAGTACCACTGACTCATGTATGATAAAATAATCTTGCATAAAAGAAACACTGTGTCCTATTTTCAAATAGGAATAAAAAAAGAATACAACCAATATAAATATTAAATAATATAACAATAATTTAAGAAATAGCTGGACATGTTAAATAATATAACAATAATTTAAGAAATAGCTGGACATGTTTTTACAATCCTCACTGATAAAAATGATTTTATGGTGAAGTAAATACTGTGGAAAAACACATTTTAATTTAGTTCAGGCAAGAATTTTTAATATATATACAGTAAATTCTATATTAGTATTCAATTGAAGCTTGTAGAAATTAAAATTTGAACATAAGTATATTTTACTTGGAATTGTTTGTTATGTTTACAAAGTAAATATCAAAGTTATGATCCCATTGTTCCCATCATGCACTAGGGCATGGGTAATAAATGTTAAATTTTTCACTGTTTTCGAGTTCTATTTACACTGTTTTCTAGTTGCTTTTGTTGTTAGGTTTAGTAACAGTAAGGACAACAAGCTGTTTACTTGCTTGCTTACATGTTTGTAAGTGAACCACATGCTTTAATAGCATAGTTTTGTTCAGTGCTACATTGTTCGAGTAAACTTTTCAAACCATGATTGAGTGGAATACTTGAGTATTGCAGTATTGCAATAATTAAGTACAAATAACTCAAACTCTTAACTGGCCACGTTAAATGTACTTATTTCCTTTGCGAATTTTACATAACTTAGTTAAGTAGATTCCATACTTTAAAATATGTGTGCAAAATTTGTAAAAGAAAAATTAAGTACATTTTACTTATTGTTTTTAATATAAATATAGCAGTCAAAATGAATTATACTATCATAGAAAATACATACCAAAAATGGTAATTAATTTTTCTCCAGCGGTCCGATAGACACATTATTTCCTATATTCAAGTAAAATCAAAAGGTACAAAAAAATATTGTATCTGATGAAAATATGAATGTACCTGTATAAACAACTAATGTTTATGACCGAATGTCACAAAACAGTCATGTCATCAATTTAAACTTGTAAACAAAGGTTATACAATTCTAGCTGATGGTGTTATTTATATCAAAGACAACAGCAAAGTCCCTTTAGAGGATGACAGGTGACACGTCTAGGCTTTAGATCCAGGCCGAAGTCCCGGCTCACATCCAGCACTTCCCTCACCTGTCGCTTTGATAACACCCTCTTCCAGCACAGCAGACCAGGTACATACTGCTCACTGCAAAACAATCAGAGGACGACTTCACTGCCTGATGAAAACAAAATAATAAAACCAGACTTGTAATCATGTGTACAAAGTGCATACTAAGTTAAATGTCATTGGCTAAGTTTACCTCTCCTGAGGGAAATCCCTGAACAAATCACAACAGGTAATCTTCAGTGCATCTACATCACTGCGAAGCAAAACTTCACTCATTCTCTGAAGGAGATGGTTCCTCTGGTCATCAATGCCATTCTGTAAAACAGATACATTGTCTATGAAAATACTGCATTGCATTGATGCTGTGGCTAATGTTAGACGAGTCATACTCTGGGGAATTCATTTTCACTGACACAGTTCTTTTTAATTAATTCTGAAAACATTGTATGGCCATTTTAGTTGGCATTGCATCACTTGCTTTAAAAAGCAATGGCAGAAATCAGTTCCTTCAACCTATGTTGTTTTCATTCATGTAACAGTTATAAATGGAAACCATTCTCTGACTTGAACAGGAGACCAACATGCAGTACAGTTTTAAAACATAAAGGTTCTTTATTGGCATCTATGGTTGCTATTGGAAGCTTTCAAGGTTCTTTATAGTGTAAAAAAGATTATTTAGATCATTAAGAATTTCTTCACACTTAGGAAAAAATGGTTCTTTTACAAACTGTTTATTGAAAGGTTCTTTGGGGAGCCAAAAATGTTTCTTCTATGGCATCAATTTGAAAATCCCCTTTTGTAACCTTTCTTTTTATGAGTGTAATTTAATTGAATGTTATAGAGTTATTTTTCACCAGTTCAGTAAATGTGTTGTGAAATCTGAGAGCGTCATCTCTCATCCTTTCTCCGACATTTCCCCATCTCCTCTCTAGCTGCCTGAACTTGCTCTTCATCAGGCAATCCAGATATACGCGTGAAATGCAGTCATAGGCCACATTCACAAAGATCTGTAGGGTAGAGGAGCAGAGAATAAGTGTAAAAAGTCATGTAAAGCTAAAATTCTGTTTTTGAATAATACATTTGACTGGATATTTGAGCACAGGACCAACCTCCTGAATCTCTTTTCCCACATCAGTCTGAGGCAGAGATGCACACCGCTTTTGAATTGCCTCTGTCAGCATTTGAATTTGCTCACCTTCTTTTTTGAAATACTTTCTTAAATAGTCCTAGAAATGAACATTTACAAAGAAACTATTTAATTTCAAGCTTTTCCTGAATTCGATCTATTGCAAAAATGAACATAACTACAAAATCCTGAGTGCGTAAAAACAATGTGTCTTTATTGTTTATGTGAGTGAAGTGACATGTGGCCAAGTATGGTGTCTCATACTTGGAATTAGTGCTCTGCATTTAACCCATCCAAAATGCACACACACAGCAGTGAACACACACACACAGTTAACACACTCCAGGAGCAGTGGGCAGCCATTTTTGCTGCGGCGCCCGGGGAGCAGTTGGGGGTCCGGTGCCTTGCTCAAGGGCACCTCAGTCGTGGTATTGAAGGTGGAAGAGAGCACTGTACATTCACTCCCCCCACCTACAATCCCTGCCGGTACGAGACTTAAACCCGCAAACTTTGGGTTACGAGTCCAACTCTCTAACCATTAGGCCACGACTTCCCATACTAACTAATATTTCATAGGGCTTTATTAGTTCATGCTTAGTTATCATGAACAATAAACAACAATTTTCCATAATTAACACTCTAGGTTTTAAAAGTATTGTTCATTGTTAGTTCATAATACCTAACTCATTAACTAAACAAACTGAACCTTATTATAAAGTGTTGCCACTTCATTGTTGAAAAACCTGACAGACAGGTATGCAAACTGTATGCAAATGTCTGGGACATTCCCTTTTTAGGAATTTGGGAAATCCCTCAACTTTCCTTCTGTACATAAACTGTTGATGATGAAATGATGTTACCTGTGCTAAGTGTTTCATCCTCTTCTGTACAATTGAGAGAACGTGATCCTCCAGCTCCTCTAACATACCGATGATGTTCGAGAGGTCGTTACTGTTGTTTATATCCAGATTGTTGAGTTGATCAGCAAAAGATCTACAGCAAAATAAATACATGCATAAGACTGTTTTTATGGCAGAACTACAGCATTGTGGTTGCCCGTATATGAACCTAATGCAGGATGAATCAGAACATTATGCATAAGGAAATGCCAGTTAATTATACACTGGCAAGTTTTGAGTCATTTATACATGTATAAATATATTAATCATAAAAAATAGAAGTCACCTGAGTTGCCTACTGGTGCTGATGAGTCGAAACAGATGCACATATTTTGAGTTCAGAGGTTTCTGTTTTCCAAGACATTTATTCTCTGCATGCACATACCTAGAAAAACACATAGGAATTAAAGTAATTATTTTTATGAAGACAAAAATACACAAATATGTATTTCAACAAATAGTTTGATAATATGAAGACATTTTAGACACTTACTCCTGAACAAAATGATGAAGCTCTTTAAGGCAGAGCGTTTGTGCTGTACACATCAGGGTGTTACTAAATTCTTTAGAATTGTGAATAACAGCATTCAGACACTGTAAAGGAATAACAACATACAATAAGTGTGCAATACATCATATTTAAAAACCATTAAAAATCACCCCATATCTCACTGAGAAACAAATGAGCATTGCACACTGTTTTCTTTACCTGGGTGACATCTAAGTGAACTCTGATGAAAGTTTCTTCATCCATTGAGTCCTCATGATGTCCATGTTCCTCATCATAGTGCAGGATGTTCTGTAGAGTTGTGGAGATGTCATTCTGTGGCAGTTAAAGTGGGACAGAGACAAGTTTTATGTCCTTCCTTTTTTGATTTTGGGTGCTCCTTTTTAGCCTATACACTGATAATACTTTTAACAAATAAAGATGGAGCATATCAAGACCTGCAGTTTTGGCAGCAGCTTCCTTGTTGCTCTCTCAAACCAATCTGTCAACAGCAGAGGGTCGTACACTCTGAAGAAATGCTGTGAGTCTGGACTGAAACATAAATTAGTTCATATATTTGTCGACAGTTCTTGCTTTATTTGTTCATTACACATACATTTACAGAAAAGTACACAACGATCAACTTCATACCTGAAGAAAACATCTTTTCCCCACAGTAGAAGGCTGAAGATTTCATTCGCTGAAAGATCTTTTTTTAGGAGCAGGTCCAGGTTGGTAAAGAGGTGACGGCTGTAACTGTCCATCAGATGAACTAGCAGTCCAGCATCTTTCAGTAAAGGTGTTAGTCGACACACCTCATCGTATAGCATGCTCTGTGTGCTGTTTAGAAAGTCCTGCATCTGCTCTTGAGATCCTTGTGGTCCCTCTGCTGGCAGTGCGGGAAAGTGGTTCTCCACAAACTGATCTATTTCCTGAAGGTACTCACAAAGCCAGTCTTGAGAGTAGCTGTTGTTCAGTTTGCTCCATGTTTTCAACACCTCAACTGCAGTGTCAAAGTCCTCAGGGGTTGATTGATCCCTCAGAATCATTCGGAGAATATTAAGCACTCTCTTGTTACTCACTTCAACATCTAGAGCAATGAGATCAGGAACTCTGGACTGCTGTGAACTGTATTCAGATGTCTGTTCCCCTGTTAAAAAGGAATAGAAAATGTAATGCCAAGTTCATTCAAATTTATTTTTTTTTGTAATGAAAATGTAAACATTTTCAAGTAAAATAGGCTTCTAAAAATAAATATAATCAAAACCTTGCTTAAAAACCTGTTGCACACAATCTACTACATGCCTTCTGATCTGATTGATACTTTACACTTTTTTTAGGAAGTAAAAGGCCTTTTAGTATAATCGTAAAAACGTCCACCTTCAGGTCATGGTGCATGTATATTTTGAAATCTTAGAAAGTAAACGTAAGAATGTTGTTAGTAATATTTAAGATGAACACTTACTGGACTGAAGCATCTTAGGTTTCATCGATTATCCTTTTTTTTTAAAATCATGTTTAAATGCATATCAAATATTACACATAAGGCTTTTGAGAAATATTTATTGGTTCATTTCTCAACAATCATTGTATTGCATTGCATTATGTTTTGCCCCCACAATAAAAACTACAGAGCTTTGATAATAAAACTAAGCATTTAAATATAATTTTATATTATTGGAAGATACAGAGTGACAACTGATATTTATATGCTTTTTATGTTAGTGGGCATATAAATTTTCAATAAACTGTTCCATTTTTTTTTATGTAATTGTTCTGACTATTATTTCAAATGTCAGTCTTTACAGGGGTAATTGTTTCCAATTCACTTGTATTTTCACTTTGATCGGATCACCAAAAATTTGTAGACAGGTGTGAAAAAGAGGATTTAGGACACAGTTAATAAATTAACATCAGATTTGAATGCTTGACATTCTCCATAGCTTACTTTTACTGCCCTCTGACCTCAAGCTATTTACAACAAAAAAGTCCCTTCAGAGGAAAACAGGTGACATGTGTAGGATCTGGATTTGGGCAGGGTTCCCGGATCTCATCCAGCACTTCCCTCACCTGTCGCTCTGAAAACACCCTCTTCCAGCGCAGCAGACCAGGTACATACTGCTCACTGCAAAACAATCAGAAGAAGACTTCACTGCACTGTCTGAAGAAAACAAAATCACTCATTCTCTGTTTGAATACTCTCACAATGAAAACAGCTGCATTTAATCACATGTAAATACATGTTTGCATTTGTAGTGAAGCGTTAATTGTTGATCTGGGTTTACCTCTCCTGAGGGAAGTCTTTGAACAAAGCATTGGTAACTTCCTTCCCCCATTCTGTACTGTATGTGGAACAATCATGCTGAATATTTCTAATGGTCAAGTGCATCAGGAAATCAGCCCTTAAAAACAAAAGTTATTTTATTAAAAATAAATATAATTTTTTTCACCAGTTCAGAGAATGTTTTCTGATTCGGAATACCAGTTTATGGACATTTTACACACATATTCCATAAAGTACAGTAGTATATCAAATCATTTGGTTATATCTTTCATAACATAGGCCTAGTTGAGAATCATCTTTGTACAAAGTTTGGTTAAAAATAGCCTGAAACCTAAAAACTGATTGGTGATCTTCTACAAAGTACATAGAATAAAATATATATATATTTTTAAAACTAATGACATGAAAAAAAAAAGCATAACACTTTTTTTCTGGTTCTCAGGAGTAATAAGCTGTACCTCTATTCAAAAGTCTCTTTTAGAGGACATTGCATTTTGTTTGATGCAAAAAGCCTAAACTAGGCTAACTTACATAACCTATAACTCTCCATTGCGCAGTATGAGTTGCATCAGACGAACGGAAACCGAAATAAATAGTGATTATGTGGTACAGTGATGATTGACGTTAAAAGGAGCCAATCAACGTTATGAAATTGAAAACCGGAAGTAGTTATAGCCAATGAATAGCCGCGGTGGGCGGGGCGGTGTGGCTTCCAGCGAGGTGCACGCCCATCATCAGCGCCGACTGCTCATTCTGCCATTGCGAGGAGCAAAGAAGGTTCTGGGAAGGTAAGACGTGACCTGAACCAATATTAAAACACTACCTGCTGATTAATTAACACGTCTCAGACATATCTGTAGTGTTTGAGTCTACCAAATGCCAAAGCAGTCGTTTAAAAAGCAGTTTTGTTTTCTTATCATAGCTTAACAAGCATCACAGCAAGGGTGTTGCCAGGTTACAGTTGACACATATAACCCTCTTCTTCTAATCCAGCTTCTCCCCGGAGATCTGACGTCCCTCGCCTGCTCGATCGGCTGCATCGCTCAGCACTCCCAGGTCTAATCTGTCTTTACCGTTGTGTCGTGTTACATTCTTTGGATCACGACCCAACATCTCCAGGCTCTCCGCTGTCAACCCTTCACTGCGTCGGTGGACGACTAGCGTTGTGTTTATGTCTTTATTTTACGAAAACGGTGAGTATCCGACCGGTCATGTGCATAAACCGATTTGTCCACATCTATTACACATCTGTGAATGCGTTTTGGATAGCCGAGTGTGGGAAACGAGTGTTCTGGAGGCTTTTATAACTAGCTAATGGGTGTGAACTAGCTTGACGGAGGGGAACAAAATGGCGCCGCGCGCTGACCGTGACGCACTCTGCACCAGCGCGACCGCCGCACAACATTACGAGCCTGAGGTTTGCTGAAACAAATATACGTCTACTCGGGCTGTGCTTTTATCGCTTACGGTAGTAAGGGCTGTCCGACGTGTTTATTTCGATGTAAAAATAGCGGAGTGGGATGAGCTCGAGCGGGTAATTATCCGTGTGTAAGTTATATCGACTTTGGGTGCAATACGGGTGACTCGACATTACACTGTACTAGCTGCGTCGATATCATTTCTAAACCAATCATAAAACGCCTTTAAAATACGCCGACGTGGTTTCTGGACGTTTCAAGTTCCCTTAACGGTTTCTGTAAACAACTCGACCAACCGATGGACACGCGCTTGATACTACATGATCGTAATCTTACATTAGTTTGATTTTGGAGAGCTTGTTCCGTCAAGTCACTCCTAGCTTTAATGAGTCCTCAGCGCGTGCTCATTTGGCTCGAGTCGCGCTTGAAGCTGCTGAACGATTGTATTTATTATTATTTTTTAATTCACGACCAGAGGTTTGTATGCCTTTAAAAACGGATGGCAGAGAGAATGTTAGAAATAATTTGTGGATTTAAAAAAAAAATCTTAGTTCACACTTGTAGTTCGGTTCGTTTGGTCCGGACCAAAAAAGAAAACGATACATGTGGTCCTGGTCCGCTTAGCGTTCACACTGGTATTTTTGACCTAACTTAAAGAAACCGAACCTAAAGGCGTAGTGATACGTTCGTATATTTCGCAACGGAACTCCCCGAACACCTCAAACAGAAGCTGTGTTAGACTTAAAGCGGCGCTGCGCAGACCAATCGGTGTATGACCGAATGGTCTGCGCAGCGCCCACAGAGGTGTCCAATCCGGCGCGCAGGATGATTTAAACAATATTATAAAATAATAAAACATAATTTTGAAAATTAAATAAAGTGTATTCGTTACAATATTTTACTTTGAATTTAAAGCGGAACAAGTGGCTCATTTATTTACGTTGATATTACGATTCGGGACACCTAACATGCGCGTTTTAAAGCGGCGCCAGAATCTCGAGCAGCACGAGGATAATGTGATGATAGCTGCGTTGTAACTGATGCTTGTGGGGAAATTTTCTGGTGATTTTAAACATGTCCAAAAGAAGAAATTTGACCTGGAAGGGCGGACAGGCTATTTAAGGAGAAATTGTAAATGAGACCGTAAATTTTTTGTGTACTAATATCCTAACTGTTGTTTTAATGATGTGCGAGCTGACATTTTGTAACTTTACAAAAAAACAAACAAACACATCGTGAGAGTTTTTCAGTGCCGGATGAAGGCTATCAGTTTACAATATAATTCAATATATGGAAGCAAAAATAAAATGCCCTGTAAGAAATGTAGTTTTTAATATTTATGTCGTGATAGTTAAGTAATGTCTAACTATATCAAGAGTGTTGCTTTCCCGAATGTCAGCGCGATCGCAAATTAATTGATTTTATATAACAGCTCAACAAACAAGATGCTAGTATTAAGTGTGTTATTAGTCACAATGCTGTCTGTTTATCTCTGTTTTGGCAAGAAAAAGTTTTTAACAAAGCCTAAGTAAGACCAATTGTGTGTCTCCAAGGCAGCACTGTGTATTTTGTTACTGAATTAATCTGTTTTTGAACAAATTATTTGAGTCAATGATGCAGTGGCCCATTCATAAAGACAATCACTAACTTAGTTTCTAAATGAATCAGCCGTTTTGAATGAATGAGTCAATGGATCACTCATTAAGACGGAGACTTGCTGCCACCTACTGGCGGCTTTAGTGTCATTTATTTATCCATTACAGGCTTAAACCAACCAAGGTGCTATCTCAAAAACACACTCTGCAAAATATGGTAATTATCACTATCAAAAAAAAAAAAGACATTGTGTCAATATTGCACACCCCTAAAATAACCAAGCATAATCTTTAAAAAAAAAAAAAGTTGTCCTAGATTTTTTTTATTTTATTATATTGTAGTTTGTATGGTTAATATTAATGTAATTGTGAGCAAACTAGGGTTTAACAAAAGGTAATTCATTTTCTCCGATCCGGCCCTCAACCTTAAATGAGTTTGACACCCCTGGTGTATGACATCAAAGCACTCATTTACCGATCGGTCTGCGCTCGGCGCCGCTTTAAGTCGAACACGCCTAATGCCGTCTGCTCATTGCTGCGTGTTCTTATGATTTTATTTTCACCATCTGCAAACCCAGGAAGAGCTCATAAAAGGCACTTCATCTCCTCATTGCTCCACGTTTGCCCTCTGCTCATTTTATTTTGGTTACACCGCTCATTCCACGTCGTCAAATCATGTCGCATCTTGCCATTACTTCCTGTTTTTGGTTCGTTTATAAGTATTTGGTCCGTGTTGTGTTACTGTTACCATATTGTGAACTATCCCTTTAAGTATATTGTGGCTCATATGAGCTAGTTCCCTAACCGTCATAAGGGCCTTTCACACCGCAGGAACCTTTTCATATTACCAGAACTAATTGTGGAACTACCCACTTTTCGGCGTGTTCGCACTGCCGGAACTGGGTGCGATTTTAGTACCGGACTGCCTTTTTCGAGAACCAAATTAGCTCCTACTCCGGAGCAGGGTCTAACCAGCACAACTGGTACTAATCGTGACGTAAGTAGACATTGATTGGCCAAACGCTTACGGAAACGCCCTCACCCTCAATTATTTAAAACGCTGTGTAAACGTACTGTAAACATTGTGTCAACTTATTTCTCAAGTATGGAGAACAGCGATAGATGGACGGACGCTGAAGTGCAGGCACTTGTAGCAAATGTAGCACTGCCAGTTGTCGTTGGAGATTCTTAGTCCTCCTTTTCGTTCTTTCTATCGCTTTACGTACACGTCGACATTCCATGTCCATTATTGTGAAACCCGCGAGACACAACAAAAACACAGCTCCGATCACAGCGTCCTCCATCCTCCTGTTGTCAATGTTGTTCTTCTTTGTTTCTGTTGTTGAACGCCGCGCACAAATGACGTCGCTGTCGACCGGCATACGTCACGTCTTAGTACACACTCTCGGTGCAAATGCAACCCTTTAAATGGTACTGGGAAATAGTTGGCGCAAAATCGTCCCAGTACTTTAGTACTGTACATTTAGTTCTGGAACTAAAGTGGTGCGAAAGGCCCTATAGACATTGAGAGGAACTAGTCCCCAGCAATCAGATATGGCTAAATTGGCCCCAAAATCTAATATTCTTGATGCTGTACTCCATTATGCACTGCCTTGTTTGTTGATTAGATGACAGAGTTAAACTTTTAGGCTGGTCTGGCCTGCCTCAGTGGCGTAACGGTTTTTGTCAATGTCAAAATTATTGAGGTGGCCCATCAAACCAAAGACGTAATTAGCCAAATATTTATTATTTGACAACTCTTATGACTGTTTTATCTCTTACCTTTTTTTCATCAAATTTCGCTTTTTTAAATCAATAATATAGGCTATCATTTGTGTGTTTCATTTAATTAATTATTCAATGTGATGAGACAAAAACACATTAATGGAGCCATTTTTTTTCTTGGTCCTCCATGTTGCATAGTTACAGCCTTGATACAAGCCCCGAATGGCCTGCATTATTATTAAATATCAGTAAAGCTGCAATTTGGCCATAGATATAAATTGGCCAGTTAGTTGTAATATTCGTTTTCTGCTAACAAAAATAGTTCACAAAGAATCCAATGCATGTCACCCAGTGTAAAACCAAGAAAAGTATCAAATTAAAAGGACTGGAAGGAACTGTTGTATAATACACTGTATGTCATTTTGCTTTTTAGAGCTGTTGCGCAGCTGTTGGAACGCGAGCGGGGGAAACCTAGTCCACGAGCGAGGAGTTTGCAGCCACTTTGGCACGATCTTTTTCATGTCAGAGACCGAGCACACTTGCAGTTGTTTATGTCATCCCCTCTTCTCCAGACAGAAGATACCCAAAAAATCCCTTTCAGGATCTTTTTATCTTGCTGATAGTGCCTCAGATCACTCAAAATGTCTGTCAACGTCAACCGCAATGTGTCGGACCAGTTCTACCGCTACAAGATGCCCCGTTTGATTGCCAAGGTACCCAAGAGTTTTTCGTTTTTTGTCTAAATGTTTTTTTTTAATATATATATAAATATTTAGTATTTAGTTCTGTATACAGTAATATTCTCATTGTTGTGTGCAGTAACAATCTGATACTAGAGAAGATTTAAAAAATTGCACTGTCAATTACAGGTGGAAGGCAAAGGTAATGGAATCAAGACGGTCATTGTCAACATGGTTGATGTTGCAAAGGCACTGAATAGGCCTCCAACCTGTAAGTTTATTTTTAAAATAGGTTATATCCTAGCCGTTATTATTTCAGTAGTGTTTATTATGGGACAATAATGTATATATTCTTCTCTTTTCTATTTCCTTAGATCCAACTAAGTATTTTGGCTGTGAGTTGGGGGCTCAGACTCAGTTTGATGCCAAGAATGACCGCTACATTGTAAACGGATCCCATGAAGCCAACAAACTGCAGGACATGCTGGATGGATTCATCCACAAGTTTGTGCTGTGCTCTGAGTGTGACAATCCTGAAACTGACCTGGTAAGTTGACAGTCAGGGTTGCTTGCTGAATAAACTTGTGGTTAAAAATTAACGTTTCTATTTACTCTGTGTTTTGCCGTCGGTCAGATAATGTTTAGAGAACATTCTGAGGGGTATTTAAACTTGTATTTGTTTTTTTGGTGCAAGTACAAGGCCAGTAGACATGTGATGTTTAGTACGCTTGATTTTGTTGTTTGCCTTCCATAACGCCTACAAAAGTGGTGACAAAATATCCTTGTTGTGAAAGCATTGGCCTTTTTATTATTATTTATATACTATTATTGTATTTTTTTTTAGCTTTTTTATATATATATATTCAGTTTTCATGTTAATTGATCATCTCAGTTTTAGTAATTTTAGTACGTAAACATATTTTGTCATTTAGTGCCAAAAGCACTAAAACCATCTAGTATTTGTTTGTTTTCAATACACAAAGATGATTGTTTAATCATTTTATTTTAACAATACTAATACTGGTTCTAGTGCTCAAAATTCAGAGTCTGTTAATGTCTGCTATACATTGGAGTGGTAAAAAAATTATTATATTGATCGAGGTGCATATTTAGCTTAGTTAGCACTAATTATAGTTTCATTTACATTTATGGGCGTTAAAGCTATGTTTATGTATTTTTGTCAAGATACTTTGAAGAAAAAATACTTCTGATTTATCTAATAATACAAGTGAACACTGCCATTTTGAATAAACCATTGCAATTCCTTGTAATAGCAAGTTTGTCATAGTTCATTTAAAATGCTAATTAATCCTCAATGGTTTTTTAAAAGTGAAAGTCAAAACCTTTGTTGACGCAACAATTCAGAAGCTGTTTCATTTTCAGAAATCTGCCTCATAGTATCTGTTGTTCAGTTATTTTCTTTGTCTCTCAGCATGTTAACCCAAAGAAGCAGACCATCGGAAGCGCTTGCAAGGCTTGTGGTAATCGAGGAATGCTGGACACTCGGCACAAACTGTGCACATTCATCCTCAAAAACCCACCTGGTGAGTTGTATGTTGCGGGCTGTTCAAATGCATGATGAAAATGCTTGCTTTTTTACATTTCTGATGGTAGTATTGCATAAAAGCTTTATAAACCCCATTAATTGTAAACCGATTTGAAATGCAGAGAGTGATAGCAGTTGTGTGAAAGAGAAAAAGGAGAAAGAGAAGAAAAACAGAAAGAAGGATAAGGAGAATGGCTCTGGAAGTGGTGAAGCTGGGAACCATAACGACATCGATGCACCAGATGCTGTTGTAAGAGATACCCGTGAATAGCTATACATATATTTTTAATGTCGTTTGTAACGGTACATTAAAGTGTAAGTTGATGTGTAGGATGGTGAGGAAGATGATGATGACTGGGCAGAGGAAACCACCGAGGAGGCCCAGCGTCGGCGTATGGAGGAGATCAGTGACCATGCTAAGAACCTGACCCTCAGCGAGGACCTGGAGAAAACCCTGGAGGAGAGGGTCAACATCTTCTACAACTTCGTCAAAGTAAATAGTCACTGTCTGTTTCCTGTTAAAACATTTTCTAATGACATCCTTGTGTCTGGTGAAGTTACACTACCATTCGAAAGTTTGGGGTTGGTCAAAGAAGTTTCTATACTTACCCAGGCTGCATTTATTTGATCAAAAATACAGTGAAAACAGTAACAATGTGAAATATTATTCATTTAAAATCACTCTTAAAATGTAATTAATAAAATTTTCAGCACTCATTAACCCAGTCTTCAGTGTCGCATGATCATTCAGGAATCATTCTGTTATGATGATTGGCTGCTTAAGAAATATTTATCAATGTTGAAAACAGCTGAAACTGGTACTTTTTATCCTATATTTTGATCAATAGAACGGACAGCATTTATTTGACTTTTTTTTTTTTTTTGTAAAATTGTCTTTACTGTCACCTTTGATCAGTCTAAATCTAAAAAGAGCTGCTTTCTTAAAATATATATATATATGTATATAAATGACTGACCCCCAAATTTTGAATGCTAGTTTACCTTTGCACATGTTTATTAGATATAAATTAACATAGTTTTAAATAACCAAGGATCTATCAATGCTACCAGAATTCAAACAACTGAAGATCATCTCTCTCTTTTCTGATCAGCAAAAGAAAGAGAGTGGAGCAATAGACTCTGCTGATAAGGAGATTCTGGCTGAAGCAGAAAGGCTGGATGTGAGAGCCATGGGGCCACTTATCTTGAGTGAACTGCTTTTTGACGAGAACATCAGAGACCAGATCAAGAAATACAAACGTCACTTCCTGCGGGTATGGTTTTTTTTTTTAAATCACCCGTTTTAATTTTAAATGTAATAGACTGGGCCACACAGGATCTACATGTACAGATCTCGAGTATTGAGAATACAAATAAAAGTTTCCATCTGGGCCTAGTGATAGATGAGTATTTATAGCAGGACGCCGAGACCTGCTGACAAGCTATGATCCTAGTGTTAAGCCATACTAAATATAGTCTTGACTATAAATGAGCAGCTTTGATATCTACCACTTTTCACTCACTGCTTAGATAAATGATGTAGAAGCCATTTAAATGATCTACTGGTTCTGCAAAAGATAACACAAAGTGCTTTTGATTCATAAATGTACATATTTTTACCATATGATCACTACTGAAAGTGCAAAATCCTCCTTTTCCTGTAGTTCTGCCACAATGATAAGAAAGCTCAGAAGTATCTTCTGGGAGGCTTTGAGTGTCTTGTGAAGCTTCATCAAAGTCAACTGCTGCCACGAGTGCCCATCATTCTCAAAGACTTCTATGATGCAGACCTGCTGGAGGAGGATGTCATCCTCACATGGGCAGAGAAGGTACAACCTACTCATCATTTGGATTAAGAGCATTTTATAACATCAGGGACATGAACTATTTATCTTGAACAATATACGATGTGTTTTGTTCTAAGGTTTCCAAGAAGTATGTTTCCAAGGAGCTGGCCAAGGAGATCCATGCCAAGGCAGCTCCCTTTGTCAAATGGCTGAAGGAGGCAGAGGAGGAGAGTGAGGGGAGTGAGGCAGAGGAGGAGGAGGAGGAAGATGATGAAAATGTTGAGGTAATTTTAGTTTTTTCTTCTTCAGTTGGAAACTATTGGATTGGCTCAATTTATTCATGAGCAGATTGGACAAAAGTTCCTTTATCCAGCTATAGCTGCATGATTTATCTCGGGAAGGATTAGCAGTTTCTCAGACCTCAGCCTTTTCTCAACAATGTAGTGTAGCTGTTGTATCAACAATTAAACCAGGGGAGAAAATATAATTGCCCCTTTTTTTAAAACTGACAAACTATAGACCTTACACACGCCACACACAGGGTTATGTAGTAGTTAATTAGCTTTATAATTTAACTGTCAGCAGGAGCCCTGGGACTGTAATTAGTGTAATTACATTAGTCTTCTCTGGGCAAGAATTAAAGCGTGTTTTAGAGACTGTTGTGCTGGCTTGTGTGATCTTCTGATTCTTCATCTTTCTCATTTGAACTGTTTTTGGCCTTTAGGTTGTGTACTCTTCCTCTGCACGAGAGCTGAAGGTGGAGACTGTTCAGCCTGAGAAAGCAGAAGAGGATGACGACCTTGATATAGATGCCATTTAAAGAAATGACAAGTGAAACAGCAGCTGCCATCTTGGAACCTTGCTACTTCCTGTTCCTCTTGATGAAATGGATCACAGTGGCCTCCTGTTTAGCCCCAGTCTTGTTTTGTCCCACTTTCTCCTTATATTTGATTTATGAGAATGGTTTTAATATAGCTCTTTCATTGACTTGCTGCTGACGTAATAAGAACTTTTGTGCTTTGTCTGTATTGAGCCATTGATTCATGGGGTTGCTTATGCTGCACATCTGATTCTTTTTTTCTTTCTTTCTTGAAATCATAAAATAAAGGGGTTTGCTGTACATTATATGGATGATTTTGTTTTCTTAACTTAAGGTTGTAACTTGAGTCTGTGTAACGGAATACATGAAATAAACCGGAATAACTGAACTGCAATATAGATCTGTCTATTTTGGCATTGCTTGATTTCACCACTCCCTTTACTTCAGGGGTGGCAGCTAATATAGAAGACCCCTGTTGCTTCAACCACATGCCTTCTCGCCAAATCCCTGCCTTCAAAATAATGTGCATTCCCCAAATGTGCAAAGAGCATTTCTGATTGGCTTTAAAAAAAAAAAGCACAGGCAGCTCCACAGTCTAGAGCGGTCTAGGGATTTCGTAGGACATATTTTTCATTGATATATGTCATGTAGTAGTACAGTTAAAATGTGGAAAACACTTATGGTTGAACGTCAAGCCTAAAATTGCCACTAGATGGCACATATACACCAGTACAACTGATGATTCATCTGTAGACTGGCATATGGCTTTTTTGACTCTAAAGTACACCATTGTACGAGCCCCTCTATGTTGGATGATCATGACTTTTGGCATTTATATCAAATGCACCCAGAAATATGTTTTGAGGTTTAAACAGTGAAGCCTACAATTAGGATGACTAGACTTTTGGTATTACTTAGGAAAGGAATGGGGGAATAATTCAATGTGAGATTCCAATAATGGGACCTAAAATATGAAAGAACAGGCCAAGCATGTGTCATTCTACAAAGACTTGTGCTGCAGTGCATTTTATTTTATTTATTTATTTTTTTGTCAAGAGTGAGACAAGCAAGTGGACCATTACCCAGAATATAAGAAATATGATGGCAATTTAATTGTGCAGAACTTTTTTTTTTTTTTAACATTAAGTTTAATTAAGAATAGTTTAATATTATTTTACCAATAGGCATGATATCATGTGCAATAGTAGTACTACACTTCAATATTTCATGTGCAACCATTTTATTTTATTTATTTATTTTTTTGTCAAGAGTGAGACAAGCAAGTGGACCATTACCCAGAATATAAGAAATATGATGGCAATTTAATTGTGCAGAATTTTTTTTTTTTTTAACATTAAGTTTAATTAAGAATAGTTTAATATTATTTACCAATAGGCATGATATCATGTGCAATAGTAGTACTACACTTCAATATTTCATGTGCAATATGCAAATTCTATTATATTTATTAAACTGCAAGTACTGTGTTCACAATTTCTGAACACTGCATTCCACCTTGCACATATCTGTAGATAACATCTGTATATACATTTTTATCTGTGTTTTAGGCATTTATATATTCAATTTATTTACTTATATTATTATACATATTTTATTTTTTATTTGTGCACTTTTATTTGGAATTTTCTGGAACCAAGACAAATCTATCTTGTGTGAGAGCATACTTGACATTGAAAGCTAATTCTGATATTACCAGGAATCTATTCCTTGATATCAATATGGAAAAATATTGTTCGCTAGGTTTGCTTATTTTGTTCAGATGTACTTTTGTGTCCTGAGATCTCAACATGGTGACGCCCACATGGGGGCGACCCGCTCCACGTACAACAATATGGAAGCATGTTTTTGGAGGGCTGATATCTACAGTTTCCATCTCAGGTCAGTGTACAATATTTGTAATGATATTTCTCAAAGGTACACATTTAAAGGGGTCATATGATGCGATTTCAATGTTTCCTTTTTCTTTGGAGTGTTACAAGCTCTTGGTGCATAAAGAAGATCTGTAAAGTTGCAAAGAGTAAAATCTCAAATCAAAAGAGATATTCTTTATAAAAGTTAAGAGTCAGCCACGCCTACCTAAAACGGCTCGTTCTAACACGCCTCCACATACCTACCTCACATCCGTCGAGAAGCGCGTCCTCCCCGCGGCCCCGACGCCTGTGATCACCCGCTCTCTGCCGCTACCTCTGAATATACCGGACAGTCCGTTTGAAGGATCGCTCGATGAGCAGATTGTCTTTGGGGGAGATCGCTGCGGAGGCCCCGTGAAGTGCAATTTTCTCTATTCTTACTTGAACTGGACATCCGAAATGTGAAGCAGACAGCGACGCCAGGCCTGAAAGTATTATGTTTTTAACCGTGCACAAGTTAGCCGGTCTCATTCGCTATTTTGGGATCTATTAGATGGCTTGCAATCGGTAATTAAGCGCAGTAGCGTCAGCGAGCGTCCGGAATATTTCTCCCAAACTTTTAACAAGTTTGTTACCAGCTTTCGAAGCAAATCAATGCGATTGACCAAGCGTGCAATCTGTCATATATATATTCCCCCCTTCGTTGCACCGCAAATCCTGCGGCTCAGATCGTAACTCCGGGAAAGCAGCTTTCCATCAACACTATGTCAACAACAAGAGCCCCCCTGCCCACCGTCAGCGAGCGGAAGGCTGAAAATGTGAGTAGCCTATTAATATGCTCTAGTGTTTGGTTAGTGGTCAGT
The DNA here is from genome assembly GCF_001515645.1 of Sinocyclocheilus grahami. NCBI lineage: Eukaryota > Metazoa > Chordata > Actinopteri > Cypriniformes > Cyprinidae > Sinocyclocheilus > Sinocyclocheilus grahami. The sequence continues at coordinate 1,569,523 of NW_015505296.1, read as the reverse complement.
CGTAACCGCTGTAGACTGACTCAATCCTGTGGTGATTGATCACTTATGAGTGTGCTATCTGGATCGTGTCTCATCCTGGAGAGCTGCCTACCTAGACAGCGATTATAGTCGAAACGAAGCTGCCGCAGCCGTCTAAAACCATTCAGCTGATTTTCCTCCAGAATTAAGGGCAGTGTCGCATCCCACATCGCGTTTTATGTGCTTCGAGTGGATTAGCAGTATTGTGCCAGTCTTTGGGCAGATGGGGCACCAGGCTGAAGTGACGCATGGGGTCCAGGGCATCGGTAATTTGGCTGCTTTTCTGCTTATGAGTGCAACATATGCTTGATCAGTTAAAGTCCTGCACGCTGGTGAGTGACCGTGCGTGGGTTTGCATGTTTAATGCGCCGATAGGATGCAGATATTGCGCATTGGCGTCAGTCTGTCCTATAGGTTACTGCTCATATATGTCAGCAGTGAGGGAAGCTGACAAGAGCACGCGCGCTAATGCAGGTCCCCCTTAAAGGTGCCTGTGAGTAATGTGGCATTAGGTTATGGTCCTCTGCATATATGTTTATCTGTCTGCTGTCTGTCCATCGTTCTATCATTCTATCCAAATGTGTACGAATTGCTCATTTTTAATACTGATTTAAAAGAGAACACTGTGTGCTCACTTATTCTTTTTTTATGGATTATTTATTGACATTATTATTAGAATTTATAATGACTTACGAAAATCCACATACTTTAATGCACAGTTCGTGCTCACCTTTGAAAAAAGTCAAATGAGGTATCAATCACCCATCTACTCTGCCACACACCCCCCCACACACACACACACATACATACATATACACATACATATATACATACATGCATACATGCACTGGGTGTCAAAAAGACTCCAGCAGTGATGCAGCTCTTCAGTATCAGTGTTGGTGGAAGGGAGATTATTGATGAGTTGTTGTCACAGAAAAGACAGGGCTGTTTGATTCAATGCCATTCAGCTTGCCAACACAAAAATGAGAGGGTCGCAATCTAATATGAAACATCGTGCAACAATAAGCGTAAGTGACCTTTAATCAAGACTGTTGTTTGCGTTTTATAGCATTTTGTACATTTTGTATCAAGCCTGAGGCTGTTGGTGGATTTATAAATCTATTAGGCAGAGCTTTGTGGAAAACAGTCAAGTCGGGGCGTCAGGGACAATATGCAGGATTTAGTGGGAGCATTGTATAGTGCAGTGTCAGCATAGCCTTACATACAGAGGTGTTAGTACCCCATGAGACTCACCGACTTTCTAAACGTCGCCCTGTTGCACTCATGACCTCTGAATGGAACAACTCTGTTAGTCTCAGTGTTGGTTGCAGCCTGGTGTTGCACAAAGGTCCTCTCACAAGGTTACAAGAGACCTTGAGCAATGTTAGCATAAAGGAATGAACTTGTAGAATAAATATATGCGTGTATATAAAGTATTACGTTTGATTTCCGACTTGTTTTGCTTAACCTTTGGCAATTTTTTTCATTTTTGAAGAAATGGTGAATGTAAATGCATGACTCATGATGTAATATCATTTGTGACAATAGCACAAAAATAAAGATATGTTGTAGGGGTGCTGATGTATGTGACTGTGCTAATGGACCTCTCTGTTGCAGCATGGGTAGAGTCAATATTAGTGATTTCTAGTGGTCTGGTCTTTACATGACTGGGCAGAAATTGTGTAAATTCCTGGAGGGCCAAATCTGGGATACAGTAAGCAAGGCTGAAATTATCATTTGGAAAGTTTTGGGAGGAATTAAGTTTTCATGTGTAGATAATGACTGCTTTTTCTAATATGCAGTAGCATATACATTTTTGTTGTTACGGTTTGTAATTTGCATTTTTCCCCCCTAACAGCATACAACGAATGGCCGAGGGGAGGTCACCTCTCGATCTGTGAGGTCGAGTGGTCGAAACCGGAATTCTGGCTCGGGATTAGATGATGTGCACCCTCTTATCGGGAATTACCGGCTTCTAAAAACCATTGGAAAGGGCAACTTTGCCAAGGTCAAACTGGCTCGCCATATCCTCACAGGAAGCGAGGTGAGGAGTCAGGAGTCATGAGTGTTTCCTGACCCACAGTGGGCCATGGGGGTTTTCCCAGAGACAGACACGTTAGCTTTTCGGCTTTTATGTTTATTTTTGGAATTACAACACTTTGTAAAAATCAGGTTAGCAGTGTGATAAATTTAAAATGATACGTTTACGTAATTTGGAAAAATCTCATGATTATTTTTTTTTACACACACATATGCATGTTAGATTATTGTTGTTGTTTATTTAGACAATCATTCCAAAGTTTGGGGTCAGTAAGATAATTCAGTGCAAGGATGCATTAAAATGATTTAAAGTGACAGTAAAGACATTTATAATGTTACAACAGATTTCTGTTTTAAATAAATGATGTTCTTTTGATCTATTCATAAAAAAATTACAGTTCGATAAAAATATTAAGCAGCACAACTGTTTTCAGCATTTATAATAATAAGAACCATTATTATTAACTGAACACCGATAATATTTGATAATTGAGCAGCGAATCAGTATATTAAAATGATTTCTGAAGGATCATGTGACACTGAAGACTGGCGTAATGATGCTGAAAATTTAGCTTTGCATCACAGGAATAAATTACACTTTAAAATAAGTTAAATTAAGAAACAGATATTTTAAATTGTAATATTATTTTACAGTATTACTGTTTTTACTGTGTTTTTTTTAATCAAATAAATAATAAAATCTTACCAAGCCCAAACTTTAGAACGGTACTTTATATAATTTGAATCATATTTTAGGTTGCTAGTTTTCCTCAAATTTCACTAAAAGTTTTTTCTTTCTCAGGTGGCAATAAAAATTATTGATAAAACCCAACTAAATCCAACAAGCCTTCAAAAGGTGAGGTTCACATTTAATACTAAAATGTGCGTGTGTTATGCATATTAAATATATAAACTGTGTCATGATTCAGGGGGTTTTCTTCCTCCGTGCTGCTAATGTTGTGTCATTACCTACAGGAAGTTCACATTCTCTGTTTGTTCATGACTTTGGGGAAATTCTTATTGTCTGTGTGATATTGCATATTGGCTACTTGGTTAGTTTTGTGTTTAGCAGTGGTGAAGTTCCATACTGATTCATAGGTTATGCTGGCATTCATTATCGCGATTACAATTACGGATGTCACAAATACGTAATAGTTCAAAGCGGCAATTAATCGTCCAATTATTACACCAAATACACCAAATAATGATCTTTAAAAAAGTATCATATGACCCCTTTAAGGGTTTTCCCATTGTTTAAATTGTAGATTTAGTATAACATTATAATGCCATGCATATTTACCAATCCAATGTATAGTTGACATTTGAGGCTTAATACTATAGAGAAGCAATGCAAGTTTTTCAGTTCGAGTGGTTTCAGCTTATTTTCATCTAATAATATGACGTGCAGTTGCTTCAAACAATGGTATAAACATCATTCAGTGTAAATTATGATAATCGTAAATAATAATCGCTATTACAATTTCAAGGGAAATGATTTTTGTCAGCCCTAGTAGAAATGGAATAACCTTTCACCTGGTGTCCTCAGTCACCCATCATTATGAGAAGTCTATTCAAACAGAAGCTCCTCCAGCAGTAACTTTCACACTCTGAGCTCAAACACTGAAGTGCACCAGCTGTGCTGCAATACTCTACCCACCTACTGCAGGCAGCACCGCCACTCAAGCCGCTCTCCACTGAGAACAGCCTGCACACCTGCGCATTTGCAACCTTGTGCTTGGAAAGGTTTATATCTAAATGTGTACAAAGCTGTGTGGGAATTTAGAGAGAGCAAATGCTGTAATTTGCATTCTGTATGTTCTCTCATGACATTTTGTTCACTTAAAGGGATAGTCCACCTAAAAATTATAATTCTGTCAACATTTGCTCATCCTCATGTTGTTCTAAACCTTTAAAGGGTTAGTTCACCCCAAAATGAAAATTCTGTCATTAATTACTCGCCCTCATGTCGTTCCAAACCTGTAAGACCTCAGTTCATCTTCGGAACACAGATTAAGATATTTATGATGGAATGTTAGAGCTCTCAGACCCTCCCATAGACAGCAATGCAGCTGAAATATTCTCAGACAGAAGCGTAGTAAGGAGATCGGTAAAACAGTCCATGTGACATCAGTGGCTTAACTTCAATTTTGCGAAGCTACGAGAATACTTTTTGTGTGCAAAGAAAACAAAAATGACGACTTTTCAACAATTCTTCTCCCCCGAGTTACTGTCTTTCGCCATTTTGGAGAGTATCACAATGCATATGCACGGCCGCACACTTTACCCTGAGCATTACGCCGATTACGTTCATGCACGCACTTTCCCCCCTATCATAAACAACGCCGATTACGTTCTTGGGTACTCTACAAAATGGCCGAAGATGTAACTGGGATGGCCGGGATGAATTGTTAAATAAATTGTTATTTTTGTTTTCTTTGATATGACCATACCTTAATGATGCTCCTTTAGTAGGAATTCTGGGATAGTAGTATACATGTGATTACCCAGTGCAATGACAGAGAAATAAAAACCAATCAGCTTTATGTCCCATCATTTGTTGCTTTTCAAGGCACCTGGTTATGACAGTGTTATGGTGAACAGTTTGGAGTTCACAGTCAGTCTTCACAACAGCCAAAATGGAGAGAGGAGGAGGAGGAGGAAGAGGATATGAGGGGGAAGGACAGATGGACATTTGGTTGGGCCGACAGACTGGAGGGACTTCAAAATGAGTATGAGATGGGAGATAAAGAGCAGAACAGGCAAAGACACAAACAGCCTGCTGACAATCCGAACGAGTGGAGTAGAATCTTTACATATGAGTGATAAATGTGAAATAAAGGCCAGGAGAGATGTGGGCATGGGATGATCAGAAGAATTCAAATGATAATGCTAATCAGTGCTTGCTCTGAGATGTACAAGCCGAGGACGCGTAGTTTTAGCTAGAAGCTGCTCGCCGCAGCCACCATTAGTTTTTCCACAGCACCATTGATTGGGATTCAGAGTATATCCTCTCTCTGTGGCCTGCTGGTCGTCAGCCAACACACGGCTGTGACTCACTCACTGCAATAATGAGAGACTGGCCCAATCAGGCCTCTTTGGGCTTTCTATGATTTTGCTCTAATAATCAGCATCACTTTCGTTTTCTCTTGAAGAAGCTGCTCGCCGCAGCCACCATTAGTTTTTCCACAGCACCATTGATTGGGATTCAGAGTATATCCTCTCTCTGTGGCCTGCTGGTCGTCAGCCAACACACGGCTGTGACTCACTCACTGCAATAATGAGAGACTGGCCCAATCAGGCCTCTTTGGGCTTTCTATGATTTTTCTCTAATAATCAGCATCACTTTCGTTTTCTCTTGATGGTGTGTATTATGTACTATCGATTAAATCATTTTTTTTTTTTTTTTAACATTAGATTTTTTTGATGTAAAATACACTACGTTCAAAGGATTTGGGAAAGAAAGGTTGTTTATCTTTTAAATTAACTCATCGTCATTGGCTACTTTCACACAGTGTTTGATATTGACGACTATTTACTAAAAAGTGTGACTTATCTTTTCAGTTTCCATTTTTATTTTAGTAATTTTGTTACGTGTATGCTGTTGTTGTTTTTTATTTTTGTATTCGTTTTTTTATTTAGCTTTTATTTTTATTTCAATTTGTTTTAGTAATTTTAGTACTAAAACGTATTTTATTTTTATTGTTTTTTTACATTTGTTTTTCATATTTTTTTAACATTGTTAAACTTAGTTTTAATGAACGAAAACAGTAGATTTAGTTAAATGAGTCATATGATGCGATTTCAAATTTTCCTTTCGCTTTGGAGTGTTACAAGCTGTTCGTGAATAGATCAGATCCCTAAAGTTGCAAAGACTAAAGTCTCAAACCCAAAGAGATATTCTTTATAAAAGTTAAGAGTCAGCCACGCCCTCCTAAAATGTCTCATTCTAACAAGCCCCCACATGTCTACGTCACTGTGTGGGAAGATTTGCATAATACCGCCCAAATGTTCACGCAAAGGAAGAAGGCATAACTTTTATTCTCGCTGTAGTATTGTTGTTGCTGCCGCCGCCACCATGTCGTGGAGGCTCTGTTACGTTGTGAAAGTGAAACTACTTTGTTTGGTCTTCCAAAAGAGGACGATGTCCACTTCGTCATCCCTAGAGCTGATCCGTGCTGGTCGCTGAGGAAATACATCAACTTCGTGCTGTGGATTGCCGGATCGGCTTTCACCGTGGACGAAGCGGAGTCCAGCCCGGGGTCGTCACATGTAGTTGCCGCAAGCTCTCCGGACGCTCCTTCGTCGAATCCGCCGGCCGTGCTGTCCTCAAGCTCACCGGCCTCCTCTCACTCTAGGCCGCCGCCGTGTGTGACACTGTGTTTCGTTGTGAACGCGAAACTACTTTGTTTGGCCTTCCAAAAGAGGACACAACTAGAAATCAGTGGTTAAGTTGTATTTATAACACTGTTCCAGAACAGTTCAACCCAAATATTCAAATGTGTGCAGCGCACTTTATGGAGGACTGTTTACTGAAGGATAGCTGGCCAATCATAGCACACGTCACTTTTCAGACCGATGAGCTTTGTAAAAATCGACGAGTTTCAGAAAGGCGGGGCATAGAGGAGAAACAATAATGTACAGTATGTGGAAAATAATGTGTTTTTTGAACCTTAAACCGCATAAACACATTTCATTACACCAAATACACAAAATAATGTTCTTTTTAGCAGCATCATATGACTCCTTTAATAACACTGTTTCTGAAAAGCGTGGAGGTGAGGAGATTATATCACCATCTTAGGTATGTGCCACTTATTTCTGTTTTGGTCTGTTTCTATCTTCACTGCATGCAGCTCCACTGCTTCAACAGTCAGCAATGCAAATGATGTTTTTAGGAATTTCCAGGTTGTGTTACTCTAGCATGTGTCCTCATGATTGTGTGTGTGTGTGTGTGTGTGTTGTGAGTTGGAGGTTGTGTAATTGTGCGTGGGTATTTGAGCTCCACACTAGGTCTGGTTCCTCGACTGAAGTGAGATGTTCTGCTGTGGACTGGTGTTCTTTAGTCATCACAGAGGCGTTAAGATGGTGCACCAAAGGGAGAGAGAGTGTCAGAGCTGAGAGAAAAAGAGAAAATCTTTAGAAAAATTTGAGACGATTATGTGAAAATATAAATCAGAAATTAATTTGAAACTGGAATAAAATAGTATAACATGAAATAAAAAATGTTTGGACCCCCTTTATGTATGGCTTTTATGATATTTCCCCGTTTTATCTTAAATGTTTTAAGAAAGCATTGAGCTTGTCTTAATCAACAGATCTGAATGTCTTTGATCAGGAGTTGATTGATTCAGACATTTTGACAGTGCCTCTGCCTAATAACAAACTCCCGAGAACATAATGGCATAATTTAAGTCGTGCTATAAATCAATAGACACGGAGTCTTATCTGGCCTTTCCCAGACCTCTGTGCTTCACCAAACTTTTAGGCTGATAGTACAGAGACAATTCACTATTGATTTGCATCTTGGAAAGTTTTCCCCTCCTATCTTTCTCGCTCCCCTTTATTTTTTCGTCTCTTATCATCGGCAGTTTGCTGTATTCAGAGAGGTCATGGGACTTTGAAAATATTACTTGCATGAGTATTAGGGCTGATATTGTGATACTGAATATTTATGATATTTTCACAATTATTTTGCTGGCATTGTACTAGTACTTAGCAAAAATCGCAAAAACTGTGTTAGTTTGATTTCTTGAATATCTGTGGATTTCAATTACAATCCATGTCTTTAAAGGCTGTTTTCTCAAATTGAGTTTTTCCTCATGCACTGAGCCAGAAATCTCCACTTACTTTCACCAAACTTTACAGTTTTATTCCTATCTATAATTTCTGAAGATTTTTTACAGAGGGCTCTGTTCATATATCATTTGTCTAATTTAAATAACATTTTTATTCCTTAAAACATAGTTTTTCTGTCTGTTTTGACAGTATTTTCTGATTTATGGAATGATAAAACGAGATATCTAAGATCCCCTCAGTAAAAACTTTTACCTCTAGTATATAAAAAAATTCAAACAGGAATTTTGAACCTGCTTTTATTCAATGTTCAGGTTTCTATTCTGGAAATGTATGCAAGTTTGTGCACATTTAATTAGATGATGCATATTTAAACTTGTTCAACAGATCTGAATGTCTTTGATCAGGAGTTGATTGATTCAGACATTTTGACAGTGCCTCTGCCTAATAACAAACTCCCGAGAACATAATGGCATAATTTAAGTCGTGCTATAAATCAATAGACACGGAGTCTTATCTGGCCTTTCCCAGACCTCTGTGCTTCACCAAACTTTTAGGCTGATAGTACAGAGACAATTCACTATTGATTTGCATCTTGGAAAGTTTTCCCCTCCTATCTTTCTCGCTCCCCTTTATTTTTTCGTCTCTTATCATCGGCAGTTTGCTGTATTCAGAGAGGTCATGGGACTTTGAAAATATTACTTGCATGAGTATTAGGGCTGATATTGTGATACTGAATATTTATGATATTTTCACAATTATTTTGCTGGCATTGTACTAGTACTTGGCAAAAATCGCAAAAACGGTGTTAGTTTGATTTCTTGAATATCTGTGGATTTCAATTACAATCCATGTCTTTAAAGGCTGTTTTCTCAAATTGAGTTTTTCCTCATGCACTGAGCCAGAAATCTCCACTTACTTTCACCAAACTTTACAGTTTTATTCCCATCTATAATTTCTGAAGATTTTTTACAGAGGGCTCTGTTCATATATCATTTGTCTAATTTAAATAAAATTTTTATTCCTTAAAACATAGTTTTTCTGTCTGTTTTGACAGTATTTTCTGATTTATGGAATGATAAAACGAGATATCTAAGATCCCCTCAGTAAAAACTTTTACCTCTAGTATATAAAAAATTCAAACAGGAATTTTGAACCTGCTTTTATTCAATGTTCAGGTTTCTATTCTGGAAATGTATGCAAGTTTGTGCACATTTAATTAGATGATGCATATTTAAACTTGTAAAAAAAAAAATGTGTACAGTACAATGATTAATCAACTTGGGAAGTATGGTGATATCTGTGTTTGTATCGAAATGTACATGTTGTTCTTGAATATATGAGTTCTGCAGTGGCCTCAGTGTTTGATAGTTGAAAAAAAGGTTACGAGTTTGGTATAACTCACAGAATGTAGTGTGGTGAGAATTGGATTGGGTTTATAATGTACTGAAAGTGTTTCCCTGCGGTCCAAAATCGCACCGCGTCTTTCGCACCATCTCCGAAGCTACAGCTACACTTGTGAGAGAGGGACGAGGAAAACAGTATGTGCTAACAGCTCAGGAACACAGTCTGCTTACTATAGCGCTATTAAAGATGCATGACTCTTCCATTCCATTGAGAGGGGAGGATTCAGCCTTTTTTTTTTTTTTGAGATCAATAATGAATAGCACTTGACGCTAGTTTCCACAGAAAAGGAAGCACTCTGTTCACTATGACAATGACACAGTCCAGCTGTATTTAGCTTCTTGTTTCATGTTAATGCTGAAAGATGGTGCTAAGCTTTTGTTTAACAATTCATTGTGACATGTTGGTTACAATTAATTATGATCTTCTCTTCAACAGCTTTCCAGAGAAGTCACAATCATGAAGAATTTAAACCACCCAAATATTGGTAAGCATGTTTATATGCACACACCAGTGTTGTTAACTAAATACATTTTTGGAAAAAATAAATAAATAAAATTGTATTAATGAAATAAAATATTAATATTAGGTGAAAAACTAAATGGAAATTAAAAATGTTGCATTTGGCCACTAAATGAAAAAAAAAAAAAGTTTGACTAAAACTGAAATAAAATCAATTAAAACTAAATGGAACTAAAATAAAAATGACAAAAACATAACAAAATGACTCGAACTAAAATTGTAAAAATGAAAATTAAAAAATAAAAACGAATTCAATTTATTATTATTATTATTATAGTTATTGTATTAACTATAATATGTAAATGATACCAAAAGAACACTGAAACACACACACACTTGTTTCTATCCCCCCCCCCCCCCTCCCTTTTGAATCAGTACAACAGCCCATAAGTAGTGCCTTAGATAATAATGTTCTTTAGTTGAATTGATTCTCCCACATTTGTTGTCAGATCCTGTCTGCAAACGGCATAATGATTATCAGAGGCAGACACGTCGTCATGTCTTCACACAGAGGGGCTTTGTGTATCACTAGCCTATATTTAGACACACTGTCGGTGGTAGAGCATGAGAGAGAGAGAGAGAGAGAGCTGCATGGTGTTTCACGACAGACAGACATTAAACTAAATGGGAAGATGTGGAACATGCTTTTAAATGTATAGAGGAGGGTTTATGAATAAGAAATGATTTCCAAAGAGATGGAAAAATAAAGCGCATGAGAGCGAGGCGGGTGAAGAAACCTCTCTTACAAAAATCATTGTGCTATTATGGAACAGTGAGGGTGTTTTGATGTATATATTGAATGATTGCCATATTCATTTGCTTGTTATTTAAATCACAATGTTATAGTATTATTTAAATACTATTGTTATTTTAATTTTATAACACGTCACCCCTCTGATTGTCATTTTTTAATTGACAATCAATTTTTCAATATTTGTTTAGCTTAAAATTATTTTTTCAGATTGAGTAATTGTGGTACTTCAACTTAAACCTATGTGATTTCATTTATTTGCCTAGGCAACATTTTCTAATATACAGTCAAACCAAAAATTAATCAGACACCAGATTTAGAAAAACGAATTTTTAATATATATTTTTTTTTACTAGTGGGTGCAGGACACTATAGTTCATTTATGTAAGTGAGGATAGCAAAATAAAGTAAACTGACTTAATATACCCAAATATTCTTCATGCAGTGGACTACCAGTAAAATTGATAAACATTTGGGACCAAAACATATTCAGACACTTTGACCTGACCATGTTTCGCTTAAGTGTTATCTAAAATGATCAAGATGAATTTTTCTGACACAGTTTAATTCTTGAGTTCTGTCATATTTTATTACAATTTTCTAAGCTATAGTGATATATATATATATATATTTATATATATTATATAACAAAAGAGATTTAATAGTTTTAGTCTAGTTTACAGTTTTAGTAGTTACAGTTTACCTTTAGTCTAGTGTAGATAATAATAACAGTGTTTAAATCATAATTATAATCATAATCGTCTTATCAAACCAAGGATAATGCTGTTAATGTAGATAAAATAAAATTGTATACTATCTTGTCGATAATTTAGCATTATTCATACTTAAATATCTCAAGATCTGTACCTGATTTGACCTTAAAGAAACTTACTTTTCCTTTGCCTTTCTGTTTATTATTTCTCTCTTCTTTATAATTGCCTGTCTCTCTCTTTATAGTCAAACTGTTTGAGGTGATAGAGACTGAGAAAACACTGTTTCTTGTGATGGAATATGCCAGCGGAGGTAAGTGTGTGTGTGTGAGAGAGAGAGAGAGAAAGAAAGTTTCATTTTGCACCCTTGTCTTTCCTGAGTGTTTATCTCTGACCTCTGTGCTCTGTGTCTCATGCAGGTGAGGTGTTTGACTATCTAGTGGCTCATGGGAGGATGAAAGAGAAAGAGGCCAGAGCTAAATTTAGACAGGTGCAGTTCTCTTACTGTTTTCTGTCGACATGTTAGACACGCACTATGATTAGTTTTCTACTCGGTGTGAGTTTAAATGAGTTCATCAGCCTCATCTAAGGCTGTTGTGTCCAGTAATGACCCCAGCCCACTAAACCCACATGTCTTGACTGTTATTACATTAAATCTGACAAGAGCCCTTTAACACAAGTAGGTTATGTGAGGTTACTCAATAATGTCACTGCACTAAAATGTGGAGAGACCGAAGACACTGACAGGAAGTAGGAATGCAGTTAAAGTAATGTTGTGCTCAACTGTGCCGTATTCTCTGCACTTAGAGCGTGCTTAGTGTTGCGTCATACTTTAACTGGGGATAGAGCGGTTAGTCATTATCAGCAGGGTTGAGTCTAGCCAAATCTGTGAAACAGAAGAGCCAATCAATGCAAACCATTGAATATTGGAAAAAAGCTATTAATGTGAGTCGACAACCCATGACAAGCTTGGCCTGGACCAATGTCCTTCTTCTGAAATTTATTTGGTAATATCTGTGTGTCATTACGACTGATTGGATGCAAGTGTCAATAAAGTTTCCACGTTGATTTAAAAAAATATATATATTAAATCAATAGCTAAAGAAGTTACAGTTTTGCCAGTACAAATGGTCGATTTAGATTAGTGTGTAGGAGAAGTGTGTAAATCCTGTGCATTTTTTTGGGGGGGTGTTAGCGACTGGTGCTAGTGGGCTAAAAAAAATTATTACAATGTATTAGCGCACAGAAAAGTTTGGAGTTGGAAAGTTTTAATCTGTTTGAAATAAGTCTCTTCTGCTCACCAAGGCTGCATTTATTTGATCAAAAATACAATAAAAACATTAATATTGTAAAATATTTGTACAATTCAAGATAACTTTATCCTATTTTTATATTTTAAAATGTAATTAAAAAAATTTAAACAAAATTAGGATTCTTTGATTAATAGAAAGTTAGAGAAACAGCATGTATTTGATATAGAAATCTTTATTATAAATTCTTTACGGTGACTTTTGATCAATTTAATACGTCCTTGCTGAATAAAAGTATTAATTTCTTTTAAAATTCTTACTGACCCCAACATTTTTAATTGTACTTTATAATGTTATAAAAATTTTAATTTACTCACCGTCAAAATCAACCAACAAATCAGGTTGTCTCTGCGCATATAAAGAAAAATATATATAATAACATAAAAAATGGAATCACCTTGAAGCCTCTTTTTGACATGATCCTTCTGCAATATTGTCATTTTAATGTTTTCCCTGCTTATCAAAACAAGGTTATTAGTTTAAATCATTTTAAAATGTAAAACAACTGATTGAATTGATATTTTCAATGATCTCAATCCTTTTGTACTTGTTCTGTACAGATTGTGTCAGCTGTGCAGTATTGTCACCAAAAACACATTGTTCACCGAGACCTGAAGGTAAGAAGTTATTTTGTTTTGTTTTCTCGTTTTGTGCAAAAACTATTACAACAGGGATATGACATGTATGATTGTATTAAAGTGCACATGTATGGAAAATACAAATGATGAAAAGAAGCTAAAAGTGATCTGTGGGTTTCTCCAGGCTGAAAACCTGCTGCTAGATGCTGATATGAACATTAAGATAGCTGACTTCGGCTTCAGTAACGAGTTCATGGTGGGAAATAAGCTGGACACGTTCTGCGGCAGCCCCCCTTACGCTGCCCCCGAGCTCTTTCAGGGTAAGAAGTACGACGGGCCGGAGGTGGACGTGTGGAGTTTGGGCGTCATACTCTATACGCTGGTCAGCGGCTCCCTGCCCTTCGATGGACAGAATCTCAAGGTTCATCTTCACTTTATCGATGTTTATGTGTTTGTGCACGTCACTGTATACTTACTGCTGTGTGTTTTCCACAGGAACTGCGTGAACGTGTGTTACGTGGTAAATATAGGATCCCTTTTTACATGTCCACTGATTGTGAGAGCCTTCTCAAGAGATTCCTGGTCCTAAACCCAGCCAAAAGAGGAACGTTAGAGGTTAGTCCCTCTGTCTCTAGCCATCTTCTATCTGTCTGTCTTCACCTCTTTTCTGGTTGGTTGTGCCTTCTTTCTCGATCTTTTCATAGACATTTTTCATAGCACGTTTTGTATAAAATTAAGCAGTCAGTGCTCAGAAATATTCAGTGAAAATGTTTTTCATCTATTAATTGTTTCAGTGAAAGTATATTGATATATGAAAGTTAAAATGGTGTCATATAAGTGAGAATTATAAAATCTTGTTCATTTATCAACTGTAATTTTTTTTAAGGTACAGATTTACTGTATTTTACTTTATTCTTTAAACATTTATAATCTAATAGGCTTCTGTGTTTTTTTGTTGTTTCCTTTTTGGTTACAATGATCCTCTGTTAAAATTGACCCCTTTAAGCTGTTTCTGAGCAAGTATATTCACTACCATTCAAAAGTTTGGGGTCAGTAATTCATTTCATTTTATTTTGAGGAAATTAATACTTTTATTCAGTATGGATGCTTTTAATTGGTAAAAAGTGACAGCAAAGACATATAACGATATAAATATCGATCATTTATATTGAAAAATTAGCTTTGACATCACAGAAATAAATAGTTTTAAAATATAAATTGTAATATTTCACAATATTACTGATTTTGATCAAATAAATGCAACCTTGGTAAGCATAAAATACTACTTTCAAAAACATTAAAAAAATTGAATGTCAGTGTAAATGAAAATAAAATATTCTGTAATATTTACTGTTTTTTTTATTTTAAACATTTGTTATCCAATTAGTTATATTTTTTTGTTTTATTTTTATTTACATTTTATTTTTTGGTCAATAAAAATGGTCTGATAAAACATACATGCATATCTAGATATACTGACTACCAAAGGCTGAAAAATATTGAGAAATTTCTAGCTATATTGCTCAGCCCTAGAAATGGTGTCGGTCTGCCATTGCAGTAAATCTCAGGCTGGAGGTGATGGTTTCTGATCTTTCTCCTTCAGCAAATCATGAAGGAACGCTGGATCAATGCTGGCTTTGATGGCGATGAACTCGAACCGTTCCTTGAACCAGAGGCCGACATCTCTGACCAGAAGAGAATAGGTAAGAGGAAACTACACCGCAGTTAGTTCATTTGCCACCTTCTATCTTCTATTAGAGCAAGCCGAGGAAAATGTATATTTATGTCTGCACTCTTACCACAACACTGAGAGAAAGCATCCAGAGACAATGGAATGAGGGCATAGAGGGCACACTTGTTAGTGTGCGGTATTGCGTAATACCCAGCAGCTGACTTCTCAGATGTCTACTCCTCTCTCTCTCGGTCGATCTCAGCGAGGATCTCCCGTGTTGCAATGTGATATGATCACATGACTCCCAGTACGGTAGCTCACAGATGCACGAGGCAATGCGGTGCACCCCAGCCTTGCATGCTTATCTGCAAACGATCCGCAGCTGCGTACATACGCCTGCCAGCATAACCACACATACACACGAGCGCACACCTGGTTACTTATTGAGGAATCTGCAGGAACAAGAACACTTGAATGTGGAAGCCAGAATACACGGTGGCTGCGCTCGTCTGGCCTCCCACCCCCACTTTGAGAGAAGCCTCACGTTGAGAGGAGCATGCTGGAGCCTGGCAGCCCACAGAGGCACTTGTGTATGTGTGTATGGAGAGGAGGTGAAACGGGGAGCTTTGGCTCTTTGAAGGAAAGCACTTAAGTCAACCAACATGTGGATTCCCATGAGCCCATTAGAGTCAGATCTGAGTGAAAGGAGAAGGCGTAATTCAGGCTCATGAAATACCTTTCCATCTTGTTTCACTCTGGAACATGCATTAATAGAGAGCTTTCCATCACTCAACATCTGATTGGCACTTCTTCACTACATCCATTGCCTCAACATGTAGATGCCCTCTTGAAAACTCCTAAGCATTCAGGTTTTTTGGGGGGTTTTTTTAGTTGCTAGAAAAACTGGTGGGTCTGGGTTCTTCTGTTTAAGCTTTTTGACTTTTGCGTTCATAAAATACTGGCTCATTACATTGTTACATTTACATTTATGCTTTTCACAGATTCTTTTATCCAAAATGAATAACAAACAATTCCCATCTATTTTGTCCACCTTATTGTTCAACGCATAAGTACGTTGTTTTCTGTGAATGTGCAAGACATCCGGTTCATTAGATGCTGTAGAGAAATAAAGAGAAGAACAAGTGCAGTAAACGTTAAAACTGTTTGCACTACAAACCAGTGTGTTCATAATTAAGATAATGCATTAAAACAATATGGTAAGAAACACCAGTTTGTAATATCAAGCAATAAATAGTAATTGAAAAGTAAATAAATAATTGACACTTTACAGTGAGATTCAATTTATTAACATTAGTGGTTGCACTTTATTTTACAGTGTGTACTGTGTAATTTAATTACTGTGTATTTACCCAAGAAAGTACTGAGTAATTTAAGGTAACTAAATAGACTTAGGCCCAATCCCAATTCTACCCCTTAGCCCTTCCCATTTCCCCTACCCCTCCGTTTCGCGTGTTCATGTGAAGGGGTAGGGGTGTCTCAATTCTCTTTTGGTTGGAGGGGTAGGGGTAAGGGGAAGGGCTAGATAGCCCTTCAAACAAGGATTTTTCAGGACCACACTTCAAACGAAGGGGTATGAATTATCTCAGCGTAAACCGGCTTCAGGGGCAACATGGCTGCCCGAGCGAACAAAAAGACGCATAAATGTAAGCATTTTTGGCATTAATAAATATTTTAACAAAAAGTAATCATTTGTTTTGTTACATTCAATCGTGAGTTCATATTTACGGTCATGTTATTTAAAGAAATGTTTGCAAAAAATCGCTAATATTCGCTAACTAACATCATATCATTACAGACTGCACGATAGTGCCACAACATATTTTCATGTCTGATCAGGGCGATAACCACCGTAGACATTGAGGGGGGCTAGTCCCCCCAATAATTAGAAATTGCTAAACCCTTTTCTCAAATATTGCCAATTCGAGAGAGAGAGATGAAAGTTGCGTGTATACGCGTCTGTGCGTTTCTCTTTTTAGAGTGAGTTTACTTAAAAAAAAAACAAAAAAAAAACAGTGATTTTATCCTCCCGTTGCTGGAAAATATAATGTATCGATTCAGTATTTAAACTTGTAATAAAAGTCGTGGGGCAGCGTTGACAAATTTCTTTTCTCCTGGATGTGTGAGCTGCGCGATCTCCGATATATGTGTGTGTCAGTAAGCAGCGCATTAATATAGAACGATAATTAAAGGCTCTAATGCACACCAGTATAGGTGTGTGTATTGTAGGAGCTAGACGACGTATGATGATGTGTGACGTATAGTAGTGGTGTCCTAATTCTTAGGGGAATATTTTCACCCCTACCCCTTGACACTCCGTTTCAAGGGACAAGGGGAAGGGGTAGGCGGAGGGGTAGGGAAAGGGGAAGGGGTATAAAATAGAATTGGGATTGGGCCTTAACATGGGTTAAGGTTAGGGTCACGTTTAGTTCCTAGTTTTTCCCCATTTATTCTATGTACTATAAGTTCATATGTATATGCAAAACAGGACAGTCAAGTGCTACTGCATTAGTTAATGCATTAGTTATCATAAACACCATTTTTATTATATAATTTAATAATAATTTATGCATTTAGCAGACGCTTTTATCCAAAGCAACTTAGTGCATTCAGGCTATACGTTTTTTTACCAGTATGTTTGTTCCCTGGGAATCGAACCCACGACCTTTTGCGCTGCTAACGCAATGCTCTACCACTGAGCCACAGGAACATTAATATTAATATTACAGCATTTATGAATTAAGGTTCGTGTGAATTCATAAATGATCTATTATTCATTAATTATGTTAGTTTTCCATTAACAAATGGACTTAATGTTTAAAATGTATTAGTAGTTCAAAAGTTATATTGCAATTTCAATTTGAATACATTTTCAAATGTAATTTATTTCTGTGATGCAAAGCTGAATTTTCAGCATTCATTACTCCAGTTTTTCTGTCATTCTAATATGCTGAGTTGGTGTTTAAGAAACTTTTCTTATTATTATTATCAATGTTGAAAACATAGAAGTCTGTAAAATGTCTTTACTGTCACTTTTGATTAATTTAAAGCATCCTTGCTGAGTAGTATTTTAAAAAATAAAAACACAATCATACAGACCTAAATGTTTGAATGGTAGTGTATGTAAAATGACCATTATCCAGTATTAGTAAATGCTATATAATCGTGTGCATGTTATCCATTGCAGTAACTAATCTTAATATACAGATCGTTGTTGTAAAGGGTTGCCTAACAAATGTTATTTCAGTTGAAAACGGAAGGTACAGCGCATTCTCTTTTAAGGAACAGTGAATGGGTGGCTACAGGATGGATCCGTGTATTGTTAGCATGTGTAGGAGGAGCGGATGACTCAGTAACAGTCTTACAAATAAACTGGATTTATCTCTGGGTATCGACCTACTGGTTTATAGTGTCTGCATAGCAACTGAGGGGGTGATGTGTGATACGATTATGCTAACATGTTGCGCGTTTAATTATCCTGAATCTCTAAAAGACTCCGATGCGATAGTCTTCCATTAGTGTCTGATTTGGTAGACAGCAACCCTCATTGTAGATATCATTCATGTTCTTGCTACAAATAGTTTGGGATTACTTGTGTGCTCCCATAAACCCTAAACCTAAGTATGAGCAATAATAATAGTAATAGTAACAAAAAACGTACTGTGTAAAGATCTAAACTGGAAGGAGACTCTAAAATTGATCTGAATTCTTTCTGTGTGTCATTCTCCAGATGTGATCGTAGGAATGGGCTTCTCCAGAGAAAAGATCCAAGAGTCTTTGTCCAAAATGAACTATGACGAGATCACAGCCATATACCTACTGCTGGGAAGGAAGACCAGTGAGGTGAGCTGCTAATGAAGAGTGGTTACTTACAACTGATATTATGGTCTGTACGACAAATGTGACTTGCTGATTTTGTGTGTTTGTAGGAGATCAGTGAATCCAGCTCCAATAGTAATCTCTCTGTGGCAAAAACCAGACCCACCAGTGAGATGAACGGCCAATCACCATCGCACCTGAAGGTCCAGAGAAGCGTCTCCTCCAGTGAATCCAGAAAATCCAGACGCCATAGTGAACAAGGTAACTTTTTCTTTACAGAGTCAAACATTAGCTTTTTGGATCCAAAATGTGCATATATGCACAGACTATCAATTGACTAAAAATTCTCATCTGCTTAATTACATGATATTCCTATTAACTAATTAAATTAATCACATATATGAATATTGGCTGAGAAAATCTCCCGAATGTCTCTTTCACAGTTGGTGTGGTCGCTAACTCGGCGTTGAGTAACTCCAAGAGGACGATTCCTGTCACAGGTGACGGTGACGTCAAGCAGGAAGGTGGGGTAACGGCACGTAAGCCGCCCACTCACAGTCCCCCCAGCCCACTCCTGGGTAACGCCAACAACCCCAGCAAAACAGAAATACTTGACCGGAAGAGAGGAAACTCCATCACACCTAATGTGAGTTCACCCTTGCTGTTTCTCTCATTTTCTACAGTGTGAATACTGACTGTGTGTGTGTGTGTGTGTGTGTGTGTGTGTGTGTATTTTGAATAGAAAAGGGTGATATCTATACATCACCCTTTTCTATTCAAAAGTTGGGGTCCAGGAGAATTTTTTTTTAAAGAATGTAATGCGTTTATTCTGCAATGCTGCATTAAAAATAATCAAAAGTGAAGACATTTATAATGCTACAAAATATTTCAAATTCTTTTAAATTCTCTTTTCATCAAAGAATCCTGAAAAAAATGTTTAATGATTTCCACAGGAATATGAAGCAGTACTACTATTTTAAACATTAATACTAATTATAAGAAATGTTTCTTGAGCAGCAAATCAGCACATTAGAGTGATTTCTGAAGGATCATGTGACACTGAAGACTGGAGTAATGATGAAAATTCAGCTTTGCATCACAGGAATAAATTACATTTTAAAATATAATCAAATGGAAAACAAAAGAAGTTGTTTTAAATTGTAATAATATTCCACAACATTCTTTTTTTCTGTATTGTTTTATCAAAAAATGCAGCCTTGGTTGGCATAAGAGACATTCAAAAATCTCTCCGACCCCAAACTTTTGCACGGTAGTTCCCATGATGATGGAGTTTTCCTCTTATCACATAGAATAACTCTGGATCAGGAGGCATGTCAAGGAGAAACACGTACGTGTGCACTGAGAGAAACAACACAGACCGCCTTTCTGTCATTCCTAATGGGAAAGAGAACAGGTACAGGTTGCCCTTCCTGTGTCTTGATTGATGTACTTAATGTCTTTTTTCATCTTCATAGTGTGCAGGCCTTTTTTGAAACTTTGTACCCTAATATTTAAGAGGCATTTATGCAGTTTGCCACTTCACAGCCACTTACATTACATTCAGGGTGTATTCTATTTTTATGTGTATTGAAGCTGTTCCTAGCGCCTTGCTGTACCAGTTGAGTTACAGGAACATATCATTAGTGGAAACCAAGCCTGACTTTGTCTCTGTCTGTAGTGTGACGTTGTCTCCTGGCTCACGGGACCCGGGTGCCTCCACTCACAGCATCAGCACTGCTGCCACACCTGATAAAACACGTTTCCCACGAGGCTCCGCGAGCCGCAGCACCTTCCACGGACAGCTGAGAGATCATCGCACAGCCACCTACAACGGCCCACCCGCCTCGCCTACGCAGCCGCGCAGCCGCGGTAACGCCAACAACCTGCTCACCAAGCTGACCTCCAAACTCACACGCAGGTAAACGCACATTCACATACATAAACGCATCGGGTTTTACAGTGCCACTGCCATACGATTTAGGCCTGACTCTTCCTTCCGGTTTCCTGACCTCCTCCTTCATTTATTTGTGTTTTTTCCTAAGGGTTCTTTAGAAATGGTTTATTTTGTCCATCTTTGTAATGTCTATCCCTTTTTTTCATTCTTGTGTTGTAGAAATATGTCATTCAGGTTTTCCAAAAGGTAGGACACTGAGTTCATGGGGTGTAAATCTGTCTTTAACGTAATGAGAGGAGTCCAGGGGCTGACGCACTAACCCATAGTGATTTGATTGCAGTGATTTGGAGTTTAATGCTCTCTCAGTGGTTGATTACAGCATGCTTTAAAACACTGCCTGCATCTAGTGTGATCAGATCAAATCAATCTACCGTTCTTTAACCGATTGCTACTAATCAAAATGTTTGCATGGCACAAGCTGATTGAGCAAAACAATGTGTATGACTTAATCTGGCATTGCAAAACCACTTCATCTGAGTCATTCAACTGATTCCACAAGGGCTTCGGTATTGTCACAACTGAACAGTGTGTAGAGAGGTCAGTTTAGCATTCATCTGCAATAGCTCTGCGTGATTCCTGGACAAAGGTTTTTTTTTTTTTTTCTTCTCTCCCTTTGTAAAACAGGTATTGATTTGCAATACCATTCAAAAGTTTGGGGTCAGTAATATTTATCATTTTTAATTATTATTTGAAGATATTAATACATTTTATTCAGAAAGGAGGCCTTAAATTGACTGTAAACACTTGTATGATGTTGCTAAATATTTCTGTTTCATTTCTGATTTACAATGAATACAGATTTGAAATGATTGAAAATGATCACTATGAAATTATTTAAAATAGAAAATTCCAAAATTTGGACGATTTCTCCTATTAGTAATGGGTGGTTTAGACATAATGGACCCTCACTGCCATCTGGTGGTTAAAAAAATATTAAAGTCTTCTGGTTCTAGAAACCAGTGCTGCTTAGATTTCAATGATGACCAAAGGTACAACATCCCATCAAATCTAAAATGAATGCAGAACTCAAATCTGCAGTTTTAAGTGCCGAGTATAAAATACAATATTTTTGAAGGTTGCAGCAAAATATTTGCTTAGCTTGAGACTATAGGGAGACTTAAATAAGTCACTTAATGCGAGTAGCTACTATTGAGCTCAGTTTTTGTTTCTCTGGCAAAAGTGATTTGGTTCATCTCTGATTGGTGGATCTCTCTTCAGGTTCATGGGTAGTGTCGTTTTTACCAGATTTATATACACAGTAAAAACACTTATGATTATCAATGCTGAAAACGGTAGCGCTGCTATATATAATATTTCAGGATCGTTTAAATAGAAGGTTCAAAAGAACAGTGTTTATTTGAAATGGAAATCTTTTGTAACATTGTAAAAGTCTTTACTGTCACTTTTTATCAATTTAATGCATCTTTACAAATCCTCAACCTTTGAACTGTACTGTAATATAATATATAGTTTATGCACTCTGGAGGCCTATGTCGCAGCTATCCTGAGTCTATAAGAGGATATGGACACGTCCTAAAGAAGGGTTTTTGGTGGGAGGAGTCTGTTGTGGCTCATGGGCTGGGTTTGAAGTAAAGCACACTGTAAGCTGCGGCAGACTCCATGTTGAGCGACCTTCAGGGGTCACCTTCACGTCATCAGATTTGTGAACAGATCACACACTTTCTTTAATAAACCTCTGACAGTACGAAATGCTCTGTTAATGTTGAAACTGTCTCAATCTATCCCTCTCTTCCTCTGTGTTTCCTTCTCTTCCTCCCTCTCTTCCTCCCTCCCTTTATCTCTTTCTCTGTCTGCTTTTCCTCCCCCAGGGTCACTCTTGACCCGAGCAAACGGCAGTCTGCCGTCAAATCAGGGCCGGCTGCCCCCTCTGTGCCCCCCACCCTCACAGTCCCCTCCAACCCTGCGGCAAAGACTCTTAGTAAGTCTGCGCTCCACTCGTTTACAGTCTTCCTCTTTCTTTATCATCCCCCTCTCCTCCAGCCTCTTCCTTTTCCACCACACTACAGGGTTCCCACAGCCATGGAAAACATGGAAATAGCAGGACATTTTTAAATCATGTTTTTCAGGACTGGAAATGTGAATATAATTTTTATTATAAATGTATGAATTAATATATTTACAATAAGGTTCCACTTTGCATTAGTTAAGAACTAACAATGAAAAATACTTAAACATTTATTAATCTAAGTTAATGTTGATTTCAAAATGTTTTAAAACATTGTTAAAATCAAATGTTGTATCCGTTATATTATTTAATTGACCCATTTAGTTATTATTTAGATAATCTGATGAACTAACAATGAACAGTTAACAAAGATTGATAAATATGGCAAAAACTGTATTGCTCATTGTTGGTTACTGTTATTTAATGAGACCTTACTGTTCAAGTTTAAAATAAAAAAGTAATTTAATTATATAAATTTAATTCTATGCATCTTAAAATAAAATCAGACAAATTAGGGTTTTAATCTGTATTTAGAAAAGCCCCAAACAGGGTTGGTAACAGGGTTGCAAATAATGCAAACCTCATATAAAAAGAAATGGAATAAAATAATAAGTAAAATATTATATTATAAATATTATAGCATTCTCATAAATATAAATTATAAATAAAGGCAATATTAATAATATTATTATGAAATTATATAAGTATACAGTATATATATATATATATATATATATATATATTTACATTTTATGCAAGAACATTTTATGCCATATTGAATTGATGTGAACACATCTGAAACTCTTCTTGCCAATAAATCAGTCCAACCGTGTCTGAATCGGTCATCATTAGTGGATTTGAATGATTCCTGTGAATTCATTGGTCAGAAAGAGTGGGAACCCTGTCTCTAAACATGTGGCTCTGTAATGGCTATTTGTTTGACCTGCGTCCACCAGTTTAATTTCTTTCTTTTTATCGGCTTTGAACTGCTCTTTTCTTGCAGATTCAGCAGCTCTGGTTATAGGCAGTTGTAGGAATTCGCAGATGAAGAGTGTCTAGAGTAAGGGCTCGTTTAAACGCACAAACAACAGCTACAACTTCACATTGTGTTTAATGGAGAGTGAAAGGCTTATCCATAAACGCACTACGACACGCACCCTCTCGCATGCGAAGAGCACAGTATATACTGTATGTATAGACACGTCCTCTATATCTGTATATCCGTCAGCATCCAGCGCTCAGAATAGGCTTTTACCCATGATGCACTCTTTCAGTGAACTTCTACATGTACATTGTTCTTTGGAGGAAGCAGCATGGCAGTTCAAATGAGTGCATGGTGACAAACTACCGTACATATTCAGGTGTCTAAGTTGATCGTAAGAGTCTCGTATAAGTTGTTTTTGTGTTTGTCTGATCCAGCATACTGATGACACCAAGTCTTTGTGGGGTTAACTTTTTGCTTATGTTTTTTTTTTGCTCTCTCATTCAGTCTCTATCTCTCTATCTATCTATCTATCTCATTGTGTGTGTAGTGATTTGCTCTAAAATGACTAAAAATGATTTCCTTTTCCCTTTCTTTCTCTCTCTGTCCATTCCTTTTTCGCTCCATTGTGATCTCTAACCTTCCAACAAATAAACAATAAAAGAGTCTCAACCGAGTTTGAGAGAAGCGGGAGATTTGAGGGCTCAAGGTGAGGTGTCAGTGACTGTGGAAACCCTTACTTCCTCTCCTGGTTGATTATTTTCGTGTGTTGTGAACGTATATTTTCCGTCTTGCACTGTATGAGAGATCAGAGTGTGTGTTAGTGTAGTGTGTAGTGTTAGTCTGCTTTATTCATGTTGAATGTTTGAGTGATGTGCGTTTTCCCCTTCCATTTACATTAGGGCTGGGTGATGTTAAATATTGATTATTTACAGCATGTTCATATTGATTTAGCTGGTTATTTGACATTATGTAACGCTGTGAGTAGCATAAAGCAATAAGCCCTGTGAAGCCGTGGTTTACAGTGAATTTATAACAGCTAAGGGGGTTCGGCGCTTCGCGTCGTGCCTAACAACGCCCCTTAGCTGTTATAAATTCACTGTAAACCACGGCTTCACAGGGCTTATTGCTTTTATAAAACGGTTATTCCATATACGTAGTAAGGTTTCACAAAATAAAACGGAGCAAATAAAGTGTAATGATATAAATAAAAACAGTATTCTTCCACCAAACAATGTAGTTCCTCAGAATCAGTTGTGGTTGCAACAAAGTGTAATTTACAACAGCGTTGAACGTGGCTCAGCCAATTAGAATCAAGGACCGTAACTATCCATTTTATAAAAATGATTTTAATGTACTTTATTTGACCAGAGAGCATCATTAGAGTAGTAGTAATGGCTTTTTCGAGTGTTAATAAATATTTGGCAATAGCGTCTTTGAATAAAAGTGGCAATGTGACTTTAAAAAAAAAAATGTATAAAGATATTTTAGTTTATTACTAAATTTAATATCACATTGCATATAACTAAAATTCATTTAGGTGATAAATGGTTGAATTAGATTTCCACCAAAAGATCAATCTAAAAGAATCTCAATTCTTTCTTAAAACATGCTTGCTGTTGGTTTTTAATAGTGATTCTTCTGATTTGGAAATGTTGAGCTATTATTTCAGGGCTCCAGACTGCGACTAAAATGGTCTCATCCAAAAATCTAAATTTGCGAGTGATATATTTGCTGAGATCGCCACTGGCGTCTATATAAATTTACATGTTATGACTCATGCCTTTTTTCCTGATTGTTTTGAGATCACATCTTTTGTTATGTTGACGTAATAAACGGAGACGATGCGCATCAAAGATTTAGTGGGAAAACAGTCCTCATCTCTGCCGAACACCAGCGCTGACGGCACACCTGCTAAAAGCAGCTCCAGTTCTGGCAGCTTGAGAGAGATCGAAAATGACGGAGACGTGCAAAGTAAAAGTGCAGAAAAGCAGTATCAATTTCGTGAACAAACTACAACAGGTAAAGCCGTCAGCTGTGTGGATATTAACAAAATCGTTGATGATTCTCGTTTATAATCGATACTAATATGGCTTCTTGTTATCAAGATCTTTAGTCTGTATGCTGTTCTGTTAATGCTTGAACTTCATATTATTTGTAGCGCACTTGCCGTCCAATAAACACAATAAGCTTTGTGATTTGTTGCCTTTTAATTAACAAAGTATCAGCTTGAAATTTCTGCCAAATTCATAACGAAATTCAAACATGCGGCACGTGAACCCATCATATCTTTCTCTTTACTACTGTATGAAGTAAACATGAATAGACATCAAAAGGTATATTATAAGAGAGCCTACAGTACAACTTAATGAAATGTCTCATGGAAACGCTCATTCAGTGGTTCAAACTGGAGAACGTGTAAAGCTTGTAAACAATGCCACGTAAAAATACATTTACTTCAGAATAACCATTCGGTGTCCATAAGCTCATCAGTCAGCTGGAAAAATAACTTTAAAGAGGAGCATTTTGCTAGATATGTGCACTATAATGCATACTAATATTTTTACTCAACCTGTTGTCTACATGATAAGAAAGGTACAATTCAACACATCCTATATAATGGTGTGTTACTAATGAAGAAAAACAGACTGGATGTGTGCAAAACATATGACAGCATTTATAGGATGCATTGAGGAGGAGCCCAAACTACACTCAAGGGGCAAGTGATGCTTACATAGAGTCTGTGCCAATATCACAGACCACAACTGTGTATTAAACAATTCTTTGTGACTGTATATATTTTTCATGTTGGAAAATACATTTAGTTCCCTCTTTAAGTGAACCTTAGTTCCCAGGATGTCTACAAGATGGATTAAATGCTGATGCTGTAAAAGGAGGGGAGACATAAACGCATGACATTATGACTGAAATGTTAAGGTGTTCAAAAAAAAGAAAGAAATAAAACATGTTTATTTTGTGGCACTTGAAAATATAATTTGGCACCTATTTTGTGTTACTTATTTTTTTAGTTTTTGGTCTGGAGCCCTGATTTAAAAATACCAAGATAGGATCTACTGTTCAAAAGTTTAGAGTCAGTAATTTTTTTTATTAAAAAAAGGATGCATTAAATTGATTAAGTGATAAAGACATTAAAAATTGTACCAAAGATTTCTATTGCTAATAAATACTGTTCTTTTAAACTTTCTTTTCATCAAAAAAAAAAAATAATAATCTAGCATCAACACTTTGAGCTTTGCATCACAGGAATAAATTACATCTTTGAATATATTAGTATTTAATATTAAAAAAAAATGTAATTGTAATATTTCAAAATGTTTTTTTTTATTGTATTTGTAATCAAATAGATGCTGACTTAGTGAGCATAAAATATATATATATTTAAATTGGAAAAATATTATCAATCCCAAACTTTGTGTATATTGAAAATAATAACAGAATACTCACCGAGCCCTATTTCATATTTTATGGCATTAGAAGTGAGTTGCGTGTGTGCATGCCCTAGTCTGCTATGCATTTGATTGGCATTAATTCCATGTGTGATGATAACCCATGCATGCAGCTGCTGCACTGATTCTTCACTACCTTTGTGATCAAGTCTTAGTGAATAAGTAACCTCAATATTAGAAACGTTCTTCTCCATCTGTTGCCTTAACCTTGCCTTTCTCTCTTTCCATTCCTGTCCCGCTCCGTCTGGCAGTCGCCATGTATCTGGGGATCAGCAGAAAGATGAAGGGAAAGATGGAAAAGACGGGAAACCCCGCTCTCTCCGTTTCACCTGGAGTATGAACACCACCAGCACCATGGAGCCAGCCGACATCATAAATGAGATCCGCAAAGTTCTGGACGCCAACAGCTGCAGTCACCAGCAGCGCGAATGCTTTCTGCTCCTCTGTGCCCACGGGGACAGCTGCACCGACAGCCTTGTCCAATGGGAGATAGAGGTTTGCAAACTGCCCCGGCTCTCACTTAATGGTGTCCGTTTTAAGAGGATATCTGGCAACTCCATCGCTTTTAAAAACATTGCTTCCAAAGTTGCAGGCGAACTCAAGCTATGAATATATCTTTAATCTAGCTACATGGAATTTATGAAATGGTTTGTTTCAATATAAACAAACAAATTAAGCTGTACAATCATAAAGTAGCAGTTTCGGAAGATTTTTTTTTTTTCCCTCAAACCACTTAGATGTATTTGAAAAAATGTATATACTTTAACTTTGCTTAAAGCAATAATTTCTTAACATCAGTCACACCGTTATCGTATTATCGTGCAAGTCGGTAAATGCTGTAAAAAGAACTTCTCAGTGTTAAGATTGTATGATGCTCTGAGAATGTTCAGAGGGACTCATTGCCATCGCCATCATTTCAGACAGATGAGTTGAGGCTGATCATTGAGACAATGGACACTAGATGGAGATTTGTGGGGTTTTGTTTTAGCTTTTTAACAGGCACTATTCTGTGGTGGTTTTAAGTATTGTGTGTTTTGGGTGGCTCTTGTGTAAAGGGTTTCGCCCGAATCTTGAGTTGCTTTTTGAAAATTTGCTCTGCGCCTCTATGTATTGAGGGTGCTCGTCTGTGAAAGCGGCTGCAGTAAACCTGATTTGAGCTCAGTTTCACTGTTCGAATGTTA